>NC_072824.1:9989734-10589734 GCF_027744805.1 Dunckerocampus dactyliophorus
CCCTTAGACACCCTCGTGTGGAGGCACGCGGCAGTGAAACATATCCCGTGTTGGATGGCGTTCGGGGGTAGAGGAGAGTGATTCTGCGGAGAGTTTGAATAAGCATTCCTCCGGGTGTGTGTGCAATTAGGGTTAAGACTGTTTGTGTGTGTGCATGTGTGTGTGTGTGTGTGTGTGTGTGTGCGGTGCTGGGAGTTGTTAGCGGTTCCATCTGGGTCTCCTGGAAGCTGTGTGGAGTCAGGAAAACCGCATCTCATAAAAAGCGGAGGCAGCCCAATGTTCTACAAGGACAGAACATTACTGGGAATGTCGCTCAGGAAAGGGAGAAAAAAAAACAGGCTGGGCTCGAGCCCACATGTTGGCTCCACTCGTCTCCCTCTCAAGTTGAGGGATGAAGATGAGGAAGACATAATAGACAGTGTGGGAGACGGAGTGAGCGGGAACGCTGATGACAATCCCATCTGTGAGTGAGCAGCGACAGACTGCGGCCTGCGTGGAGATGCAGAGAAGGGGCTATCTGGTGCGTCTTGGCCGTGGGTCAGTGTGGAAATGACAAGTGGGATGACAAGGATGAAGGGCTGCAGGGATGTAGGGCAAGAAGAGGCGCCAAAAATGAAGGGCAGCAGAGAGACGCGTTCCCCCATGTTGTCCTCAGTTGAACCCAATGTGAAAAACACATAAACATGACATTATACGCACGGCATGATGGTAATATTAACAGCGAATAGGGGGCGCTATATTCTGCTGAAAACTGTACTGTTTTGTACACATGCAAAACCAGCAGACATGGAAAAAAAACAGACGGCGCTACGTTTTGCAGTGAAAATGTAAAAAAAAAAAATACAATTTTGACAATTGAGATGCGGTTATGGGGTCATCAAGTCATTTCTTCATACTTCATTAATTAAATTACAAATTCATCATTTTTGCTGCATGCATAAAATATAAATTGTTACTAAATTCTTATACTCATATCCCAATGGATTCATGTTGAAAGTGAGTGTACAGTAATCCCCCCTTATCGCAGTTAATTGGTTCTGCGCCCGACAGTGTTAAGTGAATTTCCACGAAGTAGTATTCCTTATTTATAAATGGAATATTTTTGCAGTTATGGCATGGAAAACCTGTTTAGGACCTTCTAAATAAGTTTTTTTTAACATTATTAGGACCCTCTAGACTTTAAATAACACCTTTATAGTCACTTTTACACTCCTATGACCCAATATAGTAGACATACAGTATTTAGAGAAAATAAGCCATGTCAGACATAAATAAGACTTGTGCTTGTTTGTGTTGCAGTAAATGTCTTCCAGACGTGTGGACGGGAAGTGATATCAAGGGTTCAAAGTTGAGTTTTAGCTGGATTTGGGCCACAACAGTAACCTGTGGTGTTATTATTATGTTATTACTCTTGATAGGAGTGTCCCGATACAACTTTTTCACTTTCGATCCGATATTGCAGCCTGGAATATCAGTAGATAACGATACTGAGTCGATATCATACCTTTATTTATTTAGCATTTAACCCTGACATTACTCATTACCACCGACATTTATTAATACAGCAAATGATTTTTTGCTGTCCCGTGGGAGTTTCTCACATTTTGCGAATGTGTCAAACAGCGGTGGATGTTTCAGGAAGCCTTGGTTTTGCGAAAATGCTTCCTGAAATACGTGATGAGTTTGGTCGTATTAAAAATTGCGGTCCGGTGCCACCACAGGAAACTTGTGCATGACAACTTTTATACTCAGCTGCAACATCTTTTTCAGACTTCAACAAAAAAACACAGCCACACGGCTGACATCACCCCTACTCCTTTCTAAACAAGCTAGCACACACAGTTTCTGTGATCACGTGGGTTCTGAATGCTCAGCAGAAGGGCTGCTGCTGGATAGAAGTTCTGCAATGGACTGCTTGCAATGGAGTGCCAATATCGGCAATTTTACATGCATGCCGATATAATATGATACTGATCAGTATCGGCCGATTTCTGTGAAAAATCATGTGATTGGCACATGCAGATCAGGGTTTCCGCTACAATCAAAGCCACCACACCTTGGATTTTTTAAAATTTATTTAGTGTTTTATTTTTATTTTTTTACGTGAAAACAATGTAAAGTCATGCAGTGTATGAATGGATTTATATGCTATATCAGGAGTGCTCGTTATAGCGATCGCAAAGGTAGTGTTGGTTGCGTGTCACCTATGTTATAACCACCACGTCGTAGATGTCATATGGCATCAGTCAGCTGACATTAAGGCCCCTCCTGATTTGTTTTGTGCCGTGGCGGCGGCATAAAAAAGTGGAGAACAGATATCGGCAGCTACACACAGATAATGCAACTTTCATCTTTGCCTTTGCCTACATCTATAACAAAAGTTATCCATTCACTGCTTCGCGTCATGAACTCTACCAGTATAGAAATATGTTTTCTCCAAGTTTGTTTGTTAAACTACTATTTCATGATGAATTGCAAAATGTGCCCATTGCTGAAAGCTTTTTAATTTTGCCTTGACTGTGGCTGCATTGTCTTTTGCATAATTCTTTTAATTTCTTGTATACAGTATCTGTAATGTTGTATAGCAAGTGCTAACTGGACGTAATACATGATGAACGCTGTGTAGCTATTTTCATGGACACATTACTCAGTTTATGTACACAACTATTGAAGAATTATGTGTAATTATCTTTATTGCCATATTGATTTGAATTGTGTATTACTGAAACTGTGAATGTGAAATACTAATCATTAGTATTTTGTATGGTAGTTGTTTACCGGTTTACCGGTTAGATTTTATATATGCTATATGTTTGATAGTAAGAGGTAGGTCGTTTTGATTGTGTGAATCCCTGATGTACATGTACAATGTACATAAATACTCATATTTATAAATAAAATTAAAATATATATATATTCTCTATGTTTATAGTAGGGGGTAGATCTCTGGGACAAAGTAGCCCACCGGCTGAAAAAGTGTGAGCACCCCTGTGCTATGTAGATACAGTACATGTATAGGCTATTGTTTACATAACACAATTAATTTGAAATAAAAAATATCTATCAAATATCATAAAAACCTTTCACTACACACTACACAAAACAAAATCAATCATCTCTTCCTAGTGGAACTTAACTGCCAACACATGCCACGAAAACTATCTTGCCAATAACCCCAAAAAATAATTGAATTCATCGGATGTGATGACCAGCCTTTCTCAGCGGGTTTGCCGAGCACTCTCTCACTGGAAGTCCGGCTAGAGCTCCACCAATGTACTCTCACATCCAAAGTCTCCTTAAATTAAAGAAGGCATCTCATCCTATGTAAGTTTCACAAGTGATATATGTTATCTTCAAAAAGCAAGTAAAATATGTTTTTGTCTAAATTAAGGTGATTTTATGGTTTATTTTTTCATATCAGGCGTGCAGCCAGAAATTGTGGATCCCATGGAAAAAATTCACATTGACCACCCCTTATTAATTAATTACTAATTTTATTAGTAATTGCCTATTTTTGGGCCCCCTGGCAATCAAGGGACCTTTTGTGATCAGTATCAGCCGATTTCAGTCCTGGATGATCGGAATCGCCGGCATAAAACCCTGATTGGAGCATCCCTAATTTTTACTACTGACTTTCATTTATTACACAGTGCTATATAAATGTAATTACATTTTTAAAATCGTATTATGGATAACCCAGGCAGACTGGATGCACACACCAACGGGGAGCGGCAACCCTGGATGCGACAGTTATGCTTTTCACTGTTAAAAAACGTCACATAACATACGATCATCATTATGTTTAGGGAGCTTGTTTACAACATGTGCCAACGCTTGTATTCATCGGAGAGCCAGTTTACGTATTTTGTAGGTGGGTGCTGCTGTTTTGGTTGGCAAAATAGTTCCCATGGGCCAACCAGTTGACTCTTTATATGCGACGAAATAAAGTGTTGATGAAATAAGATAATCACAGTAGTGCTTTATTCCAATGGGGAAAAAAAAATGCATAAAGTAAGGACTTAATTTTAATCGAACCAAACATGACAAGAGTGAACACACCCTAAAAGGGGCAGCTGCTTTTCACAAAAATAAGGTAGTCAGGAAAAACGGATACATGCCCGAAGGGCAGAATTGGGCCCACAGTGTAAATCCAGGTTAAAGGTGCCATTTAAAAACGTATGTTTTCTCTTGTAGTGAAACATGTCATATCTGCTGCCTCCTCGCCGGGCAAAATTTCCATTTTAGGTCATCCCTATTCGGACACCTTCTCCAGTCGCTCTGGTCCTCCATCACCTCCCTTCCCTTCAGAACCTGTTTTCTGTTATCACTGCTTAATGCCTCACCCCGGGAGATGGATGAGAGAGAGAGGGAGCATTCTCTTAAGGTGGAAATTCTTACGTTCATATGGTTATGATTTGGGCGGGAAGGTCAGGCTCCAGTTTTGGCTGGAAGACATTGTAAGCTGTGCTGGCCGCTCTGTTGGTCCATCAGCACATCAAAAAGAGTCCCGGCGCAATGAATCAAGGTGATTCTTCCCACACATCCTCCTGAGTGCTCTCGATTGTCAGTCGCTCACTTACAGTACATGTAAGCCTCAGACAAGATGGTTCCAGATTAGAGATAAGCAGCACATCATTACCCAGCTGCTATTAAATTGTCATTGTCAAATTCTTTGATGGAGAAGCCTCTGTCGCTCCACTGCCGATGAGCCGGCACGGCAATGTGAGGCAGCGAGGTTCTTCCTGGTGACTTTTTCTCACAGCTCGCAAAGCCGCCACTCAGCTCCTTACACAAAAGCGCCGCCACACGCCAAATCCTCGCTGCCTCGCCTTGCGATCCCGAATCTGAGCCCCAAATGAATTCAAGCTGGAGCAGCGAGGTTATGAGCAGGTTACATAGTATGCAGGAATTTAGGGGAATAATTCCCCTTATATTGGATTTGGAGGAATTGGAGCATAGATTTAGCATGGTTCAAAACCAGAAGGCCAAGGCTTGAACAATTCTAATTTGGATTAACATGCCAGAAAAGAGCTTCTGCGCCCTCAAATTCACTGAGAAATAAGGGAAATGCTGAAAATTGACTCATAATATTAACAAAAGTGAGAAAAATAAAGTTGCATATCCTCCAATCAATTTTTTTTCTACCGATAATGATATTGGCGGGCAAGTGATGGCACGCACCACTCAGCAACAAACTTGCTAGCTCAGCATGTCCACAGTCTTGAATTATTTCCAAGTTTCATCTGTGTATTGTAAATATGCAATTTGCAATGATTGTAAAGCGCTGCAAGGGTGGGATTAAGGTGTCTTCCTTCAATACGTCGAATCTGATATGCTGTGTTTTTGCGTGACGTGCTGAATGAGCCCAGTTTATAATTTCACTGATTGTGTGAGTCCAGAGTTTCATACTTGGCACTTTGTTACTATATGGATGTTTGTGCCACATAGAAATGTGCCACTTTCCAAATGATATAGTTACCAGCACTACTCAGCTGGATTCTTATTTGTGGCTGTATTAAGACAAACCCGTGTTACTTGTTTATAGTAGGAGAACATGTTATTGCACTCATTGTGGTCATTATTTCTAATGACAACTTTTGTATAAAATGTTTACTTTAAATATGGCATTTTTTTATAACATATATTGCATATTGCAGTATTTTTCTTATGTTGCACAAACAGTGTTTTAGCTGTAAAATACCTTCAGTAGAAGAAGCCTAATGTGTTCATTACACAACATTAGTTTGAGGGAAGAGCTGCTGTCTACATTGGGATTGCTGGACAATATCGGTACAGTATATTGGAAATTGGTTTAAAAAAATCCCTGATAGTGACAAATTAAATTTCTAGTAATATGTTTACGCTAGGGCCGCACGGCAGTCTCGTGGTTAGCATGTTGGCCAACACAGTAACAGCCGGGAAGACCTGTGTTAGATTCTCCCCTGGGCATTTCTGTGTGGAGTTTACATGTTCTCCCCGTGTGTGCGTGGGTTTTCTCCGGGCACTCTGGTTTCCTCCCACATCCTAAAACATGCATGTTAGGTTAATTGCTGACTCTAAATTGTCCATAGGCATGAATGTGAGTGTGAATTGTTTGTCTATATGTGCCCTGCTATTGGGTGGCGACCAGTCCAGTCTGGACCCCGCCTGTTGCCCGAAGTCAGCTGGGATAGGCTCCAGCATGCCCCCGCGACCCTAAAGAGGAGAAGCGGTATAGAAAATGGATGGATGTTTACGCTAATGAAAGATCCTCCATATGACAAGATTGTTCTGCTGTTTATATGGACCTACTGCAAAAATATTGCTCACACGTTTCTAACTGTACCGGTTTGATGTCATTCATGGGTTGAATTTGACCGCCAGCTGAACGACCCTGCTGCTCTTGCATATGAATTCAGAATCTCTAAACAAAGAACTAAGATTTTGGGACAATATAAGGCAGCAATTCGCGGCATTGGATCAGATCTGAGGAATCCTGTCTGAGCTGGATTTCGTGTCTTTGCTGCCAAAACCGTGCAGGAATGTGCAGAGAAAACAGAAAACCTGTTATCATCTATCTGACTACGGTTGTCGTATTTATTCATGTTCACGTTAATACTGAAACAGTCCAAGTGTAGTTTGGACGTTTCGACCGTGCAGCATACAGTATCTGTCAAAGGCAACAGGAAGCACAGATCATTGCTTCACAGACAAAGACATCAGAGTCCATTGTCCTAAATAATGTAACACTTTGTCATCAGGTGAGATTCTCTGTACTACTATCTCTTCACACAATAAGCACAAGACACACAGTAAGCAGCAAAATTACTCCTCTGGAGACACTTAAGCAATTAGAGAGCTCCATTTATTGTGTGCATTACATGCTCACATGCATATTTCACTCTTGTCTTTAACCCCCCACCTGGTCAAATTTAAAGATGGTGAATATTTGATGTGAAAATATATAAGCAAAGTGTGTGTGTGTATAGTTACATGTAATCTGAGGCCGGAGTTGACATCAAGTGATATGCTTAAGATGCATTCTTAGGGTCTTCCCGGGCGGGTGGGCTCTCCTGGGGAATCCCCCCACCCCTCCCTTGACAATCATTGCATGTACGCCACCGTCTCACTCAAATCCCCTCCATGTCTGACTTCAAAGTATAGTCACCAATCCTACAGCTTTATCCGACGAGCTGATTGCATCGCTTCCCATGGCGCCCCCTCCGCCCCAAACACCACCACCACCCCCACTCTGACATTCCCTTTGAATCTGACAGTCCACCTCATGATGTCCTTCCGCTTATGATGGTGCTAAAAAGAATATTCCAGTTGTATTAAAGGGAGGAGGGGGGGTGTACTCATCGCCCTCTTCCTTGCACTGAACAGTGTAATGAGAACTCTGGTGGTTCACTCGCTGCACATTCTCTTTCTAGCCGAGTGTCCAGGCCCTGAGAGAATTCCGGCGAACAGGTACCGAGGGTCCCGCGAGAGTCCCTTACAGACGCCCTAATTGAAACCGAGAACCATCCAGGAACTTTTATTTACCTCACCGTGTTACTTTCAAAGAGCACCCGGATATAATTACCTCCTCAAACAGAATCCCTTCCTTTTGTCTCACAGCCTATAATATCCTGTCCTGCCAGGAGGAATTCTAAGGTGGCTCTTTTAGGGTGGTGGAAATTGAATTTTACTTCAAGGTCAGCGACACTACTGACAACGGAGGGTGACATCGATCCGCTGGAGAGGGGTTATGGCACCGCATTGATTGTCGCATGGAATTGCTTGGGAGTGTAGAGGAAATTACCTATGTGGATTTGGATTCGGGGCTCCCATTCTGTTCTTGGTGTGACTATTTAGTGTGAGCACCATTGTTGTCTAGCATTGCCTTAATCTTCTTAGGCATGGAATTCACCAGGGCTGCACAGATTCTTACTCTTTCACTCCTCCATGATGACATCACTGGTGGACACCACATGAGGATGCCTCACTGGTGCTCAATTGGGTTCAGGTGTGGAGGAGACACGTTTGACTCCCCCACACCTTCAGTTGTCTCAGCAAGGCACTTGTCATCTTGGAGGTGTGATTGGGCTTGTTATCATCCTTGAAATCTGCCATGCAGCCCAATTTTTTCAGAATGTCACATGGTATGTTGGAATTGACGTTTGCCGGCAGGACTCATGCAGCCCCAGACCACGATGACACAATTATATGACTACACACTTGAGTAGGAAGTAATGCCTGTGTGTTAAATCATTTTCAATGGACAGTAAATATACACATATACAAGCTGTGCACTGACTACTCTAATGCACATCCAAGCTCCATTTTTTAAAAGTGCTATACACCACAAAGTGACATCTCGCAGCCTCTGCAACAAACTCGCTCGCCCATGCATATGCTGCATCACTGATTCATTGCTCCTCTTCGCTTGAGCCACAGTTAAATTCTGGCAGGTAGGTGTCCCGTGGTGTATGCGAATGTGTGTCACTTCCCCCGCCCCACAAGTGGAAACATTTAGACACTGCAGCGTGTCCCAAGGAGAGAGGCTGGAGAAGCTCTTGCTCGTAAAACGCAGCAAGCGGAGGAAGTGAGCCAGGCAGAAAAGCGTGACACACACACACACACACACACACACACGTATATATGGGGACCTCACACGCATTATATGTTTGGCGTCCCTCTTTGCTGTGGCGTCACCAGCAGAAGGTCAGCAGGCGCATGTGTTAAATAGTGAGAATGACCCCAGTGGGATCAAACACCTGCCCGCTGTCCTTTTTGCGTATTTTACTGTCCAAAAAAGGACACTGAGGCTGTAGTGTAGAAGGGATGCAAGAAGGTTGAAGCCTATCCCAGCTGATGGCACATCTGGCTAGTTTGAGTGCACTGATCCGTGTCCAAGCACGGCACACTTCCTTTACTTTGGTACGACTGGAAGAGGTGGGCCAGGGCACGGTACAATAGCATACACAGAATCAAGGAAACGGACATAATGAATGAATGCAATCGATCCTCTTGCAAGTAATTAATGACAGCCTCTGCCTTGCACAAAATAATCAGAATCACTTGAAATAATGCACAAAGTCATATCATTTGCAGTAATACAGCAGAACAGAAGTGATGGGACATACAAATGAGCAGTAGCACGAATGCTTAGTGTGAGTGTAGACCAGGTCCAGCACGGTACAAATGGCCTAGTGAGTTCGCCCTTGAAAAAAGACAGTATCCAAAATCTCCACAAAGCATCAAAGTCCTGTCTTAGCGTTGATTAATATCAGCATTCCTAGCTGAAAGGTTAAAGACAGTTTCTTTTTTTTTGTTTGTTTGGTTTTCATCTGCAGCCATGCCAATAAACAATCAGTGCATTAAGTGGCGTGCAAATGGAATCAATTCATCCAGCTTTGTGCAGATGAGTGCAGAAAAAGCAGGCGTGAAGCAGCCGCTCTCTGTGTTTGGAGTGGCTAATTAGGAGCCCATTACGGGCATCTCAGCGTGGCGCTACCCTGATTGTTTATTAGTGTTATTTCACAGAGGTAGAGTTGGGGGAGAGGGGAAGAAACGCGAGCTAATAGTGGTAATAAATGAATAAATGGGTACCTGAGTCCACACATGCAGTGTTAGTGGATGCCAGCAGCTAAAAAAAAGGACTTGTAAAAAAAAATGCGGGGAGAAATGTCCGGACCAGCGCAGTGCAATGCGCTTGGCTGAGTCCTCTTAACGACTGTCTTATTAAATGGCTAAATGCGCGGACCACCAGGCAAGGCGAGCTGTCACTGGCACACTGCCGCCTGTGGGCTGAGCGCCACAGACACATGGAGGATGTGATGCTGGATCACCAAAAATTTAACACATCACTTTTCAGTCTGCCAGTGGCTTCCACCATTGTGTAACGATTGAACAGGATTTCAGGATTTATAAATATATTATGTATTATCTAAGTACAATTGTATTCTAAATTTGTGTTATATATATTTTGTGGTTATTTGTCATGGGAACATGTATGCCTTATTATGAAATCCCAGCCCATCAATCATTAATAATAATAATATAATGCAAATAAAATGACTATAATAAATAAGTAAATGTAATGTAAATTTAATTTTAAATATAATGTAATGTAAATGTAAATATAATTTTAAATGCAGATTTTTCCACTTTTTTTTGCATTTTCACAAAGCACAATGACACAAATTGCTCAGTGACTCGTGCAGAAAAAAATACATTGTATGTCAAAACACTGACAACATTAAACATTATTTGTTCAATTAACTTGGAATTTTCCACTTTTATTAACATTGGGAAATTAGGCTTTTTAAAGACGTTGTCCAGTTGTTGAAGAAAATGAAATTATGAATATTATGTTTATTTTGAATTTAATGTATCATACTGATTATGAGGGGTGTAACGGTTCACACGGATGTATTGTTTTGGTTCTGCATGTTCGGTTCGTACTGGTTTGTACTTGTGTACCGTTTCGGTTATATTTTATGCTATTCTCATTAAATGTATTACGAGAGTGATCTAAAGCGCTTCACGCTAAAGTCCTGCGGGCGAGTTTCCGTACGGACGCCTCTGAGTGCGGGACACTACTGACCGAGGAGGAGGAACACTAGTAGCTCGCAGGCGTGACAAATGGCATCATGGCAAATGCAAGCGAGAAGCCTGAGCTGGAGGATCCTCCCATCTCACTACGGTCTCCTGTTTGGGAACACTTCGGCTTCCCTGTTAAAATTACAGATGGACAAAGGCAAGTGGATAAATCCAAAGTTGTGTGTCACCATTGTTCCACGGATATCTGGTATTCTGCAGGAAACACGTCTAACATGTTAGCGCACTTAAAACGGCATCATCAGGCAGTGAATGTTACATCTACAAGAAAGACAAAGCAAGTTAGTGCAAACACCGATAACTTCAGCATATAAACAACATCTAGCAAGCAACTCTGACCGGGCCAAAGCAGTAACACTTGGTATTGGAGTTTTTATAGTCATGAGATTACGGCATATTCAGTTGTTGAGAGCGCTGGCTTTAAGTATATTCATGGAAAAATGATTAGACCACGTTCATTTTAATGCCTGATACACCTAAAGGTACCTTTGTTTGGACAAATACAACAATGAAAACAAAAATAGGTCATAAGAGTTACATTTTTTGGCAGTACAATGCAATAGCTATTCATGTAAGAACTTAGCTCTTAAATGAAACTCTTATGAGTTATATTTGTTATCATCATTATATTTGTCCAAACAAATGTACCTTTAGTTGTACCAGGCATTAAAATGGATCAATAAGCTGAAGAAACAAGGGTGTTTAATAATTGTTTCCATGACTGTATATGATTCAAGTTCTTGAACCTGGCTACGAAATACCATCACGTCCTCTCTTTAGCCAGAAAGTTATACCAGCACTTTATGAAAAAGCTAAAAGTGATGTTGTCAACGAGCCATCACGTGTCCGCTTTTTCACTTACGACAGATGGTTGGACTTCACGTGCATCAGAGAGTTATTTAACTGTAACTGTCCATTACATTTCCCTACAATGTTTAAACAATTGTTTAAATACAACTGTTTATTTTATTATTATTTTTTGTAAAAAAAAAAAAAAAAAAAAAAATCAGTCTAATTTATTTGAAATATCATCCAAATGGGTCGCTTTTGTTTATTAAAAAAATAAGTTCTGTTTGTTTTTTTTAAAATAAAACAATTTTAAGTAATTTTTTCCTTCATTTTTGTACCGAAAATTAACCGAACCGAGCACTTCAAGAAACTGAACCGAACCAAAATTACATTTTAGTGTACCGTTACACCTCGACTGATTATAATTCTTTTCAGGAGAAAATTTAAATATTCTCTTCTTTTACTCTGTTAAAAAATACATAATAAATACAGAAATATTAAAATGTTTAAAATTACAAATGTATATACTAAAGAAAAAAATAAAATAAAGTAAAATAAAAATGTTTTTTTTTTTTTTTTTACTTGTGACTATCTTAACATATTTTTTCGTTTTTGTTTAATATGAAACTCAAATAATACAAGTTGGAGATACACACTTTGACAGTGAAATATTTAGTAGGGATGGGTGGCCTAAGCAGAGGTCTACACACTATTGGGCACCATTCTGGTCTATTCTGTGTGTGTGCTTTCTGATGGACACATTTTAAAAACTTATCTACAGGATCTAAAGCACAAGGAGCCAACCGGTGATTTGGTGCTAGGCACAGCCTCATCACATCCTGAGCATGCACTCAAACACACACAAACACACGCACACGCACGCACGCACACACACACACACACACAGTTCATCGGGAGGATCTGGCCTGCACATAAACAAAGATAAGCGCATGAGGAGCGCTCGGCACAAAGGCCCCAAGAGGCAACCGGCGATTACACAGAGAGACAGCAGTCGCGTGGCAACATGTGTGTGTGTGTGTGTGTTTGTGTTTATGTAATGCCAGTTGTAGGGCAGAGTTCCTGGATCAGCAGCTCGGCGATTTGCGGGTCGCCGACTCTATCACGGAGGTGTTAAAATTCTCTCTGACTTCCTGACAAGAAGGTTGCCACCAGCCAGCGCAACCATCTGACAATGTAATCACAAGTCGCCAGAAAACAATGTGCTAACGCCGCTGACAAGTTGACAATGACTTTGCCAGAAGCGGTCTTTGTCAGGCAGCACAGGGAGCGATGGGCCGTGCCTGCAGGCTGAGCCCTGACAAAAATCCAGCCCGCGGAGGTGACACGGTGCTAAGCATTTCCCCCCACTTTGCCGAGCTTACAATGCTAATTACCCCTCAGATCAAGTCTCCACATCGGGTTCCCCCGTAAGGAGAGAGCTTTCTCCGGCTTCCACTGACAGATGCCCAAGTGTGAGCGTGTCTCAGGGCTTTGCCACCTGATTCCGATGGTGTTAGGTGCACTTTTGACGCAATTAAAAAGATCAAAATGACACGTTTTGTCTGCTGAGTGAGCTGAAATTGTAAAACCCACTTTTTCGACTAAAAGGGACCTACTGGCTTTCCATTTTCTGTACTTCGAGCTTAGCCGATAGCATATGGGTGACAGTAAAACCACGGCAGGTCACTCATTGGTTGAACAGATTTGCTGTGTTATTTTAACATTTAAAGATACCCAGCTAAGAATGACGTAAGTGTACCCTGTAGTGGCACTATTATACTCCATCCACAGTCTCAATGTTTAAAATTCCAAAAGTGATATTGTAATAGTAATATGTGTTATGAGCACCAAACGTGGGAAACATCTGTCATCTCCCTCCCTTGTTTGCTTTACTTTTGAGAGAAGAGGCGCTCACATGGTTGCTTTTGAAGTTACGTCTTTTCATGACATCATGAAGGAAAAACCTCATGGACATGATGCCCCCTCAGACCCGCCCCTAGCTAGATGAGCCTGCCGCTTGTACACGTTGTATATGTCATCAATTCACAGAGAACAGCTTTGTGGGAAAAAAACAGGGTTCTCTACACGTCTCAAAATAAACCCTGTCAATTATCTTTCAGTCAACTACTGAGGTGAGAGTTTCATGGTGAATAAGCTAAGCTAACATGATGTTGCTGTTCAAATGTTAGCACTGTAGCTCACGTAGCTATGGTAGCACTGCTAAAGTTTGTCCCACTCCTTAATGTTACATTGTTGTACAGTATGTGATATATGGCATCTGTAACATTGGACAGAGTTACAGTGTATACATCCCTTCTTCACCACTTTGTGATTTGAACATCACTCCGTCACTCTAGCATGGTTTTCGAAAAATTAATTAATTAACAAATGATCGCTGTTTTGTGGTTGACTATGGACTGTTACTCAAAAAATATTGAAAGACACGTCATATGTAGGATTCTGCTCACTAGGCACAGTAATGTCACATTGATCAGACATTATCTTACATGACCTTACCTTAGCAGTGCATTGAGTCAGCCATGGCATGGCCGACATGACATAGTGTAAAAAAGTTGTCCTCCCATTCCATGTAGAAGCAGTATGTTTTTGGCTTCTTACTCTGCCCTTCTTCCGTATTACATTAGAAACCCTTTCTTAAGTTTACAAGAAGTAAATTGGAGGTAACTAGTTAGCTACACAGCATGCGTTTACGCTTAAAGCAACAGGCCTCTCTTATGTCCTTGCAGTGATCCCGTAGCCTGTACATAAGAGTTGCGCAATGTGTTGTAAACAAAGAATAATAGGAGTGTGAAGGTGAATACAGGAATATTATTTCATGTCTAGAGGGCTCTAATAATGGTAAAAAACAGATTTAGAAAGTCATAAGCAGGTTTTCTAAAGCAAATATTTCCTTTATTAATATTGAACCCTACTTTGCGAAAATTCACTTATCGGGGTCGGGTCTGGAACCAGTTAACTACGATAAACAAGGGATGACTGTATGTAAAAAGTAAACAATAGCACTTCTTGGAGATACACACTCTGTCGAGAGACGGGCGTCGACAAACAGCTCATTCGCATTAAAGCTACATACACACAAAATGGCGTGTTCTCAGTAGGGTGTACTAAAAGCACTTTCAAATTGTCTAAATCAAGGCTGGATTTTGGACAACACACTTCCAATACACTATTGTGGGACCTCTGACACGTTTGTACAAGTGTTGGAGAATAATAATAGGACAATATGGACCCTTTAAGTGGAAAACCCTTCCTGAACCGGGCCGAGTAGAGTTGACGTGAGCAGTGGAAAAGCAGCATGATTGAAGAGTTTGATGAAGAAAAGGCTTGGGAGTGATTTAAAGTAAATGCCAGAATTAACACTTGGATGACTTGACTTGACATATTTACAAGAATGTGTGATTTGTGAGCTAAAAATAGTCCATGCTTGTTCTCTGGCGTTGACCAGCGGTGAATTCCACAGTGCTACCGCCACTTCTTTTGAAATCAACACAGGACTGAGTCATGGAGATTTTTTTCGTATTGTTATCAGAGCGAAGGCGCAGCCACCTTTCTTCTCCCTTTATGGGCATGTTTCGCTAATCTCGCTACTACCGGGCGCTGACTCTCTTAAGTCGAAACAGGTGTTTCACTCGCGGTGGTGTGCGAGCGCCTTGGGATTGTGCTCCGACGCTGTTTTCTTTGCAGATTCTTCTGCGGCGGCGTCGTATGAGTTAGAGTCATTGGAGCAGCTTTGATGCACTTTTACTTGCTAAAAGGAGGGGGAGGCGTCGCATGTACTCGTCAGCAACAATGAATTCACGTGCAACAGAGGTTGTACAACATGTCGCTTCTGTGTAAGACCTGTCAGCCAATAGAAAAGGACTCAGCAGGCCTCCGCCAAATCAACGCAAAGGATTCCAGTTGTGTTGTTGTGGAGTGATGATTATTAACACTACAAGTTAAGGTACAACAAACCAAGATACGCAGTCAGATCATTAGATTCATGACGTCGGCGCCAGCGTCTGGTGTAAAACACTGGTGGGACAGAGACAATTGTTTCAACACAACAGGGCGGGAGAAGTGAGTTCCAGGTGTTAAACTTGCTTTGAGTAACACAATCACGGCTCTGATAAATGGGAAAATTGCTTGGTTGACTTCATTGTGCCAGAACAGCGACATGTGAAAAAGCTTTTATAATAAACGCTGACTCCAGAAAAGCTCTTTATACACTTTTTTATTCCAATTTGCGCCAAAATGGACTGGGTTCTCGCCATGCACACGTGCTACCTTTCCACCAAGATTTATGGGGGTCGGCGTTGTAGTTTTTGCGTAAACTAGCACACGTAAATGCTCCAATTAACGGCTCTAGTCAGGAAACGGCTGAAATATAGTCGCCGGTGCGAGGTCAAAAAGCAAATAACCGCCACAGTCTGTAAACATTGCCATGAACAGCTGCGATTGGAGGCAACTTCTCGGTTTAGATTCATAAACTATACAAAAGTAGCTGCATAGTAGCTTTATCAACATCTGCATTTACTTTATCGGTTCTTCCTTATCCACGACCCACAGCTTCCACAAAGGTTTGTGGATGTCTGTTAAAAATGTTTTGAGTAGTGAAGCTACCTAAGAAACAAACAAATACAAAGAAAAGAAGGTGACAATCAAATAATCTAATATTTCTTTAATCAACCCAAGTAATGGTGGTGACTAACACACTGTCATGCTTGAATTATTGCAAATGGACAGTTTTCTCTCTGCGTTATATCACACTCCCATGGGCTCAAGACACTTTTACCCATCCCTCCCTGTGTGCTTGTGTGTGTCGCAGCCACCTACTGTATAATGGACACAAGTGGCTCTTGCGGCTGTCGCTCCAAACATGATGTGACGGGAATGAAGCCGGTCGTGCATTATTGAGAAGAGTGCTCCCATTAGCGACATTTATACAGTAGACTGATTCGATCAGATGCTTGGCGCTGACATATTGTTTTTCCAGGCTTTAAGCTTCAATCATCCAAACATAACACAGTGCACTTTTATTGCAAGATGAACGCTATTTACTGCAAAAGTGTCACAGTGTAGCAAAAACACCCAAATAATTTCCTCCCTGTGCCGAGCTGCCTTCTCCTCCTTCCTCCTCAGACCTCTGGCTTGTTTTTGTATCTGTCAGCCGTTAACAATAGCGCTTGGGGCGAGCACAGATGTAAGACATAACAAAGAAGAAGAAAAGATGAGCGTAGATAGAAGATTAGACAAAGGGAAACAGACGGCTAATGCTGCTCACAAGCATCGCTTGTCAATTTACGGCCGCTGCTCCCTGAACCGCACGGTATAAATCCCCAACGTGACATCCGTTTCTACTGCTTCCAAGCCGACACCGGCCCTCCCGTCCCCGGCACGTCTCCTCCCCAGACACGTACTTGGAAACCTGACGTCTGCGCATCCAGGCCAGATGTATCTGCCTTGACTTTTGAGAGTTATTCTTTAATCGCTATAGGCGAAGGGGTGGGGTAACGTCTCACAGGAGTGCGTTTCATGTGGCCGCCGTCGCCGCCGTGCACACACATGCGACGGTAAATCACCGGTGTGATGCGTGCGTGAGTGAGTGCACAAAGACAGAGGCCAGGGGAACACCGGAGAGGGTTGCTGTGAGGGTTGCAAAAGATTAGAGGCCGAAATTTGACAGCTTGATAGGACACCTGGACATGAAGACGCAAGAAAACGTCCAAGAAGAAAGTGGCTGAGGGACCAACATTTTTACGCTCCAGAGGCAAATGATTTAATTGATCTTTGATTGATTTAATTGATCAAATATTGACTAAACGTTTTCCACCGCTGGCCACATACAGAAAAATTAAAGGATGCGGGAGCCACTTTGATACATTTTGGATGTTAAAGATCCGAAAACTAATCCAATGTTGGTCAATATGCTAAGTTGGGATAGATTTTGTGTTATAAGTCACAAAGCAAATCGTTATGTAATACATAGAATCTGGCAAGTTCTAATATAAAACAAGCCGATATAAAATGACATTTAAAGCAGAGGTCCTCAAATGCTGTCAACCTGGGACTCACAGTTTCCAGTCGTCAGTAAGTTGCAACCCACTGTTATTTCTTTTATTTAAGTCTTTTTCCACTTTTCTTTAAGTCACTTTCATTTGTTATATTATGTATTTTTTTCATTCATTTACAAATTTAAGAAAAAAAAACTTTATACTTTTATTTACAGTAAGTCAAACAAAGCACATGTATTATTTATTTTTTTTATCGCCGATGTTAATTGGCCACTCCTAATTGTCCATAGGTATGAATGTGAGTGTGAATGGTTGTATATAGATATTAAAATTCAATACATATATGTGTCTTGCGATTGACTGGCGACCAGTACCCTGGTGCACCCTGCCTCTCGCCCAAAGTCAGCTGGGATAGGCTCCAGCATACCCCCACGACCCTAATGACATGTGCGAAGTGCATTTTAGAGGAATTTATAAAGGCATTTTTTCAAGGACATGAGGATGGACATGATAACTGCATGCATGAATAATGCATGAATTAAAACAAATTAAAAAATAAAATTTTTACTTCCATCCATCCATCTTCTATTTTATCTTCATGGGGGTCGCAGGGGTATGCTGGAGCCTATCCCACTTGACTTCGGACGAGAGACGGGGTACACCCTAGACTGGTCAATTTTACTTGAAAATAAATTTAAAAAGTCGGACATTGGTTGTATATAATAATTTTAATTTAATTTTTGACTCGCTGTGTGAGACTCACGCAGACTCACGCAGACTCACGCGACCCACTTTTGGGTCCCGACCCACCGCTTGAGAACTAGTTATTTTAAGGATCTTACAGAACAAAATTGAACGATAATTAACAAAAATGTACGGCAAACGTGAATCAAAATGCCTTCTGGCACTAAAATGTGTTCCTGCTTGTTGGCCAATAAAATTTCACTTTTCCAGTCAGCGACACAGTAAATGTTATCCTGTGATCCATGCCAGGTCCCGACAACAATTTGGGAAGCCTTACTATAGAAGTATTGTTATGACTGTAAATACTCTTGTTCTAGCCGGGGCGTTTATTCAGTCATATTTCATATTTATACAATTTTATAGCATTTTTATTTTCTATGATGTTTTCCATAAAACCTGCATTTGCTGTATTTCCAATCCAATAAAGAAAAATACTAAACAAAAATTTTGAAATTAAAGGGACTGTATGCAACTTGCTCCAAATTACATTTTAGTGGTTTAAAGGAGGGTTTTTTTTGTTAAATTTTTCAGAATTACGATTTTATACTGGATACAAATTTTTGCAAATTTTTGTTCGGCCCCAATAAAATAACCGGCATTCGTGACTGTCTCCTATACATGTAAATGTTGCACGAACACACAATCAAAAGCAGTCTCAGAGGAGCAACCAACAATTTGGAGCCATCGTGTGGTTAGGATATTCCAGGTGTGTCGAAAGTGCGGCCTGGGTGCCATTTGCAGCCCGCAGCTTGTTTTTTATTGGCTATATGCTAAAGTGTTTTTATTAGCCTTATTACAAAATTAAAAAAATACTTAAAATATTGAAACGGCCCCCTGCATCCTTTGATTTCAAGTATAAAAATCCACAGCCCTCTGTGGAAAATGTTTGCACACCCCTGGGCTATACATTCAATTATGGCTAATGTTAGTAGCTAAACTTTGCCAAATTGTTATCATTAGCTGACAACAAACATAACTAGTGCATGTGCATTTTTTTATGTACTCACAGCAGGCAGAGGCGGGATATACTGTAATGCTGGCACTTTGTTGGAATGCTGCATACAGGCATTTTCCAAGTGTTTATCATACTGTACATGCACAGTGTTGGGTAAGTAATTATAGTTACTAGTTACTGTCCCAAAAAAGTAATTGAATTGGTAAAAAAATGACTCCTTCATAAATGTAATTAGTTAATTAGTTACCAGGGACAGTGCTAGGGGGCAGTGTTTTCCTGAGAGTGAGAAACTCCAACTCTTGTTGACTAGCTATTTGGCTTCCTGTGTCGTAATAGCGAACAACGGCTATATAGATATCAGTACATAATAACACACCACATTTCACTACAGCGTTTGAAATTGTAATTGATTAGATTGACCATTACTGTAAGACAATTCTTTTTAACACTGTTCCTCCCAACACTGCACATACACCATAAAAGTGTGCAAGACAATCTGCTACTAATAATAAGATCCTCTCAAATTTGTTGGCACATGCAGGGGCTGCAGATGGACGAGTATGACTCTAATCTATCAATTACTCAAAAAGGAAGAAAAAACATTTCCTGTGTATGTACAGCTTTGTGGCGCACAGATGCAAAATAGGACTGGATGAAGACATAACATCATGGGAACATGACAAACACGAGCTGTCCGCTTCATCTTGCAGTCGAGCCATGTGCGAAGCATGTGTTGCAGGAGCACACGTACTATTGTAATAATAATCATTTAAAGGCCTCAGCGGTGAAGAATGATGCTTGTGAGGGTCTTGCAATGTGGGGGGGGGAGGCTGATGATATCATAGAAAAAAAGCAGGTGTGTGATGTGTCACAAACATCAATGCGCTGAGACTGAGCACCCTTCAGGGTGACAGCAGTGTGATAAGGAAAGGACGTAGGGTAGTGCGCACTCCCCCCTCTCATTAACCTCACCTCTTGATTGCCCCCAGGACTCTGCGGTGCTAATTAGAGGGGGGGGGAGGGGGAATATGTCTACAATGCAAGCACCGCTGTACAAACACACACACGCATACACACACAGTTGGCGGTGCTGGCAGAAAGGCTGCCGAATCGCCCGAGGCAAGAGAATGAATAGCGTGCCGTTGTGTTTCATCCCTGCAACAAGCGTGCTGGCAAGTGCGGGGTTAAAAGCCCCAGCAGGTGACACCTTGCTGTTGATTCCAAAAACAGTCATCATCTCTGATTTTACACCCATTTTTGTCTCAAAACAACACAATTAAGGTTTAGATGAGGCGAGCAATTCAAGGCTGTCTTGAAGGCACATTCCTTCATATTTTAACTGAAAAGGTTCTGAACTCCTGTTTCCATTGCTGAGACCTGAGAGGAAACCTGTTCATTGACTAATAAATTATAATAAAATATAATAAATTTGTTAGCGAGGAAGCAGGTACTACCAGGTACTATTATTTCTAGGTAGGGTTCCACATGTGCCGAGGTGATACCATACGGGGGACATAACACTCCTGCCAGTCAAGCCAATTTGTCAACATTGTGAGATCTGAGAATACATGGCTATCAACAATGAAGTAGTACCACAACAGCCCCGAAGTGAGGCAAGTAGAGGCATTTACTTCATCGTACAGTCAAACGATCAAACATAACTTTGTCGTACAGCAAAATAATACGACCACGTTGATTTCCGACACATTTTGCAGACACATTTGTTAACATTTATATGGGGAGCCCTTTAGCAGCTAGTATTAAATCATCAAAACAATCTGCTGGTCAATATGTACCCTGTGACACTGCTTGCTAGGGAGGCCTTTCTAAATAAACAATAGGCCTGTTTCCTTTATATATACTGTATGTGTATGTATATGTACTGTGTGTATATATATATATATATATATATATATATATATATATATATATATATATATATATATATATATATATATATATAGTTTACATGCTGTCTAGAACAAGGCCTTGCAGACACAAACATGTTGTGGGAGTTGTACAGCAAATTGCCATTTGTACCTGGACAGTACCGAGGAGGGAACGACCAGGGACTCGGGGAAGCGGGTGGCTGCAGATGGGTGCAGGCAACCAGGCAGGGAGGCGAGCGGGCAGGCAGTGGGAGCGCTTGGTTGGTTGATGGCGAACATAAGAGGGAGTATTTAAGAGCACTTGAGTGCCAGCGTGGATGTAGTCACTTGTCCCGGCGGACACAAGCCGGGGGCCCCTCTGCACTGTGGCATGACTTTTCACTTTAGCAAGCGCCACTCACTCTTTTTCTAATCGCTCGCTACGTGCTTCAATGAGTCCATCACTCCCTTCTTTCATTCACTGCCACTGCCGCACACACACACACACACACACACACAATTTGACCCATTTGCCCCCCCGCCACAGCTAGTAAATAATTCCATTGTGAGGGCCATTAGCGAGTATCTCAGGGTTAAGAGGGGCCGACTATAGAGGCAGTCAGATGGGTGATTAGACAATAAGAAGGTGAAATGTCTACTATTCTATTATTGTTGTGTGAAAGTCAACATTAGCTCGGGCAGCTAATTCATAGCCCTAATGTCACTTTTATTATCCATCTAGAAGTTTCCACATGCATATTGTATACGCATTTGTGTTGCTACCTCGCAAAACATGTGGCGGCGGGTGGCTAATGCTGCCAAGAAGGTAATGATCACCAGACCCGCCTTGCCATGGAAATGAAATATAAGGTGCAATTATGTAAAATACAGAAAAAGACCGAGCCAGGAGTCTGCCTGTCGTCACGCAGCAAGCAGCATCACATTGCCTCATGTACAGCGAAACCTCTATAATCAGCCCTGAGGCTTTACACTGGTTAACTTCTTTTTACACTTGTGTGAATGCTAATAACTGAGACGCACACAAATCAGCGTTGCATTATGTTCTTGTCACTAAAGTTAAGATCCAGTTTATTGTTTTTACATATTAATTATAGCAGTGATTAACTTTTTTTTACACTTGTATGCCAATTAATGCTAATCATTGAGGAAGCTCGTCGACAACGAAAATGATCTTCACATTTTGCCTTTGTGACTAAAGTTAAGACTGAGTATGTTGAATTTACATATTAATATGAGGTTAGCTTCTTTTTACACTTGACAAGTGTGAATCACGACTGTTAAAAAACAAAGTAGTGCATCTTGGCTAGGCTACGTTCTTGCTGGAGATATAGGAATATAAATTTTAGCCAGGCAGCAACGAGGCACAGTGTGTGTGTTGGTGTGTGTGTGTGCGCCGCGTGGAACTGTGGACACACAAACTGGCCGCTGGGGCCTGTACTTGAGCCACTGTCAGAGGGATCCTTGTATTTTTTCCACAGGCATGTCAGAGGATTACACAGTCCCTCTGCTGTTTCACTCACCTCTCTCTCACACACACACACACACACACACACACACACACACACACACACACACAGCCATCAAAGCAGCACTGAAAAGGTGCACGCTGGCCTTCTTTCTGTAACACACACATACTCCAACAGGTCTGCCTGCAGGGATGGCCAGTGGCAAGCATGGCCTTTGCATGTTCATAAGACACCATGGTCTTTGTTGGCTACACTACAAACTTGTGATACAAGAAGCATGCACCTCCACACGTAGTAAAATAAGAGATACTCGTATTATTATTATTATTATTATTTGTATTATTATTATTATTATTATTATTATTGCCCCAAAGGAAATAGTAGAAATAGGAATAGTCGGTTCCAGTGTCAACTGTTGACATTAATATATTTTTATAGGGAAATTTGAAGTAACATTATAGCGTTCATAGCTGTCATACACGTGTTGTCAGTCTTTATTTTAAATGACAAATGCATTGGCGATTGCAACTGTCAACGTGTTTAACTGTCACACGAGTGTAAAAAGAATCATAATATATAATAATAATATATAATATTCATCCACTTAATAATGTGAAGGTGATTCAAATGTTTCACATATACACTGTTAATATTTACTTCATTAATAATAAAAATAATAATAAAAATGTAAAGATATGTATCAGACTAATGACGAATGCGTAGGTGATTTGAGTTTTTAGGATTCCAAGTGTAAAAATACGTTATCCACTGTTAATATACATTTATTAAATAATAATAACAAACAGTGAGGAACATAGTTGACTTTTATGCAAGTGTAAAAAAAAAAGTTAACTATTGTTACTATTCATTCATCCACTGATTTTCTTACACTTATCTGAAAAAAGTTAAAGATATAGTCTATAAAATAAGTCTACTTTAGTGACAAATAGGAAGTTGATTCAAGTTTTGAACAATAACGGCCATACAAGTGTAAAAATAAGTTAACCTCTGTTACTATTTATTCATTTAATATTACAGAAAACAAAAACCTAACTCAACTTTACTGATAAATGTCAAGTTGATTTGAATTTTTAGGATTCTGAACTAGCATACAAGTGTAAAAAGAAGTCAACCACCGCTAATAGTAAAAGGCAAAAAACTGTACGCTTACTTTGTGGTCATATTGTGACGTTTGCGTTATGTAAGTTTGTAACTTTCATAGTGTTGTTCTTGCTGAATCTTTGTTTTGGAATACGTGTCGTAAAAAAAGCCAAAGACAAATCAAAATGTGCCAGCGATATGCTGAGCACATTTCAGTTTCTTTTTTTGTTTTTGTTTTTGTTTTTAACATTACTTGTTTATTTTTGTAAGTATTTCTAAGTATTTTTAATTGCCTAACCCAAGGTCTGTTTTTTTGTATATTATAAATATGGACAGCTGTGGAGGAGCACCCTCACTATTTTATTGTGTCAGACAATTAAATGACAGTAAAAGCCTATACTATTCTATATTTTCCAGAAAATGTTTCAAATTCTCCAACCTCAGGTGGGTTGGAGTGGATAGGTTCCACTGTATTCTTAATTATGCCCCCCCATTCACCTGCGGACTCCTACGTCTTTGTTTCCCGTAAGCCGTCGCCTCCCCTTTCCTCCTCCTCCAGGTGTGAGGCATTGAGTTTGACACGGAGACAAGCTATAGCGTAAGAACACAAATCAATTAGTTAGCGCATAGCATTTACAGACTAGGCATGAGGCCTTTAAGACCTTTAACCAGCACACCTTTCTGTACGCCTGCAGCTTGATCGATAGACAAAAAGCAGAGTAATTCCTCTAACCACTCAATGTTATCTCTTCACTTTTCTCTTAGTAAAATTTCCCTGAGCTGCTTAGAATTCCCAGAAGCCCCCAGCCTCACCCCATCGCACCTCTACACCACAGCCAGACACCCTGTTAGAGGCGATTACCATCACGGGCCCCCCATTCTAACAAGATGCAGACATTAGCAAATCCATACTTATTGCATCTGGGATGCTCTCCCAGTCTTGTAGATGATACGGGGGAGACGTATTAGTGTGACATATTAGGCTGGCAACAGGTCGTCAAGGTGAGATGCTGCACCGACGCTAAATTGACTCCAAAGCCTCGCGGGACATTGTAGTCAGGCTATAGTGGTGCTAGTCTGCAGCCGGCCTTGTATTGAGTTTCTGTGATGGCTGTTTAGCTTGCAGCGCTACACAAAAGGGCATGCAGGGGTATGGATGCCGCTCCTTACACCCTCCCTCCCTTTCTCCTTTCGATGGCTGACAGGAACCCTGAAGACCGCAATGTTACAGAGATCAATAGCAATACACTGCACAGCGCTGCCAGCCAGACACAAACACTGAGAGATAGCGTTACACACACACCCAGGCCGAAAGACGCAGGACGTGCCTTAGAGAGTCGTTTCCAGGCACAAATGCATCCTCAGTATGGTGAACATGTGTTGATGTTTGACTTGGGAGGGGTTTGGTTGTTTTACATTGATGGCCTTTAACAACAATGTCAAAACAACACATACATACATATGACTTAAACTCCTCACATTGTGTTATTTTTAAACCATTTGAAATACGTATCACAATAGGCTACTGGAAGTGTGTTGCCCAGTATCTAGCCTAGCCTTAAGATGTGTAGTGAAGCCTGACAGGTAGACTGCCCAATGACTGCACTGTAGTTTAAAAAGGCAAGTCAAAGCATTATCACAGTGTTTTCAGAGAACACTCTATTATTCAAAGTCACAAGCCCCCCAAAAGTGCTACCTATAATAACAGACAGGAAGCTTGCCCAATGACTACAACAGGGGTCGGGAACCTTTTTGCCTAAGAGAGCCATGAAAGCCACATATTTTAAAATGTATTTCCGTGAGAGCCATATCATATTTTTTAACACCGAATACAACCAAATGTGTGTATACAGTATTTAAGGAATACTAGCAATTTTAGAATATCAGTCTCTGAATGTATTCTTTGTAATAATGTTGTTATATTGAAGCTAACCAATAATAAATAACTTTTTACCATTAATGCAACTTCTGGTGCTGCATGGTTTTGTGACCTACTCCGTATCTTTCTTTCTTTTCCTTTTTCATCAAAAGGGTTGTCTCTTCACAATTAGCTAGCTGACTATTTGATTAAAGAAGGTTTGATTAAAGGAGGGACAACCCCAATAATAATCAAGTTTTGGTGTCTGACACGGAAAACATGGGAAGGACAGCTGGCATTGCGCTAGAAAAAAAAATGGATGGGTTAAAATGCATTACAATGCATATTTTGAATTTTGTAATGTTTCTGTTTCTGTAATGTTTTACTTTAAAATGTCAGGAAAACAAATTAAAATAAACACATTTTATGGTGTTAAGAAATGTCTTGAGAGCCAGATGCAGTCATCAAAAGAGCCACAACTGGCTCCCGAGCCATAGGTTCCCTACCCCTGGACTACAAGAACAGTGAAAGATGGAGGAAGAAGGCGAGCCAGAACAGCTCTTTTAAGACAACTCGAACACAAACTCCATTGTTAGAAATCGTCAAACACACGTACTAGGTCAATGTTCTGCTGTGCTGATCTTGGAAGCGAGCCTCCAGGTGGCTCTGAGGCCCCTCACTGAACAAACAAGAGCAGCCATTTGCTCAACTTCCCACCACCACCCCCGTGTCACAGAGGCCAGGCCCAGACATTGTGTGGCCCGGCTGGCTCGCTGACAGAAGCCACCCCGAGCCCACCGGCGAGCTGCCGCCAGGTCAACGAGTTGACTTTTATTGAAGGAAATTGCGCAGGGGGAGTGGACGGTACTCTTGTCACGTTCGCACACAACCGTCACTGTTTGCAAGTATTAAAAAAGAGAACAATGAAGCTGTTAACCACCAAATGATCCTCTCAGGTTTCGCTATAATGACAATGATAGCGTTGACTTCATATGTCACTTTGGCTGCCCAAAAATACGAAAAAGATACTTGGTGAGCACTTTGGTGCATATGCAAAGAACATGTGCAAGTAAGGACTTGATTGGACAGTTTTTGTGACTTATTATGTGATGTAACTCAAATATTCCAAGACAGAATGGGTTCAATATGTTAGTTATTTTTATATTCTGCTATAGTTACCTAAAGCTTCGTAAATATACTTTTAAAGAACAATGTTGTCAGACACACAGAGAGCAGAGCAGCACTTCCAACGCATTTTCGCTTACATATTTGTCATTTCGGCATGCTTTTTATTTGAACATGGGTACGTGTCTTTGCTCTGTAGCATTCACATTTCACAGTCGCATTTGAGCTCAAATGCACCGAACCGTACCAACCGAGACCCAACTCTCAAGTGATCTGTGTCCACTTGTTTGGTGCACACGAGGGTTCAGATTATTGCGTTCACACTTGACCAAACGAACCGTAACAACAGAGCAAATCATTTTAACTGAACCCAACATGATGGAGTAACCCCCGTCACCCCCCCCACCAGTAGTGCCACCGCGTTATGAAGCTTGAAAAACTTGCTGAGAGGATAAAACAGACATTTGGCGATTGAAATCATGTGCAAAGCAAAAGCATATATGTCCAAATTCTTCTTCAAATGAATGATGATGGATGAATATTTGTGGACCGCGAGGAGAAGAGGAGGGAAGATGAGGGGGGGACGCTGAGTTTAGTGGACCGTGAGGAACAATGAAAATCTAAAAAGGAGAAGTGGAGTGAAATAGATTGAGTGTGCTGAGGTCCAGATGTGCCGCGGATGGATCAAACATCTGCTGAAGGCGCTCTGTGGTCTCGGATGACCCCCGTCGTCCAACCATTCTCACTACCGTCTTCTGCTTTGATAACAATTAACTCACGGGTTACATTACCGACTCCTGTTGCTGTCATGTGACCAAATCTTCATTCTGTACATTTTGATGGTCTAGAGCATTTCTCGCTGTATAAGTTACAATACAATGGCAACACTGTTTATTTTCACAGCGAGTAATCACTGTCTCAGAACACATGACAGTGGACAGGCCCCGCGACGTGCAGGACCCGGGCGCCACTTCCTGTCGTAGCCGCATGCTAGCGTGCGCACATAAACAAGAACATCCTCTCGGCTATTTGAGCCCGCGGGCCACAGGGAAAGATGTGTTCAGGCGCACGGTGTAAATTACGGCGCAGTCTCAGTGGTAAGAACCCTCCCTCCTTGCGCCCTCCCATGATGGATGAGCTAAGCTGCATGCCAGGTGGCAATCCCAGCGAGGCAATTTAAAAATAGGTATAAGCAGAGTTGATCATTTGGGACTATTTTATGCAATTATACACTTTTATGTGATAATAATGGTGGAATAAAAATGTATACTTGCTTTTATTTTATAAATGTGGCAAAAGTGACCTGTCAATTATCAAAAAACATAATAATGATAAATAAATTCTTAAATAATATTGTGAAATAACATGAGCACACCTCCAAAAAAAAATTATAATGCAAATGCATTGTACTGCAATGTATTAGAAAAAAAGAAATACAACATGTTTCTACCAGATTACATTTTTTTAGGAGTTTACCTTTTCATAAAGTGCTTTTTCATGACATAAATATGAAAGCGCATTTAGCCTTGTATATTTTTTAAATATTTTAAACATATCTTAAAGTATATTAATGTATGTAAATACATGTAAAATTCAAATGTATACTATGTTCAAAAGCTGACTGTTGAGTATACCTACGTATTGTATATGTACCAACTAAATACCTACTGCCAATTTACACAAATTACATGTTAAATTTGAGAAAATAATAATAAAACATAAAGATATTAATATAAATACAGTAAGGTACTACTTTAATACACACATCTATTTATGTATTTATGCGTATAGACTAGTTAAAAGGCGCGTAAGTCAAATAAAATGCATTATTAAAGCCAAAGTGTTCAGAGCAATGAGTCTCTAAGCATTTGGTGATACCTTTAACTCTATGGCCAATTTGCCCCAACATTCTGCATCATTAACATGACAGACACGGGCTCCTTTGGGGGCACCACCAGCCCCTCGTGAGCCGGTCGTGTTGTGGAATACTAGTGAGAGTAGAGACTCCAGTTAATGGTCTTGCATCTTCCTGGCAGCATGTCAATAACGACTCTGATCACATTAAGTAAAGAGTCCATTAGCTTATTCTCTTATTCCTCTTGTATGCTCTCCATACTGGGACTGTCCAAAACTATTCCCCCCATCCTTTAGACACTGTGACATGGAAGTAGTGTTTGGGACTGGCTGGGAATGGGTCTCATAAAATGCTTGGTGTAAGAGTCTTGCAGAATGAATAGTTTGAGATTAAGATGCAACATTAATAAAGCTTTCCTGCCTCCTGAAAAAATTAGGACAAAGGAGATACGAGGGGGAGGGCAGAGGGGCGAAAAAAGCAGGTTGTCAACCTCCACAGATCATTCCGTAGCTGCCTCGTTGCTCTCTATCCAGCCTGGGGGGGCGGCGGGGGGAGCGCAGCAGGCCCCCACATCTGTCTCGCAGGCCCCCGCGACAGACCTGGCTGCTGCTTCCAGAACCAGGCACATCACACGAATCATCCTCAATTAATGGGAACCATCAGGCGCACCCATCATTCCACCTTCTCTCAGGCATTCCCCCTGGCTCAACTCTAGGTCCACTGAGTTTTACACAAAAAAGGAAAAAGATAAGGAACACGGTAACCTCGCCCAGCATGGGGAATCAATACATCAGTTGAGAACAGACTCCCATTGGAAGCGCTGTGAGTGAGTCGGTTGGGTTCTGAACTCTGAAGGATTGTTCAGTGCTGTAACACCGGGGCCTTAAATGGTTTCCATGTGCTGTCCATCTGCATCTCTACTGGGCTGTGTCCAAACGACTGTCCTATCCACTTTTTAAAGTTGACGAGGGATGGCTTTAGAACACGGGAGTGTGATTGTGCTGCAGGTCGGAAGGGTCAACTGAATCAGAGGTTTGGAAATTTTTATTTTTTTTTGCCCGAATGACAGGTTTACTCTTTTACAGATAATGAAAAAAGGCAACTCAGGGGGAAGAGAGACTGGGAAAAAAGTGTACCTGAGGCCACCTGGATAATAGGAAAGGATAGACCGTGACTTATCCCTCCCCCCACCACCTTCACAACTCGACTATAAATCTTTCTCCAGTCGATTGGTGTGCCCTTAGCACCTTAACAACTAACACACAAGCCATGATTTTTTTTAACCATAGCAATGAGTTAAATCAGGCAGAACAGCGAGGCCTGCTGGTTGGCCTCCATGAATAGTCAAACAGAGGCCCAGCTTTCACTTTTTAGCCACGTTTCCACCAAGCTGTACAGATTAGTTTGCCACCGTACGGTACGGTTTGAACCAGGCAAAACAGAATCAGGCCCGAGTATCTGAAAAGTGGGATCAGGATGGACATTTAAGGACATTTTACAATGAAAACACAATAAAATTAAGTGACCGTATGGAAACAAGGCTTTTTATACTGACTTTCCATGTCAGCTGTTTTTAACATAACGTACATTTTAGGGCATTTCTGTCACTCATCTGTCACTTCATTATAGATTAATTACTGTTAAAGACTAGTATAGCTATGTGAGCATGCATCATGCTAGGTCAGGCAGGGCTCCCGGGTGTATTTTAAGATGTGTAGCAAAGCCTGTTTTTTTCTTTTCTAAGCTGTCCTATAAGAAGTAGTTGGCGTATACAAGGGGTGGGCTCATCTAGGGGTGGTGGTAATCATGTCCATGAGGAAGGATGTTGAGAAAAGCCGGAACGTGAAAAGCGTTTGAGAGCCTCTTCTGTCAAAAGTGGAGAAAAAAGTGCAGGAGATTATCAATTTTTCACATGACAGTTAGAATATAATTACAAAGTCATTTTTGCTTGTTTGGCTTGGTACTGAAACAGTATGAACCTCTGTATAGCGACCATACCACATTTAGCATTAGACCAGGGGTGGGCAAAGGTTTTGACTCGTGGGCCACATTGAGTTAGCAAAATTGGCTGGGGGGGCCAGACTATATATTTGATACACGCACACTAGTTTAAGCTTATAATACCAACAGTCCACCTGGAATTATCCTATTTTATGTGTAAAAGTGTCATACAATCTGCCATATGTGCTTGAGCCTTTTTTAAGGAGCACGTTAAACATCAGACCAAATCAATCAAATGAGGACATTTTATTTTACAGTGTTTTTTGACGATAAAACATGGACTATTAAAGACTACAGTATGTGAACGTCCCTCCTTTTTTACGTCCCAGGCAGGGCAGTGGGTAGGTTAAGTTGTGTGTCACATATTTGTGTTTATATGGCACCATGGGTGAGGAAGTTGTCTGGATGGCTGCATGGCGGGTCGGATGTGGCTGTAGTTTACCCACCCCTGCATTAAACTATAGTCCTAAAATATCTAAATTGTCAATTAAATTGCCTTTTGCCATGTTTTGTTCAAAATGAATGACAGCACCATTTGCTAATAAATAAACAAATAAATAAATAAACTGCCTCAAATGTTCACGGTTTATCAATAAATTGCATACTATTGCAACCCTAATTAGCTCCACAGCTTCAACTCAAGAACACAGAATCTTCAGAAGTTATCATTGGACAGTGACGACAGCTTCACAGCAACACACAAGGGCAGTTTGACTGATCACACAAAACCATGGCTGGCATTAGGGACGACGAGGCTTCTCACAATGGCAAAGTGAAGCATGGGAACTGCATTGATTCGCCAATCACCTTGCAGTGGATGCGATCTCCATCGAGCCCCAAGGGAAGCCACATTGATTTCCAAGCCCTTCTCTCAGATCTAGTTCCTTAAAAGAAAAAAAAAACAACTGCTGTATCCCTGTGTTCGTCACTTCAAGGAAGGTTAAGCAGAAGTTCCTTGTGATCTGAGAAGGTCTTGAACCTTGCCTCTTCCCTTTTTCCATATTCCTGTCTCCCTCTCCCCCCTATCTCGGGGCCGTATGAATAATGTAGAGGATCTAGTGGCGAGCGAGGTGCCCAGGGGGGATGGTTTCACACAAAGCTCACTGCCTGGAGCCATCACATCAGAGGCCAAGAGCTCCCAAGACGCGCACTGTTCCCCCATTGGCTCCCTCGTCGTGGGTCAGAGGTTATGAGTGAGCAACTAGCTCTACTTCTTTCTCCTGTGATGGACCGTTGGGAAATCAGTAGCTGTGTCCAGACGTGGGTGGAGGACATTTGTAAGAATCAGAGAGGTTAAAATTTGCACTGTGTGATCATGCTAAGTAGATCATTCAAGTGCTGCACATCAGAGGCTTTTGACCCCGTAGCTTCTGTATCTACCTTGCGTGCGTGACGCTTTGCTGCATCTTCTTTGTTTTTGTGCTTGGCAGCCAAAAAGTGTTGTAGACCGACACGAAAAATACACCAGTCGATAATGGTAGCCAGCGTCTGGTTTCAGGCATGAAAACTTTACCAAGGTGTGCAGAAAGTCGGTAATAGATTACAGTAATGCTTGCTTTACAGCTGTCTTACATTACAAGGAAAAACAGCCCTTTTACTTTACTTTTTGTCACGAATGCCGGATTCCTCGGATCGATGCCAAGTTTTTGTTTGTGAGCTTCCAGTCATATTTTGGTGCAGTAACTGTTGGCAGGATTATGTTAAAAAAAAAAAACTGTTTCAATGAAACTTTTTGCAAATTCGAATACAAATTTGGTTCTCCCACAAATCTCACCTCTAGGATTCTTAAAATGTTTTGAGGGTCCCCTATCATACAAAAGTGACCTTTTAATGAAGTTCAAACAGTTCAAACGAGGTCCCTGCAGACAGTTTATGAGAAAAATCTATTATCTCCCTCACTTCTTTGCTCCACTTTTGAGAGAAGAGGCGCTCAAATGTTCACTTTTTAAGTTTCAGGTTTATATGACAAAAACGCAGGCTTCGTTACACATCTTAAAATAACCCTTGAGCTCTGCCAGCTGTCTGTCAGTCAGCTATAGACGTGGGAGCTGTAAGCTCACATGGTGATGCTATAATATAAAAAGGAGAACAATGGCGTGTGCCCAAGATGTCCTATGCACAAGCACATTTCCTCTCCGAAGCTTGTACACGATCGCGACGTACAACGGCTAATTACTAGTGGCGTACGCATGTTAATGTTGTTAATCCCTTCACACTTTGCAACCTAACGTTGGCGCACACTGAGGATCTTAATACAGCTCAACGCCTGGCCCCGGCTAATTGCACAAGTGGCTGATTTGTTTAAACTGACAGTTGTGCCCCTGCTGATGACAAGGCCATCATTTGCTCATCCTTGTCGTCAGCAATTTGCAAGGTGAATACATGCTACCCCCTCCTACATTCCAAGCCACTAAACAGCATTTAGCAGCCTAATGGAGACAGCCATGAATTGACAATGCTTTGCAGCAGCCGAGAGAGATTAATAAATACAGCCGTCGCTAGATTAATTCTAAGAGATGTGAAAACTAAACTAAACAGCAGCGGATAAAGCGGCTACACCCCCCCGTTGTTTCCGCCACCGTAATTATTTGCTAATAGTCATTAACCTGGCAAATAGAGGTTTAGGCGCATTGTTCAAAAGGACTCTGGGATGCATAATGACGGACTAATATGTCATAGCACTGGGGGACATGGGGGAGGGGGGCAGGATTGATGAGATTCTACTGGTGGGAGCGTACAAGAAGAGGTGGGGCATGCCTGGAAAAGAGATGGGCCACATTAAGCTAATTGGGAGATGAGTGCATACTTGTAAAAAAGTGCTTCTAATGGCATATTTGTTTGGCCAGCAGCATTGCAAAGCTAATGCAGGGAAGTGGTGTTGACTTAATGTACTCAGGCCGGTATTTGTCAAAGTGTGTCGGTATACTTTTTACAAAAGAAAATCATAACATGAGGTTTTGGGATGTGACGTTTCATTACAAGAGCTTTGCTTGTAGGAGCTTTTTGCAATTCCCCAAAGTCGCACAATAATAATAGTAATAATACATAATACAACATTCCGTGGATTAGAAGTAGTCAACATCCCACAGTAGTCACTGTACAATGAACAGCTTGTAATCTCCATTCCCACATTTCATGTCTTATGAAAGAAATGTAAATTATTAATTAATTAAATTATTAATTAAAATCATGTATTATAGAAAATAATATATTATTATGTTATATTATATATAACACTATCTTAAATAAGTATATAATTATTAAATCATAGAATACAAATTATATATATACAATAGCAAAAATGATATCAAATGTAAAAAATGTAATCCAACGGCAAAAAAGTAAAATAAAAAAAATATCTCCATCAACAAAAAATATTTTTCTTTGTGGTTAGAATAAACACAAATCAATAAATTGATATAGGGTTGGCTTATTGTTTGGTTTGGTTGTTTTGTGCTGTTTTTCAACATGAATAGTTTTTATTTTTGTTTTTATTTCTGTTTTGGGTAAAAGCATAGTCTTAAAAATATGTACCTTAGATTATTTTGTTTTTATCAGACAAATCAATCACATTTAAAAAAAGGAAACAAAAGTATCTGCAAGTTCTTTTGGGGTTTTATTTTGTGTGTGCATGTGTGTGCATCAAAGAAAATAAAAACATGACAAAATCTAACTCCAAATTGTAGTTTGTTTTTTCGAATTGTACTGTGTGTGTTTCAGATAAAAAGAAACCTAAATGTGGAGATGCACACCTTTCTTTGGACAGTAAAAATATGCCAGTACTCAGTCTTATTACGGAGAAAGCTGCAATACTGGCTATAGAGTTATGAATTGTCACATACATACCCTTAATATAAACTCGCTTCAGAATGAAAAACTTCCAAACAACTGTTCATGGTTGAAGAAGCAACTTAAGAGATTCAGTGCCTTTTATATTTTTGTTTCAATTAAATCCAATAGAAGCCCTAACGCCCCAGATGGCCTTGCAGTGTGAAGTCATAGTGCCCGGGCTAGAATTTAAAGTCATACCTCCAGGCAAAAAAACTCCAGTGTGCACACAGAATGAAAGTGTAAAATGTTTTTTTAATGTATATTTAACAACAAATACCCCAGTGACTATTGATGTTTGGTCTCAGAAGAATCCACTTCTGTGGTATATCTAAGGGCATGAAATGAAACCCCTCACACTTATTTTTCTGTTTTTTTTTCCCTTTGCCCTTCTCAGTGTCTCTCCCATCTCTCTTTAAACATTTATCTCCTGTTTTCTCCTTACAGGCCCTTTGTGCATTGTGATGTTTTTTATTTTTTTACAGTTTTTGGTGTGCCACGGTCGCCATTTATCTTTCGTAGATGCCAGTAGCTAGGAACGCATGCAATGTTTTCATTGCAATGTGACTAATTGTTGAAAGATGGCTATATTCCCTGGATGGCACTTGTGACTGCTCTCTAAGGAACATTTGCGTTGTTTGCACAAAAAGCAGAAAAATCAGTTGCTATATGAGTATAACTGTTTGATGTTATAAAAGTAATAAGGCAGACAACCACCGGGTCAGTACCTCTAAGCATGCAACCCAGCCCTAAATGTAATGCTATGGCTTTGCCAACATTCTTTTCACAGACTCCTGTGCAATCTCCGACAATGAATAAGAGTGTGCAAGGAGTAGCTTGTTATCTCCTAAAGACACAAGCCAAGTCAATGTCTCCATCTGGAATATCATCCCGAGTCCCACTGGAGCAATTCGAGCCCAAGCATTTCAAAGGAAAAATGCAACAATTGCAAATGTCAAATCTAACTACATTTGTCATCCAATATTTATGTCCAGTAGTAGAACAAGCCACTGTCAACTAAAGATGTATTTTTGAGGTTCACACAGTTGTGCTGATCTCAAGGCACAGTGAGGGACTCCTAGACTAGAGTTCACATTGTCATGTGCAGAAATGACGCTTGTGGCACACCCATGGGTTTTGCTCAAAAGGCTTTGGAAGACATGCTAGCATCTAGTACATATAATACAGATATCCTCAAAGTTTTATAATTGTTAGATGAATGTCTTATGGATAATAAGTTGCTAAGTCCTGAAGGTGCCCCTGTAAAGACGATGGTGGCCATGTTTTTTAACCAAGATTGCTCAAATTGTACAAACCTGGGCTTGTCAGTGCCTTAAGGTGTGCACCACATTTTGTGGTGATTCGGCTGAACAGTCTAAAGTTACAAGTGGGTGTTTTCGTACAGCGCGTTGAACTGTATGAGTAATTTTAAGTCAATCTGACTTACAGTGACACCATGTGGTGCGTTTGTCAACAAAATCATATCACAGGCAACACAGTAGGAGTGCATTTTGACCGTATTGTATGCAGCGATTCTGGAGTAGAAGAGTTACACCATGACTGTACTGACCATGTTTTCTGGAGTTGAATTCTTTGCAATCACCTCTGTGTTGCAGGGCAGATTTACAGAAAACAAATGCCTGAAAGACAAAAAAAAAACTCTGCTTGTTACTTGTCACTCTGGGACTCAGCTCGTACCGCTAACCTCTGCTCCGTCTTCTCTTTGACTGGACTATTAGGCACAATCAATAACAGTTTGTATTTCTGTCTCCTCTTGTGTCTCTTCTGGGGCATGCAGGATGCTGCAGGCAAGGTGTTGGACCGCTGGACCATTATGTCCCGAGAAGAGGAGATCATCACCCTGCAGCAGTTCTTGCGCTTTGGCGAGACCAAATCCATCGTGGAGCTGATGGCCATTCAGGAGAAGGAAGGTCAGGCAGTTACTGTTCCGTCCTCCAAGACGGACTCCGGGATTAGGACGTTCATTGAGAGCAACAACAGGACACGCAGCCCGGGACTACTTACACATTTAGAAAATAGCAGCCCATCTAGCATTCATCACTTTGAGAATATCCCCAACAGCTTAGCCTTCCTTTTACCGTTCCAATACATCAACCCCGTGTCTGCCCCCATGCTCGGCTTGCCCCCCAACGGGCTCCCAATGGAACAATCTGCTCTCCGGCTACGAGAGCCCAGCTTGCCCAACCAAGTCGAACAAGTGGAGACGAGTGAGTCAGATGTGTCCATGTCGCCCTTCCGTACGGGCCAAAGTCCGAGCCGTGGAGCCCTCGGCGGCATGAACAATACTGAACCCAAAACAGAGCCCAGCAACAGGGCATCCCCCATCTCGCCATCTCCGTCCCTCCAGCAGGCTCAACAGCAGCAGTCCCAGCAGCAACAGCAGCAGGGGCAACAGCAGTCCCAAAGCCAGTCTCAGCAGTCCAACAACCTAAATGACCACCAGGTTCACCATCACTTTGTCAAAGAGGAGCAATCAAAATCAATAACCCATGCTTCATTTTCCTCCAAAATGCACCGCATGAGACGCATGGGCTCCACCTCTCGCAAAGGCCGTGTGTGCTGCAACTCTTGCGGCAAGACCTTTTATGACAAAGGCACGCTGAAGATACACTACAACGCGGTACACTTGAAGATTAAACACCGCTGCACCATCGAGGGCTGCAATATGGTCTTCAGTTCCCTGCGCAGTCGCAACCGCCACAGCGCCAACCCCAATCCACGTCTGCACATGCCCATGTTGCGCAACAACCGTGACAAAGACCTAATTCGTGCCAATTCCAACTCTGGTACGCCTGTCATCTCAAGCACCAAAAATGGTGGATTCACACTTACAAGTCCTGGCAGGCCACCTCTGGGCTTCACTACACCACCGGTAGACCCGATGCTACAATCACCCCTGCAGAGCCCACTGGTGTTCCCCTCTTTAAAGTCAGTGCAACCAGTCCAACCTGTGCCCCCATTCTACCGTACGCTACTGTCCCCAGCAGACCTTGTTAGTCCACCTGTTTCGCTGCCCACAAGCCCCATTTTGCCCACCACCACCAACAGCACCACCTTAATGGACCAGCAACAGCAAATCCTGGCGGCTGTGGCTTCACACAATAATGTCCATGTGTCCGAGATGGGAGCCATGTCGCATAGCTTAAACACATCTGCTGGCAATCATGAGCCCAGTTCTGGCGGCGGGGCTGACCCCACACCCAAAAAGAAGCCTCGGAAATCCAGCATGCCTGTGAAGATTGAGAAGGAAGTAATTGACGTGGCGGATGAATACGAGGACAAAGACGAGGAGGACGACGATCACATCAACCACAATCATCACCACCATCACCACTCGTCGCTCCTTCACAACAACATCAAGATGAACGGAAACTACAATTGCAACAACAACAGTGCGAGTGGCACAGGCAACCACAGCGGTGGAAGCGGGCAGCAATCCCCTTCCCAGGATGAGATGAGTCCTGGTATAACTCTGAGAGGCATGATGAGGCAAAGTGAGGATGAATGCCGGGAGGGTGCTGGTAGCGATGGCAGGGGTGAGCTTCGAGGTTCTAGTGACCTACGCTGCATGGACAGCTACACCTCGGAGGACCAAGACCATGAAAGAGACTTTGAGAACGAGTCTGAAACCTCAGACTCAAAAATGTACTACCGGGATGAGATGATGGACGTTGAAGAACAGCAGAAACACTCCAAAGGTGGAAAGGACCAGAATGATGAGGGTGTCCAGGAAAGCCCTTTGAGAAAAGACATAGAAGGCAAAGGTCATCTATCACCATCCCCTCACCAGGCGTCCATCAAGATCAAGGAGGAACTCAACGACCCAACCTATGACATGTTCTGTATGAGCCAGTACGGCCTCTACAACGGCGGTATGGCCGCAGCTGCCGCCGCCGCTGCCAGCATGGCTGCTCTGCATGAGAGCTTCATCTCGTCGATGGGATACGGCGCCAGCCCGCCCAAGTTCCCCACATCTCAGTCGCCGGACGGGGACCCGTGCTCGAGCCCTGACCCCAAGATCTGCTACGTGTGCAAGAAGAGCTTCAAGAGCTCCTACAGCATGAAATTGCACTACAAGAACGTGCACCTCAAAGAGATGCACGTGTGCACGGTAGCCGGTTGCAACGCTGCTTTCCCCTCACGGCGCAGTCGAGACAGGTTAGTGCTCGATCACAAAGTTACTTTACTTGATTGTTCTTGTTGTTTTCCACAAAAACTGTAGCTTCTTTTACACACAGATCACATAAAATAATCACGCAGAAGAGCCGGCAATAAATAGCCTTTGACTTTTACGCAGAGTCTAGCAAAGGTGACTTGTACACAGCGACACGGCGTCCCTGAGTGAGCTACAGATGCATGATGGTGTAACTATCAGATGTATTAAATGCTGTCCTACTTCTGCTCCCACTCTAATACTACCTTTCTAATACTACCAATAGTATTAGGATAACTGGATAACTTTGGCCCCCAATGAATTCAGTATCAATTCCACTTATGCAAAACAGCAACCTGGGAAACAGGCAAATGCTGGCACAACTCTAGATGATAACTACATGGAAATTCTTTTACTGCATATGATTACTGCTTTAAATGTACCTGCAAATGCCATCAGCTGGCATCTGTTAGTTCCTGGAAAATGTAAAAAAAAAAAAAAAAGCCTGACATAGTGACATCTGCGTCTCACACATATACAAATCAATACTCAGTGGCTGTCAACCCTCAAGTTTCGTTTACCTGCCCTCTAACTCTACCTACAGCTTGTCGTAGACGATCCAAAGGCGCATACATTAGCGTTGACAGCTGTTAGTCAAAACCTCTGCATTTATTAGCGCTTCGAAGGGGGAAGTTGAGCCTCAGTGCCAGTGCTCACCTAGGCTTGTTAACACGTATGGGTCCCACCTGTAGTATATACAGTGTATTTACAGTGCTGCAGCAGCACCAGCAAAGCAATAACGCATGCTGAAGGTGCAGAGCTGCCTTAGGGCTAGCGCAGACACATGAACAGAATACAAACCAGGTAGTGTCTTTGGGAATAAAAAATAGGACTGACCTTTTCGGTGTTATCCAGCCCACTCTTATAAGGAGGGACATTTGTTTAGTTTTGGTTTCTTTATGCATAGAGGTGCTAACCTCATCGTAATAAGGGGTGATCAGACGTTAGGATTAGCATCAAGATGTCAGAAACTTAGAGGCATGCCATACTTAGCAAGCAACAACCTAGTAAAAATAGTTATTTGTGTTTTTGACAAGTTTCACCTTCAGATTATACAATTCCTGGTCACATGGAAACCACTGCAATATGCATGCCAGGCCAGTAGATGGCACGACAGAATGCACCAACCGTTGGTCCTACCTGGTTTTAATCGAAACATACCTGTATGTGTTTTGAACACCGTTTGTTGATGCACGGAAATTGATCAACTGGCATTTTAGCGACCTGGTTAATGTATGCAGATGTCCTTGATTTTAGCTGTTTTCAAAGGTTTTCAGGCTCCAAAATGACATCATCCTGGAAGCCAACAGCCAAAATTGCACTTTTTTTTATCCATTTTCCATTACTGTGTAAATGCTAGCATCGGCAATTGCTGATTTTCATTCATAACCTGGGCAAACTATTGCTTCTGTCAACAAATCCCCAATAAGATACACTTTTGCTGCTGCTGCTGCTTTACAGGAAAAAACCCCCAACAAAAACCAAAGCCAGGGAAATATTGTCCCTTATCTGGCGTGCTAATGACATAATGCATGTTTTGAGTGTAACGGCAGCAATAAAATGGCAATATAATGTGCTTGTTTTCGTAAAACCCCCATTTAAAATCCAACAAGATGTTGGACATAATGCTTACTATTACTTGAAATGGAGATAAATCATGTTCCATTCTTGTTTACAGCCACCGTCTGTGGCAATAACGGCTAATTAGCTTGCATTTGTTTGTGGTGGTTCACCATGGGAATTAATATAAATGTCCTGAATTTTATCAGCATGCAGCCATTTAAAATCTATAATATGAAAGTTTGATATTGTAAGACAAGGGTGTGCTTTAAACATGCGATTATAGACATAAAGTCTCAGATTAAATAAGATCTGCTTCTTCCTACTCCTTTTCGGACATGTTGAATTGTGGAAAAGCGATTTACTTCATTGTAACTTAAGCATGTTCCAAATAAACTCAATATAGGTTGGATCCGTTTGTTTTTCTAAAGAGAACCAGAAAAGCCTCAGGATTATTTTTACGCGCCCTTGAGCGAGCATGTGATCTGTTTATTATTTATTTTTTTAAATTACATATGTCGTTGAGGTGGTCTATCTCGGCCCCTTTTTGCTTATACTGCAGGGAATAAGAAAAAGAGTGTAATTAACTGCTTAAAAACTACTAGCAAACAAACACCATCATCATTAGACACGAGACAAGCGTCATTTATCTCATTTTAATTTAGCTTATATTTAGCCCTGTGTTTTTTGTAACGTCGTACTATTGTAGCACGATGTTAGTCCCATGTTGCTGCAACACAGAGTGAAGGTTAATTATATCGGTATATACTCTTTTCCACACACCCACGCCCCATCTCCAGGGGTCCCTTCTCTTCTGTCTGTTAGTTTCTTATGATATCGTCTTAGCGTGTTCCATAAAGGCTGGGATTCTCATACAGAGAATATTTATGATAAAAACTAGAATAACAAAATAGATTAGACAAATGTGTTCCCCTTAGTGTGTCTTAAGCATATTCCCTGTGATGTATTGTGAACATTTTAATAAATAATGGGTGCACAAGCCCTTGGAAGCCACCCTCACCCAGAAAATTCTCTCACTCACAACAATTCCAACATTTATACGCGGAAGTGATATCCATTGACAGAGATGATCAATATCCATAAAACGCATGTCCTCCCACTTACAATGAAACCTCAGAAGACGGCCCCAAATGACACGAAAGACCAAAAAAAAAAAGCAAAGATGATGCTGACACACTCAAGATGCCAAAAGATGATTAACGTTGAGGTTGCTCCTCCTCTGCATAGTGCAAAAAAAAAAGAGGGAGGCGGTCGAATAAGGAAGCGAGTATACTAAGGGCTACGGAGGGGGTGGGAAATGTAGGCGGAAAAGTCTACAAAACTGATAAATGATGAGATAATGTGCTGTGATCATTGTGCGTGTGTGTGTGTGTGTGTGTGTGTGTGTATTGTGCTTTTGTTTTTGTTAAAAATAGCAGTTGTTTAAAGCAGACGTGGGGAAAGGCTCCGATTTTCCACCGTCCCAAATGGTAATGGCTTAGTTTTATTTTGAACATGCTTAACAAAGTTACATTAAAGTACATAACATTTACACTTGCGCACTTCTACTTGTCCAAAAAGGAGCAGAAAGAAGCAGAGCTTATTTCATGCTACCCCTAAGGAGGTAATTGTAATAATAAAGTTAATACAGGGTTTGCAGATAGCTTATTCAGTAAGAATAAATAAATGCAGTACATGAATAAAAAGGAGCAAACATTGACAGAAGCATTGCATAGTGTTAAGTATTAAGTAGGGGATATATGATTTAAAAAATGTCATCAAATAAAATATGATCCAGTAGTTGGATAAATGTTTATTACGATAGGAGCATTTGGTTTATTTGTGTCTTTGATATTACGATGTTTTATTTTAGCATTGCATGGCAGAGCCTGAAATACTCTTGCAGGCCGCATATGGCCACTGTTCCCCACCCCTGGTTTAGATGATATGAACATGTACTATTTTTTATTTCTAATGTATTTATTACTGTATAATGTTATGCAAATCTCTATATGCTTAGTTTAGTTTAGAAAATGGTTTCTTAGAATGTAGTGTGGTATTTTTAAAGGGGTCTTAGCTTACTTAGAGCTTATTAGCAGTGAAGGTGTTCTTGTATTTTTTTTTTAACAACAAAAGGTGTTGCAAAAGGGCCCGCCTACCTGAGCGTCAACAACAGCATCCTTGACTTAAAAGCAACAAACCAAATTTGTGGCGACAGAAGCGGGATCGGCGGTAGTATCCCTCTTCCTCTGCAAGTGAACACATTGGCCTGTACATCCACGTATGTACAATATTGGACCATATTTCGGCACTAAGCTAACATATGGCTTTACTATCAAAAGGATCAAATCGAACAAAAGGATTTACGTAGTCTTTTTGATCCACTGTATGGAAGCAGTATATTGGTCCACACACGTACAGTAATAACACACATGCAGTGGCAGCCACAGCCGATCGATTGGCCACGCTCGATGCTGACGATGCTCGAGTGGACGGGCTCCTGGTTGCCTGCTTGACAGAAAAGGGTCCCTCAAATGAATGTATTTCTACCTCTTGCAGGACAATGTCGGATAGGGAAGTAAATAATTAAAGGAAAGGGACCCTTTTTGACTGCATCAACCCTGCCACTGCTGGTAAGCTCTATTTATCCATTGTGACTCCATTTTTTTTTCTTTTTTTGACAAAAAAAAGGATGATCCTTTTTCTTTTTTGATGTCACAGTGCCCTCCTTGCATGGAAAACCCCTCACATGTACAGTATATTAAAGGCACGGCGTGATGGCATTTCATTTGATTTAATGCAAGATGGTGGAGGTTTTCTTTCTGTGTTATGTTGTGACAAGTGTGCTTCACTCATAAAAAACAAACAAACTGTGAAATTACAGTGAAAAAAAGCAATGAATTGTGATTTTTTTTCTGGCTCATTTTAGCTGGCACCCTTTGGCATGGCTTTTGTGTGCTTACTGAAAAGCTCCGTAATCCCCATCCTGGCATTCGCATGGGACTTTGTTTGTGTCATCAGCTCAAGCACGTTATACTACACTTTGTGTTTAGTGGAAAAGAGAATGTTTAATTGAATTAAATCCAGAGCGACACGCTCATTTGGCTTGCAGCGCTCCAATAAGGCTTTGCAGTATGTGTGCGTGCTAATGCTGCCAGGGCCTAGTGCTAATATGCTATCCAGCTCCCCCTCCATTATCACATTACCACAGCTCCAATCAATTGATAAACTCCCATTCAATATGCCGGAGTATTTAATTGAGTCACAGTCTATTGGATTTGAGGGCCGTGCACAGTGCAGACATGCTGACAGCGGTAAACATGCTCTCGCTCTCACTCGCTCTCTCTCTGTGTTTGTCTGCACTTTGCTGAGAGGAGCTGCAGGCTGATACTAACAAGAAATGCACACACTTGATTTCGTTATCTAGTGACCAGGAGCGTCTGTTTATTCAACTACAGAGGATATTTGAACACATTATTTTTCATACTATAAAATATCATTTTAGCATTGTTAATATGTGTACTTTATCTCATGTGTCTTACTTATTTTCATATTTTCATTAGACTTTTATTCATACAGTAATTTTATTATTGATATTTTTCATTTTATTTTGTATGAGTATTAATTTTGCACATTTATATTTGCATATTACATATATAATAAGTGTAAAAAACAAATGAATTGAATTATTTTTATGTATAATCAAATAATTAGTATTATTTGTATTTTCCTGTATTTTATTGAAAATGTAATAATACCAATTGTACTCATGCAGTCATTATATTATTGATATTTGTATTTGTATTATTTAATTATTAAAATAATGAAGTAATAATGCATTTTTTTATTTATTGTTAATAATATTTCTTATGACTTGTATTCATATTATGTATTTTGCTTACAATGTATCATACATTTTCCTCATACACGCACATAGGCACATTTTCTATGCCGCTTAATCCTCCTTAGGGTCGCGGGGGTATGCTGGAGCCTATCCCAACTGACTTTGTGCAAGAGGCAGGGCACACCCGGGACTGGTCGCCAGCCAATTGCAGGACACATATATGTATTAAATTATAATTTTAATATTTATATTTGCATATTATGTAATGTCATAAAATAAATGAATACATGTAATTAATGAATTTAATATAAAATAATCATATTTTTTGTATTTTCCTATGTATTTTATTTAGATTTGAATAATACCAATCTCATTATATTATTAATACTTTTAATTTGTATTTTTGAATTCTTAAACTAATTAACTAATTATTGTTGATAATATTTCTTATTAATTATATTATGTATTTCGTTTTTTTATATATTTTCCACATACACGCACATAATTATTGCTATTTTTACCATGTATGGAATTATAATTTTACATAACATGATTTCTTTGTAAAAAAAAAAAAAGTAATAATAAATAAGTGGAAAGGGATATATTGTAATTAAGTGTATTGCTGTGTAATGTTTTCCAATTCCTAATTTGCTAATTTGCTTGTTGTGGTAAAGACAATAGTCACGACCTACATCAACACTCAGTCATAGTCAGGGGAATCACAGCGCCCTCGTCGCCCTCGACATCTGAGGTGTGGCGTTTAATTTACGCAAGCAGACAGTGCGCCCGGCGATTAACCGATGCATGGTGTTTATTAGAGTGTTTATTGGTGTTTATTTTACTTGCAAGCCTAAATGAGGAGAATTGTTATTTACGTATGCAGATGTTTTTGTATCTTCCCATCAGGCACAGCTCGAACATTAACCTGCACCGCAAACTGCTGACCAAAGAGCTGGACGACATCGTCCTGGACCCCCAACTCACGCCACTGCCCAAGGACTTCCGAGCCGAGTTACTGGCAAAGATCTACGCCGGGCACCACCACATGGCTTTGGACCCGATGGGCGGGATGGCATTCAGAGGCCTCGGACCCGCCGGCTTGATCCATGACGCGCATTCCCCCATGGGCAATGACTTCTCCCAGCACCCTCTCCACCCTCACCTGAAGAACCATCACACCAACGGCTTCTCCCGAGGCCAGCCGGATGACTACATGGTTCTGGACTTGAGCACCACATCCAGCGTCCAGTCCAGCGGCAGCATCCACTCCTCACGCGAGTCAGACGAGGGCAGCGACGAAGGCATCCTATTGGATGACCTGGAGGAGGAAGAGGAGGAGGAGGAGGAGGGAATGGAGGACGAAGAAGAGGAAGGCAACAGCGAGGGGGAGGACTTCTCCAGGCAACGGGACGGTAGGGGGCGAGAGACTGGAGAAACGAGGGTGAGACACGGCGAGTGCTTGGAATCGCCCTTCCACCTCTCATCCAGCGGGGGGAGCGGCGACGGTGGCGGGATCCTGTGCAACATCTGCCACAAAATGTACAGCAACAAGGGGACTCTGCGTGTGCACTACAAGACTGTGCACCTGCGTGAGATGCACAAGTGCAAAATCCCGGGGTGCAACATGGTGTTCAGCTCCGTGCGCAGCCGCAACAGACACTCGCAGAACCCCAACCTCCACAAGAACATGCCCTTCTCCACGCTAGTAGACTGAGCTTCCTCCTCACCTCGCCTCCTTCCCTCTTCCAGCTCCTCCTCCTGTTTGTACTTGGCCCCGCCTCCCCGCCCATAAAAGTCCTTCCATAAACTAAATATGGCCCTTGAATTTTCCTTATTTGGAAAGAACGACTTAAGAACTTGTTTGTTTTCATACACCCTCTCCTCTCCAAAGAATCTATTGAACCTCTTATTTGTGACTTTGCCTGCAGACAAGATAGTATTGAGGATAAAAAAAAACATTCTTGTTGTATTTGTGTAATGATAGCTTTTAAATGAACCCCTTCACGGAGAAAAAAAAGCATGACAGCTTCATTTGTAAATAATGTCCCGAGAGGCTTTTGGTGTAAAAGACTTGTGTTGATGGTCCGTTTGCTTCTTTTTTTTTCCCTTATGGTTTTTATGTTACAGTCCAGTACAATACTTCCAAGCTATAGGCAAGAAAGAGGTAGCATCTTACTAGCTTGAGTCATGTTATCACATTTTAAACTAGGCAAAAAAGAAATAAAAAATACATGTGAATTGCTTTGTTAGATATTCAGAGGTTGCCGGCATGCTCTTTTTAGGCTCCTACACTGATATCATTCTGTGTTTTCTATTGATTTTCCTTTATGTTTTTGCACTTTGCATCTATACAAGGGGATGTGTAATATTAGTGAGGACTTTTGCAATGGTGAGTTAAGGTGTGTTGTTTGATCATGTGACTTCAACATACTGGCGCCAGTTTTTCTACGTTTTTTTTTTTTTTTTAAATGCATGTGCCCAAATCTTAAAAAAAAAAAAACAACCTTATGTAATACCTACAAATGAAGCGTCACATTAATCGATTTGGGTTGCCTCAAGGCTGAATTATCCTTCAGCAACGTCGTTATGCTGATCCAGTTGTAGGTGAGCGCTTGAGGTGCAATTCTCCACCAAAACGCTAGGGGCAGTGTTTTCCCGAGTGTGAGCGAGCAAAACTCTGTTTTCTCTTTGACTAGCTATTTAGCTTCCGGTGTAGTAGTGAACAATAGCGACTGAAGCAGCATCCACATAAAACTAACGTATTGTATAGTAGGTGTTCGTATTTGCAAACCTTTTGCTCAGTCACAGCTCTGGGGCCTGTGTCATTGACGCAAATGTTTTGGATGTGTACGTCAAGCTCCACCGGAGGCACTGGCTTCGTAGCACTGGAGCATAATTCAGGCTTCAGGCTGCGTTCACACTTGTGGTTCGGTGCTATGGTGTGGACAAAAAAGAAAAAACAATAGTAATTTGTGCGTGCACTTTGGTGTGGTTAGCTTAGCGTTCACGCTGGTATGTTTGTCAAGGCTGTGCAGTAAAGAACATATGCATAAAATAAGGGCGTAATTGGGCATCTTTCGTGACGTAACCCAAAATATTCAATTCGGCTAGGTCGATTCTTGATATTTCCCAGCTTAGATTTCACAAAAAAGCTTCTAAAATATACTTCTAAAGAGCGCCATTGTCCCACAGACAGAGCAGAACAGAGAGACAGCACTTCCGTCGCATTTTCGCGTACATATTAGTAGCGTAACCGAACCACGAACGTGTGAACGCACCTCACCAGCGTATCCATACAAGAACCGGCACTTCTCCTCCTAAAATAGTCCCCCACCTTCCACTGTGACCAAGATCATACTTAAAAACCCACAATTATTGATATGATGCACTTGAGTCTTAAAAATACAAATTGAGCTTATCTGTGAAAAAACAACAACAACAGAAACATCCATGACTGTCTTATGGTACAATTATTTCCAGTGGTCCAAGTAGCCAAGGGAGCAGGGTATTTATTGGTGGGTAGTGTTAATTAAGTCCAGTATTTTTGCTTTATGTTTTCTTTTTGTTGGAAAAATAAATTCCACTTATTAGTGTATGGGTGATGCTAGGTATGTGTTACCATGCGTGACTATACAGCATCTGTTTGTTTGTCTTACTTGACTGGTGCTACACACAGAAGGAAGAATATGCAGTGTTATGTGCCGATACGTGTACAGTATTTACCACGCCTCATACCCACTTGGTTCATATTCTTAAGTCATTTCACGAGTAGGCTCGGACATTTGACTCCATGTCTTCATTCGTGAAGGGGGAAATCCCAAATGTGACATTGGGAATGTTTTGAACTCCTGTTTCCAAACGGTGTCAAGAAATGCTTTGAAAGACATGCTGTCATACATGCAATACAGATGGATAGACAAATGGTTAATGACTTATTAGTTAATGAGGCTCTGAGGTGCCTCTGCAAAGATGTTTTTGCTTGATGCCGGCCCTGTTTTTCGACCAATCTTGCTCAAATTTTACACACACGTACTTGTCAGCGCACTAAGGGTGCGTACCAAATGTTGTGTTGATTTGACTAACGCCTCAAAGTTACAGTGGATGTTTTGTAGAGTGCGTCGAGGTGCGCAATAAATTTGGGCTCAGTTCGGCTTATGGAGGTCAAACTTCGGGGTTTAAAAACAGTGCCACCGTGTGGTGTATTTGTCCGAAAAATAATAGCACAAGTAAAAGAGTAGGGGTACATGTTTTGACAAATTTTCACCCTTTTGTGTGCAGCACTTCAGGAGTAGAAGAGCTGGCTTACATAAAGACGGTTCCATGTGAAACAATCTGCCGAGGGTGAAATTGCTGTCCGTTGATTGCTAATAATTTCTAGCTTGATCTGGATTTATGAGCCGGACTGAATTGTGCAGAAGAACGTCGGTTATTCTTTAACTGACTTGACCTTTTCTTCACTGTCTGTCTTTTTTTTTTTTTTTTTTTTTACATCACTGTCATTGTAGCTCACGCGGAATGAAACTGCTTGACGGGGCGCCCATAAAACACTAAAAGACACAAGTGGGTTTGTATAGATGCTTCTTTTCTTTTTTTTTAACTCGTCTTAATTTGAACTGGAACCTGTGAAATATCATAACGGTCTTAAAAAACTCCAATTAAAATGTGTAAATGAATATTTGCTGATGTTTTGTGCCAATCAAACTTTAGTAGCTTGTAAACTTGAGGACCTGCGTTGAAGTCTTAAAAGTAACACGGCTGCAAGAACAAAGTATTATATGTGCTTTTCTGAGGGGTTAAAAATACATGGTGATTAAGAAGCCTCATTAATACTGCAAGTTACCTAAAAAGGTGTTGCCCATTTGCAGACAGGAGGGTAAAAGTGGTCCTCTTTTGTTGGAAAAAAATAATAAAAATCCTTGCTTTTTTTTCTCTGTATCATATCTGTCTGTTTTTTGTTTTGTTTTTGCATAAAATGCATAAGGGTTTTGGGATGTAAATGGAATTTTATTCATATTTTGTCCAAATACCTCTTGTAATTTGTATCAGAATTCTTGTACAATTTTTATATTAAAGATTTATCAGTCACTGGCATTTTGTCACCGCATCTTATTTGTATTTCTCTGCCAATCAGGACGTTTTGGAAAAAATGTGGTATATTTCAGCTGTTTTTCTGGGGCCCTTTAATTACCTTGCGATAAAAAATCATTAGGGAAAAGGCTATCTTGACCAATTAGTGGGCGATTAGATTAAAAGAGTTATTAAAAGAGGTAGCGGCCTGAGGAGAAGCTGCTGCTGGCATTAATTAATAAGATGGTCATTGGCGGAAGGGCAGAGAGTAACTCAAAAAGGTGTCAATGGAAAGTGTGAAGAGTACAGAAGAGTGTCGTTGTGTTTACAGTACATACACACGACGTGTGCAAAATATCAACAGTGAAAGCATATTTTTGCTTTAAAAACAACTTTTCCTATTGCAAGTAATGGCAATTGAATTAATGTGGCAATCATACAAGCTTTATTATCTCTACAGGTAATATTTTTAGTAACATTTTAGCATTCTTAACTGTCATACAAGTGTAAAAAGAAGTTAAACCTTCAAATTTAATGATAAATGAGAAGGCAGTAAAACAAAAATCGAGTCACAAAAGTGCCTGAAGCGTCAAATTGTCCAATATGAACGGTTATACAAGTGTAAAAAGAATTAACACCAGGAGTAAGTCATAGAAAAGCAATTAAACACTACATGTATAGAATTGTCACTCGTTTATCGATAGTTTCGGTTGTTTAACAGTGCGGGGGACAGATATAACACCGAACGATTTGTGAGGTCTGCTTTTTTTCGAGGGGGCATTTTTGTGACACAAATGTGTTACCCTTTTGTACGCATATTGTTTTGCGAAGCCAAACTCTTTACTTAAATGACCCCAGCAAGTAAGCGGAACTACGTTCCTCGTCACGCATCTCCGACCAGAACAACTGGGGGGGTTAAGTTACTGTTGGTGCACTCCACTGCTGATGGGGATGTCATACAACTTCATGTCAAAAAATCCGAGCTATCCCTTTAACATTTAAAAACATGTTTAAAGAAATCATATATACATATATATTGATTGATTGATTTACAGTAAGTTGCGCCTGACTATAAGTCACAGGACCAGCCAAACAATGAAAAGTGCAACTTATAGTCCCGAAAATACGGTATATTGTTTAGCACCCAAGAAGTATAAACAACAAGCTCGTGATCAGATTCTATTCAAAATTCCAAATGTGAACTGAAGCTCTTGTATTTGAATGATTGATAGCAACAGTATCATTGGTTTCCATGAACACACGCAAACACAAACATCCAGTCAATGCATTGACAATGTCAATCCATTTCCATTCTGGACTAATTGATTGGAATTGATTGAAATTCGGTGATCATGTATTAAATGTTTCATAAGAGAATTTTTGTGGGTTTAGACAGGAACGACACGAGAAAGTGGCAAAAGAATGTAAGACGTTTTAAATGGTTGTTCTTGCCATTGTATCGGACGAGCGCCATGTCCAAATTTATTTATACAACTTCAGTACAGGCATATCATAATTTTATAGCTCACGCAGTTCATGGTGGGCAAAGTACGGGCCGTGTGACATGTACAGCCAGCAAGATCATTTGATCCAGCCCGCCATGCAGTTCCAAAAACAAAACATCAAAGGAAGGGTTATACAAACCCCCAAAATGTATTATTCATTTTGTAAGCAAAAGTATGGCCCTCGGAGGACTTCATATAACCTATGATAGACATTCCCGGGATCCTTTAGAATGGTGCAAATTTATTATCTTGCATTTCTTTTTTTTTATTATCATTACTTTTATAGTTTACTGTATTTATGTATTTTATACTTTTGTTAATAGATTTTACATCTTTTATATACAATGTCATTTTTCTATATATGACAATTCATAGTTTGCATGTTTTTTAACCAATTTTTAGTGTTCATATTTTTATTTACACCAGTATTTACTGTTGACATGTTGCAATTCATATTGTTTGTGTTTTGTTTTATTGCCTTTGTAGTATACTTTCATATTTTTGTCATTTTATGTATTTTACAGCGACATGTTTTGAGGTTCCTGGCTGTTTTTTTGGGGTTTTTTTATAGGTTGCTCATTAAGAGGATAACAAGACAAAGAACAGAATAATTCTCTTTGACTAAAAAAAATGTTTTCAAATACTTCTTAGTCCGATTTATTTATTTTTTCATGAACTGACTAACATTTGTGTCGTTACCTTTTATCTGGATGTGAAGTACCCTTTTTCTCCAGGTAAACTTGCGACACTTTGTTGTAAAAGTCAGATCACCTCTCGGTGAGCTTGGGTATATAAGCCTCCGTCTTGGCAGTCTCATTCATTCATTCCGCAGAGCATAATAAATGCTGGCTTTTCCTCCCTGGAATGACGGCAGTGACAAGCACCTTCCAGCTCACGCACGCCCTCACCCCTTCAGGACAAAACGAGTACTACAAGCGCCTCCCGTATGACTTTTCTATGGATTTTATTGTCCAGTGTCACACTTGCCTTAAAGACATTACACGGGCTGTAGAAAGTCATGGTGTGTAACAAATGCTTCTGCAACATTATACTATTGGCCACGTGCAGACAAACAGAGACTGGCAGGCACCATGAGCCAACTCAGTGTGCACGCAGACGGGAGGCGGGGCTTGTGCGCTAAGCCAAGAGATGCTCGCTGCAGCCTCATCTTAGGTTTCTGCCCCGTACTTAAGGGAATGTCAAAAAAACAATTGGAATCATACAGAAAATACATTTACAATACAGTTCAATTGACAAAAATGTATATTTATTTTGTGTTATCATCATTTGTTTTTGGATTTTTCAACATGACATGGCTGTGCCTCACCTGTCTCCTTTTACTTTGCGTCACTGGTATTTTAGTGTCCTTTATATTTGAGTAGCGTGCAGTAGTTCTGTGGAGCACCCACTCCCTTATTTATTTATTCTTATATGACTGAATAACCTAAAAACTTAAATGTGCTATACAAATATGAAATTGTTTCATATTTTTCAAGAATAGCACAACAGCTATTGAATCATTCTCGAAATGATCCGGCCAGTAGGTAACTATTTTGCAGCTAAAAACTCACTTTGCCGTCAAATTTTGGGCTTCTTTATACATTTTCCTTAAAAGAGGAAAGATGGTATAATACGAAAGTTCTAACAGAAGCTATTCTCTGTCTTAAAAGTAAACTTCTAGATAATTTTCTCTAGAATTCTTTGCCAACTGTGGACCAACTACTATTTTTTTTATATTCTAGACCTCATTGATTTAGTTCTACACCAGTGAGGCCTGCAATGCTGGCTAATGCTATTGACGAGCCATCAGTCTTGTCCAGAAGTGTGGAGGCATGCAGCTCTCCTTCCAGAGCAAGAGTGAAAAAGAGGAGAAGGAAAGGAAGCGAGGAGGAGGAGGACGAGGAGGAGGGTGGAACATCAATGGACAGTGATGGAGAGCGGGGAGGAGGGCAAAGATGCAAGCACAGCACGCGCCCTCACGACGCTGTCCATGGTTTGGGAACACTAAATTAGAAAAAAAGACAAAAAGGGATGAGGAGCGGGAGAAACTGTAAACAGCCTCATCGATCCAACTAGTGTTGGCCAAATCAAACCATTAAGAGACGGGATGCTTCATGCCTGCTGGAGCCGGCCGGAGAAGCTGGAAGCGAGTAGCCGCACTCCAGTAACCAGGCAAAGTTTGTAGCAAGCGCTTAAAAAAGCAGGGGAGACGGAAGAAATGAAAAAGGTGGAGGATGCCCAGTAGGATACATGGCGGCCATCTGTGACAATGCAATTTGTAGTTTCATTTCATCACATTTCAAAATGTTTTTCGACCTTTTTTGCTTTTATTGCTAATGAAAAATGTAATCACACCCTGGTATTTTTTAAATGCAAATTACATTTTTAATAATAATGACAGTAATAATAATAATAATTTTCTTGTTTGTCCTCCAATTTTTCATTATTTATTTATTTGGGTTTTTTTTTTGCCCTTTGTGCAGTTATTTTAAATTAAAAATATATTCATACCCCTGTTCAAATTCATATATATTTTATCTTTTTATTTTAATGTTCTTTCTAATCATAATAATCATAATAATAATAATAATAATAATAATAATAATAATAATACGTGGGTTTGTCTTATTTTTTCCTATTTTTTTTACTTCATTTTTCTGTTTTTAAACTTTCTTTAAATTTAAATTTAAAATGTATTAATACCCTGGTAAAAGTATTATTTTTAGAAATGGTATTTATTTTAATGGTTTTTATATGAATATTAATACTTGCATTGATAATGTTATTTTATTATTCATATAATAATTATTATCCATAGCATCATTCATATTATTATTATTATTATTTTTCTTTATTTTATTATTATTATATTATAGAGCATTTTATAACTTATTTTAATAATGGTTGTTAGGTATAGTTATAGTGTTTTTTTGCTGACAATGGCACAAGAAAGTGGTAAAAAAACTGAGAAATATTAATACATATTCATGGTTTTCCCCCCCAATAGCTTAAATAAAGACGTGCAAGGAGACATAAGGGGTTAACCGACAGAGCAAGAGGAGTCTGGATGGGAGAAATGAAAAAAGCCCTTTGGCAACCCAGGGACAGAGGGAACGCTGAACTCATCACAAACTCCTCTCCTGGCATCCGCCACCGCATAATGACCCCCCTTCCCCGACAAGACGGGAATCCCTTTTAATTAAAGTGAAGGCAGATCAGTTAAGCAGATGGATGCCGACAAATATTAGGGGAAATAGAATGTTTAATGGCCTGTGCACTTATCGCCGGCTATTTTCCGCGCTCCCGAACTGATAAACAGGACGGGGGGAGCCTTGTTAATCAACCTTACAACCTTTAAAGCCGCACAGATAAGAGAATAATTCGGTATCTTTGTAAATTAGCTGGAGATGTGGCTAAGACCCGCAGGGCGAGCAGGGAGGAGAATTTCCATCAGTAGAGTAGCCTCGCCCCACAGAGGAGGAAAGTGCTATTTTTTAAGGGGATAAAGATACAATGTATTTTTTTGCTTTTTGCTATCATGTATTTGGAAGAGCGAGGAAGGCTGAGAAGCATACTGTCTCATATCAGTTATCTTCACCTTATTTGCATTGACAGTGTTTACTTCTGTATTTATTTATTATTAGAACATACTGTAGGTAGGACTAAATCGAATTGTGCAAAGTGTAAACATGCGATGTTCCTCAATGTTAAGCACGGCCGAAACAAATAAGCCCATTACCATTACTTCATATCCTTGTTCTCAATGTGGTTTGACCCTTTTTCAGCACCCTGTCTCCCTCTTATCATCAGGGACACCAAGAATCACCTGCATGTGTGCAAATCATCTAAAGTGGGGGAATTGGGAAGAGGTGGCCCGCTTGAGGAGGTTAAGGGAGGCCACGCAAAGTCAAACAGAGAAGGGCGGTGGGGTGCGTGGGGGATAAGCCCCATGTTGTTCATCAGACTGCAGTTATGTTCGAATCCATGTGACTAAAACAACATCAGAAGAATTTGGAATTCTTATTCTTTACACAAGGTTGCACTTTTTATTCAGGTCATAATCCTATCATATATCGTATATCACATGGCAGCGCACAGATTTATTTGGGTTGCCTTCATATTGTGTGTGTTTGGAACAGTAATTGAAACATGAGCTCTTGCTTTCATTTAATGGCGCATATACTGGAGGTACATACTTGTAGTCACTCTTCAACAAAAAGCACATTTGGCCACAGTTTGGGAATTTTTACCCAAAATATTTCAAAAAATGTGTTCTTTATTTACAGTTTTCGTAAAACCTAAATCTGGAGATAATTTTTAATTTTTAAACGATGACATCTAGTAAGATATACAAGTGGAGAACACTCAAGGGGATACATTGTGGTCATCTACGCCAATGCATACGCGTCTTTCTTCACTTTTTTCATCTTTTTCGGTGTTTTGAATTCAAAATGTATTCATATCTTGGTAAAATTACTATATAAAAACTATACATTGTTATTTAGACTATATAATTACAATAACAATAATAAGAAGAAAAATATTTTAATGATAATAACCATGTGCCGCATGGTGGCCTAGTGGTTAGCATGTTTGCCAGACAGTCAGGAGATCTGGAAGGTCTGGGTTCGTATGTGCCCTGCAATTGGTTGACGACCAGTCCACGGTGTAATCCCCCCTCACCCAAAGTCAGCTGGTATAGGCTCCAGCATACCGCCGCAACCTTAGTTAGTACAAGCTGCATAGAAAATGAATGAATGAATAATAACAACCATAATAATAACATCGTGTTCATGTTCAAGGGCATGAGCTTATGGGGTAATTGATGACAAATAGCTCAAATCATTCAATGTACAGTCATCCCTCATTCCCTGGTTAGTTGGTTCCAGACTCGACCGGGATAAGTGAATTTCCGCAAAGTAGGATTCAATATTAATAAACAAAATATTTTCATAAAAAAACCTGATTATGACTTTCTAAATACGGGTTTTAACAGTATTAGAGCCTTGTAGACATGAAATACTGCTATTATTCTTTGTTTACATCACTGCAGGGACATAGGAGATGGCCGCCGCTAGCATAGCAAGCTACCGAGCTAACTAGCCTCTCCAATTTACTAATGCTAAACTTAAGACAGTGTTTCAAATGGAGTGGGGAAGAAGGACAAAGAAGTCAAAACCTTACCACTTCCACACGGAATGAGAGGAGAACCTTTTTTTCACTCACTCTCAGCCATGGCATGTCAGCTCAGCTCAGCTGGCTCAGTAGCCAGTCTCCATACAGCGTGAAATGTAAAGTAATCTAACGTCATGTGTCATATCATTACTGATGGCTAGTGACCACAATACTACATGTAACTTGTCTTTCCATGTTTTTGGACTAATAATAGACCATAGTCAACCACAAACAGCGATCATTTATTAATTAATTATTTTCAGAAAAAATGCAATATAGCGAGGAATGACTGTATTTTCAGATAAAGCTTTTTGCAGTGCTCAGCGACTCCATTAGTATATTTTACAGTATTTAACTTTTACTAAACAGACGAAACGCAATCTTTGCAGCAGGAAGAGTGTTATTATTATTTTCGTCTTTTTTTCTGGCTTCTTGAAAAAAAACAGTTGGAGGACACAGTGGATTGAGGTTAATTATGTGGAGAAGTGCAGACATTTATCATTGGTGGTTTGGGACTACAATTTTCCCCCTGTAGTCGGCCACTCTGGGCCTGGCAGGTTGTGCTTGAAGCCCAAATGCCGGGCCTGAGGGCCCAGAGTGCTGCCATATGTTGGACCTGGATCATGCCAGCAGCAATTGTGCTGAACAGCGCACCTCAAACCATAAACTCCGTGCCTTGGCAGAGTGTCTGTGCACAGGCCCGGTCAAAAATACTCAAAAATCCACAAATGTTTTGTGTCTGTCCATAAGGCTGTCTCTGTGCGTCCAGTGTCAGACTGCAAACACATTGCATGGTCCATTATTTCTTTAGCTCACACACATGCATAGCGCATAATAGTCTAGATATCCATGGAGAACATCCCAGATTACAATGGGTCACACCTGGTTATGCTTCTTCCCCCGCCGCCTCCCCCCCTCGCGCTCCAATCCCCGGTTCCCACACCGGCGGCATCTGGAACCTATTGGCGGCAGAGTCACAGCGAGCTATAAAGCCCTCAAATGCTCACAAAAACGCACGAGGGCTAGAACGTCAAACAATGTTGGCCCAACAAGCTGCCAACAGACACAGCGCATCTTGAACCTGAACAAACCCCGCTGCTCGTTTTTTATCCAGCATGAACTATTCCACCCCGCTCGCAAGCACCACCTGGGAATGGATTTCACATTTTTACCCCTAAATGGAGCCGGTGCCCATTCTGTCCGAGCTCATTGGGGCTCACGTTCAACCGCACAATGACGCCGTTTCGGAGCATATGGCAATGTAAAATGTTAATAACGCGTGTCAAAGTGCAGGTTTTTGAGAATAACGTTATTGTAGCGACAAAAATAGTCTACTGTGAAAACGGAGGACAAGTGTAGGGAAAAGAAACAATTACAGATTTTCTCGTAAGATTATGATTTCCACGTAAAAACACAACTTTGATCTGATATTGGTATGACTTGATCTTGTAAAATATTTGTAACAAACACTATGACTCATGTTCAGCATTATTGTAAAAAAACGAAATCCTTCTTTCGTGAAAACTGAGTTTTCTCTTAACTCATGCAATACCAAAGACATAGTTATACGTTTTAAAAACCCGAACACCTGATCCCAACAACGTATTTATACGTCTTTTACCATTTTTTTACACGAGAGGCAAAAAGAGCTGATGACGCAACTCTCCACTAATGGATTTCACGTCAGAACAATTTTAAGCCATAAAAACGGCCACAAGGTGGCAGAAGTGCATGTGATAAGACCTCGGCAGAGATCATGTGGACGGAACCATTACACATGACAGGAAGGAGGAAGTGAGAGAGCGTGGAGGAGTGTAGCGTGCAGAAGGTTACGTATTGTGGGGAAATTTTAACGCATGTGCACACGCACACACACGTGCACACACATAGTTCAGCTCCAAATGTGAAAACTGTAAATAATTCATGGTGCTCTATTTGTAAATAAGTTGTTATTTTGATTTAAAACAACCCTTTTTTTCATTGTGTATGTTGTGGCATAGTTGTTAGATATTTCAGCTGTCACAAAAGCAAAAAAATATCTGTGTCAATGTGAACGTTATGCTTCAAATGTATCTTTTCACAAAAAAATGATATTTTCCTGAAACTTACCTATGTTCTACGAAAGAACAGAAAAAGACAGAAACAATTTTTTATTTTCTGATGAAAAAGTCTAATCTTTCTTTTGGTAGGTCCATGTTTATAGAAGTATTCAACACAATATTCTGTGTGCCTTGAAAGATCAGTCAAAATCGTCTAAAATGGCTGGTACTGAAGGGGTTGTCTTTGGAAAAATGGCTGGGATTGCATGAGTTAATTAAATATCTCAAAAATTCAACATCACTATAACTTCAACGTTATTGTCGGAATATACCACCAGTACAATTTTTTTCATGTAACTTTACAACTTTTTTTACATTTTTAAATGATGACCCTATGAAAAAAGCTAGTACAGTTATTACCAGGATACAGATCCTTTTAACAACTATTAGAAGAAAGTTGTTGAAGAAAGCATAAACATTCACTTGTAAAAAAAAAACAACAGAAAACTGTTAAAATCGAAAAAACAAGTTTGATCTCATATTGTTTTGGCTTGATCTTGATCAAGAACTTATCTTACTTATTTTGAACCTTATATCTGTGTACACACTAACACATTTTTCTGTGAAAATGGACGTTGTCACCACTTTATTGTCATAACACATTTTTTGTTCCTTAATTGTATGACATTTTTCTTGTAACACTTTATTTTTGCGTTTTTGAATAGTGACACTATGAGAACAAAGTAAAAATATTACCACATTTTTTACGTACATTTTTTTTACAACAATTACGAGAAAAAAGTTATAAACATTCACTCGTAAAAAAATATGACTTTCCTGTCATAAACATATGATTTTTTCCAACAACCTGGGAATAATAGAAGAATAAAAGATGGAATAATACGAGAGGTAGGTCATAATAGGAGGAAAATAAATCATCATTTTGAATGAATTCAATTAAAAGCGTAAACATTGGCTGTGGGCCGCACGGTGGTCTAGTGGTTAGCACGTTGGCCAATACAGGAACAGCCTGGAGATCGGGAAGACCTGGGTTCGATTCTCCCCTGGGCATTTCTGTGTGGAGTTTGCATGTTCTCCCCGTGTGTGCCTGGGTTTTGTCCGGGTACTCCCGTTTCCTCCCACATTCCAAAAACATGCATGTTAGCTTAATTGGTGACTCTAAATTGTCCATAGGTATGAATGTGAGTGTGAATGGTTGTTTGTCTATATGTGCCCTGCTATTGGCTGGCCACCAGTCCAGGGTGTACCGCGCCTGTCGCCCAAAGTCAGCTGGGATAGGCTCCAGCATACCTAATGAGGACGAAGCGGCATAGAAAATGGATGGATGGGAACATTAGCTGTAAGCTCCTCAAAAAAGATGTTTTCTTTTAATTCATTTCCTAACATTACAAGATAATTTTCTTGTTTGTTTTTTTTTTCGGTGAGGCCAAATACACATTTGTATCAAAAAGCTACAGCGACCATCTTGGTTACTATGACAACAGAATCCAAATATTATGACAGGAGCCGTAATTTCATGAAAAAAATGGCAATATGTGACAAAGTCACAATATTAGAAGCATTAACACTGACCTCAAACAATTCAAATAAAATGACTTTTTTTTTTTATATTTCGACTTAATTTCTGAAGATAACCTGAGTCTCATGAATGTATGACTGTTTTCTCATGACTTCATTATTTTTCCTTCATTTTAGTGTTATTTCTAATGAATTTGTAGATATAAGCTAGGCTATGTCCGTCGTTGCAAGAAATCAAATGGGCTCTTGCAAGGCGACAATGTAAGCAGACATGTTCTGATGTTAAAATAACGGCGCCCAGCATGCTTTTAGTAGCATTACATTGAAATCACATTATCAGTGAAGGGTTAACGACCTCTCATGCCACTCCACTGATGCCATGCGATGCCTCCAGCAGATCTCGGGAGAATAGTGAAGTACCATTGTCACACTAGCAGCGGAGTGGGGGGGTGCTTTACTCTGTCACCGTATTATAATGCTCTTATCGATTCTCCATATCTGTTACAGAGGCTGGGAACCGCGTCCCAAATTCGATATGCTATTAATGGGGGGGCCAAGTCATCCAAAGAGATGACAGCGGCAAGAAGAAAGCCTTTGCAAAGCGAGCAATTAAAAGCGACATTGAATGATGTTATAGTTAGTCTGGCTATTCTTTTACACGCTTTCAAAAAAGGCCCCCACTTTTTTTTCTGATTTCCGTGGCATGAAATATGTTGGCCCAGTGCTGGAGCACAAAAATCTGCACTGGAGCCATTTCAAACCAGCGTTTTATTGCAAACAAATGCTCCCTTTGATACTCTGCTGCAATCGGCGATACTTCAGTGTTTGTTTGTGCTGGAGGTGAAAAAGATTTGCTAACATTTGGAAGAAAGACAGCCGGTGAAACCAAAGGCAAGCACACATACACACAAAAAAATGGCGTTCTTTAATGTCGTGCAGGACCTGGTAATGATTTTCCACTCATTAGGGGGAGTTTGAAGTGTGTGTCGGAAACCTTAGCTGGGGAAATCTGACAAGACAAGATTGTGGTGCGCACTTTCTCCTCCAAGAGCACCAATTTTCAAGGTAACATTTCCACATCCTATTAGTTTGTGGTCAACGTACCAATTGGATACAGGCAGCAGATGCTTTCATTGGGCAGAACAGCATTTCTGACCTTGCTGCATATACGAGTAACATACAGTAGGGCTACAATGCTTGGATAAACACGCCTCTGTCAAGTTTAATTCCTTCTCACGACAACGTCCACAACGGCTTTATTTCATGACAAAATATTGTGTGTGCAGAAGTGCTTTGCTAGGCCAAGCTTGTCGTGACTGCCGCCTTTTCACTGTCAGACTCGACGGCTGGATTTTAACTACATGGCTCAAGTGACACAAGTCCGATTTTTTTGGCTCGCGTGTCGCACAGTTCGGTTACGGGTTATGCATTAAACTGGATATTCTGAGGACAGATTCAGGCCTTTCAAACAGAGTTTACGCTAGCTGTCAAATTCCCGTGTTTGACCGTTTAACTATGCAAAGACAATATGCCGTCAAATAATGTAGCAGTGAATGATGTGCGTGATATGGAATACAGTGGAACCTCTGTGATTCTTTATTTTTTGTAGGATTCGCTTTACGACAAAAATTATTGCTAAAAATATGTCTTGGTTTTTGTACGGCCAAACCGTGGCCAAAGAAAGCATCCAAGCATTGGTGACTCAGTCTCAGTGAAGTACTGTAGTGATGTGCGATACCACTGATTTTCTTTCTGATCCGATACTGAGTAAAATTCAGGCTGGTATCCGTGATACCGATCCGATTCCGATTCATTGCGCAAATTCACCGAATGTGTCTGGTAAATTTCATATCATAGCATAAAGAACACATGACATTCAATTAATTTATTGCTTAAAGAATTATTATTAATTTTAAAGATTATTAATTTTAAAAGTTTCCTTCCTGATTTCTTATTTTTTGCATGTTTGTCACACTTAAAAGTTCCAGATCATCGAACAAAATATTAGTCAATGACAACACAACTGAACACAAAATGCAGTTTTTAAAAGAAACTTTTAATTATTAAGGGGGAAAAAAATTCAAACCTACATGTCCCTGTGTGAAAAAGTGATTGCCCCCTAAACCTAATAACTGGTTGGGCCACCTTGAGGAGCAACAACTGCAATCAACCGTTTGTGATAACTTGCAATGAGTCTCTTACAGCGCTGTGGAAGAATTTTGACCCTCTCATCTTTGCAGAATTGTTGTAATTCAGCCACATCGGTGGGTTGGTGGGTTGGTGGGTTGGTGGTCTGCAGAACCCAAGTTGGTTTCAGCTTGGAGGTCACAAACAGATGGCCGGACATTCTCCTTCAGGATTTTTTGGTAGACAGGAAAATTCAAGGTTCCATTTATCACAGCAAGTCTTCCAGGTCCTGAAGCAGCAAAACAGCCACAAACCATCACACTACCACCACCGTATGTTACTGTTGGTGTGATGTTCTTTTACTGAAATGTGGCATTACTTTTACGCCAGATGTAATCGGGCCTTCCAAAAAGTTCAACTTTTGTCTCGTCAGACCACAGAGTATTTTCCCAAAGGTCTTGAGGATCATCAAGATGTTTTCTAGCAAAATTGAGATGAGCCTTAATGTTGTTTTTGTTCAGCAGTGATTTTCGTCTTGGAACTCTGCCATGCAGGCCATTTTTCCCTCATGTTTTTCTTATGGTGGAGTCATGAACACTGACCTTAACTGAAGCAAGTGAGGCCTGCAGTTCTTTGCATGTTGTTGTGGGGTCTTTTGTGACCTCTTGGATGAGTCGTTGCTGCGCTCTTGGTGTCATTTTGGTTGGCCAGCCACTTCTGGGAATGTCCAGGTTTTTGGCATTTGTGGATAATGGCTCTCACTGTAGTTTGCGGGAGTCCCAAAGCTTTAGAAATGGCTTTATAATCCTTGACTGATACTGTAGATCTCAATGACTTTCTTCCTCATTTGTTCCTGAATTTCTCTACCTCTTGGCATGATGTCTAGCTTTTGAGGATCTTTTGGCCTACTTCACTGTCAGGCAGGTCCTATTTATTTTGAAAAAATGCAATTGAGTGAGGGTGGAATGTATAACTGATTAGTAAAAAAAAAAGTAACTATAAACATCCAATTTAGGGTGTAGTAATTATTTTACAACCAATATTGGTAGTGTATTATTTATTCCACAAAGAATTGCTTTGCCAGAAAATCGGCATTTGTATCGGTGATACCGAGCTCTGTGTTACTTGCTTTCATATAGGTAAGAAAGTTTTGGGTATCGCCCATCAGCAGTTTGGGAAAGTCTCCACCTTAAAGCTTCATCTTTAAGGACCAAAACTATATGTGGACGAAAAGCCAATGAAAAGTGTGTTTTGGAAAATGTCTGTGTACATGTGGACATGGTAAATCCAGCCTAAATTAGCTGTGACGGGTGGATTGTCAAAGCGTTGACCCTTTCCATCTTCACCCGGTTCTCCCTCCACACACACACACACACACACGCACACACACACGCACACACGCACACACACACTTTATCATGGCACATACACACTCCTACGTTAAGCCTCCATAAATCTGATAAGCCACTCGGGTGGCTTCTGTGGCCAATCCGTGCAGAGAGCACCATGGCCAGTATCAGGCAAGCCGCAAAGCCCTCGTCAAGGGGGACTTCAAAGTGCCGGGAAGGGCCCGGAAAGCCAGCACCGTCTCTCAATGCCAGGGTGATGTCATTATCGAAGTCTTTTCCGTGCTATCCTAGGAGTAAGTTACCATTGACAGCATCAGACCCCTGGCCAGCTCCCCCATGAGGATTGATGACTTTGAAGCTAAGAATCATTCTTTGTCCGTCTCTCGCTGCTTTACCTACAACTTTAATCCACACCTCCTTCTCCCCGACTCGCCAGCCTTTGCTAACATGCTAATTACGCTTTTTTAGAGGGACAGCAAATGCAAACATATGCTAACTCCCGTTGCTCGCTTGCCCCTCCTCAGCACAGTGGAGAAATAATGATGGTGGCGGAGCACAGCGGCATCCGCCTGCATCAGCACCGCTAAGGAGCACATCTATTGCTCACATCCTCCATCAGCACTTAGTGGACATCTGTGCAGTGCCAGCTCCCTGCGTATGCCACTGTGGCCGGAAGATAAACGAGCATGTCCTGTCTGTGTACTGTGTGTGCGTGCGTGTATGTGTGTGTGTGATGCTGAGAAACATGGCCTGTGTGGAGGGACAGATGTGGAACAGTGGAATCTCTAATGTCCAATAAGATGCTGATTAACCTCAGATTTCTTAGATGTAGGCTTGCCACCCTTGACACCGTTATATATATGGAAGGTATGGCGTTTGCTATGCTAGTACGGTTGTTTTGTTCAAGTGCGAAGGCAGTCCTCCAAACCCCGGTGTGCACCAAAACAAGCGGACAGCCGCTTAAGGCAGAGGTCTCACACTCGCGCCCTGCAGGTCAACCATACGGTTTTGGCCATACTTAACATCAATGTGTAGTGTGGACCATTAATCCTGGGTATTTTATATAAGACATTGTGGCAAACTTGAGTCCCACGAGAGATAGTCAGACAGAACAGAAGACTTACTACAATCACAGTGCAAACACAAAGATGACAGCACAACATGCAACAAGGCATGATGAAAGCGAAAGCACTCCCAGCAATGCTGTTTAAGAAGCAGCGCCGCCAGGTCTCTGGCAGCAAAGAGTAGGCAAGAGAAGCCATGCTCTGAAGAAGCATTCATTGTCTGAAGAACCGGATCATGTTCTAAACTGTTATCAATAACGATTGAGAAGATTGGATCAGTCGTGCTTTTTTTGGAATCCAGCCTCACCCAGACTGAAGAAAAAAGTTGACCAATCAAGTCCTTACTTTATGCATACGGACTTTACTATGCAGCCTTTGGTCTCATGACAAAAATACTAGTGTCAATACTCAGCAAACCGTGTAAAGGTGTGCACCAGACACCTTTATTTTTGGCCCAGGACCAGAGTACCAAACCCCAAGAGTGAACACAGCCTTAGCCATCATAAGTGCCCTACTGGAGTGGCATTACACCAAAAAATGACAATTTATGGTTTCATCTTTTTAGCGGCTGAACATCAACCTCATGACACTTTTAGAAGGATTGCATACAAAAAGTAATGCACAGTTAAAATCATAAAGATATCATATCCGATCTCTGTAATTGTAATTGCTTTGAACTATGGCAGCAAGTAGTGTTTTAAAGGCAAAATACCGTAGATATTCCAAGGTTGAACACAATCCCTTCAGTGATGTTTTTCTAACTTGGATTTTTTTTTTCACACGGGAAATGATGATTTAATCCATTCCAGGGTCAAACTGTCCCCATCGTAAAACCTTTACTAACTATACAGCTCTCTCACCTGGTGGGTCAGGACCCAAATGTGGGTCATGACTTAATGACCAAGGGAAAATGTGGGTCTCAGGATGAGACCAGTTGAGAACCCCTGGTTTAAAGTAGCATTTTAAGTGTAAAAAGAAGTTAACCACTTATGTAATGCATAATGTGACACAAGTAAAACAGTCTACCTTAGATAAGCGTTGAATCACAAAGCGATTAGGCAGTCAACATGATGACTTGGTCTGATTCTGAACTGTAAGACCTGAGCGGAGTTAACGTTTGCAGTACAGCATGTCCACCATATTGCTTGTGGAATGTCCTCTTACCGCATATGATGTGATTTGGAGCACTGCTTACTAAAAATAAGAGTATATTTAGGTTTCGGTTTGTTCATATTTGTTTAATATAGACAGTTTGAAATATCTGGTTAAACTGTCTAAACCACTTTACATTTTAAAATGTGACTTTTGTATCATCTGAGAATGTCATTACCACAGACCATAAATATCCCCCCCCCCCCCCAAAAAAAAAGACTAGAAAAACCAAAGTGAGGTTGAACAGATAACCAATACCAGGCGTCTCTAAACTGATTAGAATATTATAATATTTAGGCGATAGACGTGCCATTTAGGTTTAGCCAAATTACACATTCACATGTAAATACGAATGGAAAATCACTTATTTTGGAGAAAAGGTGAAGCAGAAGAGGGGAAAATATCAGAGATGGTAGTGAGGAGCACACACTGGTCAGCATACTTTTTCAATAAAGTTGTCCAAATGATTTCATAGTGCAACGAATGATCCACTCTGTTTTCCACTGCAGGGGGAAGATGATGAAATGAAGATGACAGAAAGGTGACAGGAATAACCGAAAGCCCACGCTCGACTTTCACAGTCTAACGTTATGATTCACATAACAAAACTCCAATGCTCCAAAAAAAATCCGTGTCCAGCACCGACCGGACTAGGGGAGATGAGAGAAGGCGTGGACTAGTAAGGGAGGGATATAGCGCTATTCCCTGGGTAACGGGCCTTGGCGAAGGAACTGAGAGGTGTTTTGGCTTGTGTTGCATTCGGGGAGAGTGCAGCTTCTCCCAGAAGGAGGCTATAAAAAGACAAAGGAGACAGGAGGCCATGTGGAGAGACTGTTGAAAGGGAGCAAAAACACCCACTCCTAAAATCCCACCACAGCCACCATCGCACCACCACTGGGAAGGACACACATATCAAATAAACAATACAAAATCACTTCTATGCAAATGCCAAATTCTTATGTTCAACTTTTTGGTCTTGTTGGGGGAATAAAATCATTTTCTTGAACATGACTGGCCCAACAGTACTGAATTCATGTTGGCCACACCTTGCAGCATCAGGAACAGTGACAACTCATCACTTCTCTCCCCCAGACTAAAATATGTTTGTCCAAGGAGTTCTTAAAGTATGACTTCTTTGTATTTGCACACAAACCATTCCGAGGCTGTTCAAGCATCCATTTGTTAGTTTAATATCATTTTTATAGATAGATTTAGAACTAATCTGCATAATCTACTACACTACTACTGCGTAAAAGGGACAAATTATGACAAAATTACTTTTTAATTGTTTGTATACACACATTTGGTAAGCAAAGGCTCGTTTGCATGAGAAAGGAAAGCCCCCGAAAACTGAGGGTTTTCAAGTGTGTTCTAATTCTTGAATTTAATTTGCCATACAGGCAACTTTTGTGAACATTAAACACAAGTAGTGCTGCAAGTAAAGATTATTTTCTCAGTCGATTAATCTGAAGCTTGTTGTTTCGATTAGTCGAGTAATCGGCCAGGCCCTAGACGGACCAAATCAATTTGAACCAAACACAAATATTAGTGGTTTGAGCCGCAACATGTTGATCACTGTTTTCCATAGTCAAAGCTCATGCGTGCGAATATCTTGTTTTGGCTAAAACACAAAGGTAATAGGTCTGCAGACGATATTTACATTTTTAAATAAAAAAATTATTACTTGAATACTAAAATACTCAATTCATTGGATAATAATTTAACAGTCGATTAATCGATGAATTGTTGCAGCTCTAAACACAAGTAAAACAAATATAAGGCGAACCCTTTACTTTGATAAGTACAGCATTCTGCTAGAATGATTGTTTTACTTTTTTTTAACCCCTTATTCTTTGGAACATGTTTGCTGGACTTTTGGACCCCCTTCTCCCTGACATGTTGATCAAAACCCAAAGGGATATGACTTCAAGGCCCACTGCTGACCTGCAGACGCATGACAAAGATTTTCAATAACGGTACTGTTGAGTAATGAAAGTTTGGAGGGAGATACTGTCCAGTGAAACATGGTAATGACGCAGATTAGCAGTTTAGGTTTCTTGTTTACAGCTAATATCGGCAGCAGAGATGGGAGAAAGTCAGTGTTTTGCCAGTCTCAAGTAAGTCTGAAGTCTCGAGTCAAGTCAAATCGCAAATCAAAACAAGACAGTTCGAGTCAAATCCCAAATCATAGGCTTGAAATTTGCGAGGCTTTACTAGTCCTTAGCATTTTTTAACGTTTACTAGGGGTGTCATGAGTTCTCGCGAGATTAAAACGTGACGGGATTTTTTGTTTAATAAAAACTGGCTTGCGATAATAAAGAAATAAATTAATCATATGATAAATGAACAGGCAGAAAGAGGTTTCACTCTAGATACTTCATAGAGCAACCGTGTTCCAAAGAATAGCAAGAGTGGAGCTTCGTGAGGAGCAATGCAAGGTAATGTAGTAGAAGTTAGAAGGCAAAAAGATGCTTGCAAAGCCAAATGCCACAGCCCCCGTCTGGGAACATTATTGAGCAAAGTGAGCCCATCAACACAAATGAGCCAGTATGCCAAATTTATTCAAAAGTGGTAGCAACATAAGTGGCAACAAAACAAATTTGCCCACCTCAAACATATCCACCTGACCCAGTTTTCCCATTTGGGAAGCAAAACTACACATCGAGATGCAGAGCCTTCGTCCCGAGAGTCAACACTCACTGAGGCGTTGGGTCGGCAAAGTAAATACAAATGGAACAGCGTAAAATGGTGTGCGTTCACAGAACGTTATCGCAAAAATGCTACTCTTTAACACAATTGAAAAGCCACCATTTCTGCACCATGCTGCAAACATGAGAAAGTACAAAATGCCTATGAGAAAATACATTTAACAATCGGCAATTCCACAACTTTACAGTGTCACATGACACATTAAAGGCAATATTTCATTCTTATGATATATTATTATTATATCATCATAACATTAGTGGTTTATTTGGTCCAAAAAATGTTGACAAAGTTCTTAAAATTAATAATAAAATCTCATCTTGTCTCGCGGGGGCATGCTGACTTCGGGTGACAGGTGGGGTACACCCTGGACTGGTCAGCCAGCCAATCGCAGGGCACATACAGACAAACAACCATTAACACTCACATTCATACATTAACCATTAGCCAATTAGCCTAACCTGCAAGTTTTGGGATGTGGGAGTAACCGGAGAAAACCCACACAGAAATGCCCAGGGGAGAATCGAACCCAGGTCTTCCCGATCTCCAGACTGTTGCTGTGTTGGCCAACATGCTAACCACTAGACCACCGTGCGGCCCCTAAGCATTTCCAATCATCATAACTGTGACTCCAGTCTGACTAAAGTACATGTCACGTGACTCAGGTCCAGATAAGTATCCTGTCAAGTTCCGACAAATCGTGCTGTTATTTACGTTGATAACACGCACCAAACAGTGGAGTCATATTTCACCATTTCAAAATATGGCACTGTAGCTAAGCAAAAAAAAAAAAAAGTTTTCTGAAGAAGCTAGAAGCTGTAAGATGTGGACAAAAACTGATGGCCGCAGGCAGAAATATAGATGCATCCAGAACACATTGTTTCCTGGAGAAGGGGGGAGGTCGAGCATGTTCTCTGCTCATCGGACCTCAAATGCCTGAACCATGAAGTAAAAAAAAAAGTTGGCTCTTCTTTGTGGACAACAGGCAATCTGCCTGCATTCCTGCTGTAACACAAATCAAAATGAAACCGAATCCAAAGCCCGGCTCTGCTTTTGTTTTAACTCCTGTCTTGGCCACCATCGCCGCCCAACCATGGGCATCAAATCCAGGGATGGGATTGAAGAGGATGAGGAATGAAAGGCCATAGACCAGGAGAAAAATGGGATGTGCTAAACTCGATTTTGAATATTTACAATCTGCTCTTCTGGATGATTGCCTGGGGGAATGCATTCCCTATGTGAGGGTTGTCCTCCTCAGACGGGGGAGCACATGGGTAAGGTGCAGGAGGATGGGTTCTTCAGTTAAAAGACGTTTTCCACCAATGTTTAGGGGGAAGAGCAAAGCAGACTCTTCAATTTAACCTGGGAGGTCCAGATAACCCCCCCTTACTCTCCTGCATTTATGACGACTTGTATTGTATTAGCTATAGTATGCGTTGAGACAAATGGTACGGTGCTTGGGCCCTCTTCATTGCACATCTGCTTACTGTGCACTGATCCACACAACATCGCGAGTCATAGAATGGCACATTTCATAAAATAAATTGTAACAAAGAATCAAAATAATCACAAAATCAAAATCATGGCACCCTCGCAACCAATGAGGATAGCCAATGATGGCTAAGGCTACATTCGTGCCCATAAAAAAGGCGTGCTTTTAAGTAATGCAATCGCTCCTTTCACAAGTATTTAATGACAGCTGCCACAGTACACAACAAAAACAAATCAGAACGACTCATGCCAGCATAGGCTAGTGATGGTTAGGAGAGGGAGAGGTCCACCACCGTACAAATAGCCCAGCAATTTGTATTTGCTCGTGCCTATCCTTTCTACTTTCTGCTTTCTGGAAATAGCATTATCTTAGTTTTGCTTAGGTTCAAGGATAATCTATTTTTATCAAACCATCTTTTTAGTATAGTCATTTCATCTGTGACTTTCCTAATTAGCTCTTGTGTGCTTTGCCCAAAGCAGTAGTATCATCTGCGAATAATACTACTTGTAGCTTTAGTTAGTTCGTCTCTTTGCAGTTGGCATTAATATATAAGTTGAACAGCTTTGGTCCCAGTATTGACCCATGGGGTTCTCCGGATGTAATATTTAAATGTGCAGATATGTATTGTCCTAGCTTCACTTATTGCTTCCTGTTAGCTAGGTAGCTTTTGACCTAATTCAAAACTAATCCTCTGATTCCATACCTTTTTAATTTTGTAATTAGAATGTTGTGATTAATTGTATTGAAAGCTTTTGTCAAATCCATAAATACTGCAGCTGCACACTTTCTGCAGTCTATAGCGTTGGTAATTTCCTCTGTAATTTTGATCAGTGCCATGGAGGTTGAAATGTTAGCTCTGTTTCCGTAATGGCGGTCCACGAGTAATTCATTCTTATTAATAAATGTGTCCTGCCTGTTGTTGAAGAGCTTTTCGATAATTTTGGAAACTTGTGGTAATAGGGAAACTGGTCGGTAGTAAATTGATGAAATTGAAATTTACTAGTCTGGAATGATAAGTTACTGATCTACGTCAGCTGTTCTATGATCTCGTTGATGACCTTTTTTATTGTTTCCATTTCAATTCCAATTACAATCAGTTGATGTTTTTGCTTTACATTTGTGGACAATATCAATTATTTCCTTTTTTGTCACATCAGTGAGGAACATGGAATTAGGATTCCTGTTTATAGTTTCCTTCCATTCCTCTACTAAACAGATTTTTGGAATTTCTTCTTCCAGTTTTGGTCAAATATTTACAAAGTAGTTATTCAACTTTTCAACTGCCTCATTCATATCATCATTATTGGCGTTTCCAACCATAAAATAGTGAGGGTAGTTTGCTTTCTTAGTACTATTCCTTATAATACTGTTAATAATTGACTATAATATTCTTTCTCACACACTCTCAAGATTGTTGTCAACTTAATTTTATATGTCCTATACGTTTTTTTCTGCTTCTGTAGTTTGTTGAATGATACATTTCGTATATATAATGTACTGCATAGTTCTTCTTACAGGCATTTTTCAGTCCTTTTGTCATCCATGGCTGATTATTTTTCTTTTGCTTATGGGACATTTCTCTCAAGGGGTAATTCTTGTCATAGAACTTCATATAAGTATTTAGAAAGTCTTCATATGCTTCATCCACATCATTTCCACTGTACACACTTAGTTTTTGGAGAGTGTTTTTGTCCTAAACACTGCATAATGACCGCTGATGTTGTTGATGAGCAGACCACTAGTGTTACTATCAAAGTCATTGGTGAATATATTATCAATTAGTGTGGCACAGTGATCTGTTATTCTGCTTGGTCTGGTGATTTTAACTTATAGACTCAAAGTACACATTGTGTCTATGAAGTCATCTATTGTGTTGTTCTTGTGCGGATTCAGAAGACCAACATTGAAGTCTGCACATACGAAGATTATTTTTGACTGATGTCTGTGAAGGTTGTTTCAATCCAATCCTCCAATATTTCAATGCTTGACTTAGGAGTTGTATATAAACATCTTATTAATAGGTTTTGTCTTTTGTCCTGCAGATTCCAACCGTTATGCATTCCAAAACGTTATCAATAGGGGTGGCATGGCTCAGGTGGTAGAGTGGCTGTCTCCCAACCTGAAAGTTGTAGGTTCGATCCCTTGGGCAAGATACTGAACCCCCAGTTGCTCCTGATGCTGTGTCATGATGTGCTAGCAGTGCCAAAGTGGTTTGAGTGCCTTAGAAGTGGAAAAGAAATTACAAGTATAAGACAATTTTAGCAAATGACGTGTTCTTTACCATTTTGTAGTTTACGTACACTGCCACTCCTCTTCCACTTTTGTTACTCCTGTTAATGCAGTTAATTTCATTACATTCCAGTTCAAAGTCCATGCCCTTGGCGGCATTAATGCAAGTTTCTGAGACTTTGAAGGGTTCCTTGAATTGATTCAAATATTTTCTGATGTTGTTATGATTTGCATACATGCTTCTGCTATTTATGTGGATAATTGACAACTTATTGCTAGGGATGTCCGATATTGCCTTTTTTGCCGGTAACCGATATGCCGACATTGTCCAACTCTCACTTTCGGATTCCAGTATCCACCGATACTGATATGTGTAACATCACATTTTTTTCTTGAGTAAAATTCAGTAACAATACTCTGAAATGAGCACAGTTGTTTTGTTGGCGACTCCACCCATCTCTGAGTAGATAATTAATGTATTACATATTTTATATAAGAATACATTTGTGGTTTTTCTGCCTTGATTCATGTTATTTTTCAAAGATTTTATTTATTTTTAGTTAAAGAGGTATTTTTTTAAAAAGACACCGTGCGTAACAGTGGCATGTGGAATGGAAACCGCCCGCCGCAATTTCTATGAAGCTGGTAAGCTCATTGGGCCTCATTCACGAACATCTTCTTAAAAGTCTTCTTAAGAAGTGTACTTAAGAAGGCGCGGATTGGAAACTGCGCCACATTCACGACACGTTCTTAAGTAGGGATAATCGTTCGCACCGGTGTTCTTAGGTTGATGAATGCCAACTGCGATGCCCGTGCATGTGAGTCCTAATTTGCATAGGTCACCGCCTATTATTTCCTATATAAGGTAAAAAATGTGCCGTGTGCAACAGGCAGCTGGAGGCGGAGATGGCAACACGCAAGGGCAAGACTGAAGAGCAGCTGGACAACAAACGAAAGAAAAAGTTCAATTCTACTGAAATAGAGGTGCTTTTACAAGGAGTGAGCGAACACAAGACCACCTTATTTTCACGTGTATCCACCGGTCATCAGGCCATCCAAAAAGAGTCGGCATGGAGCACCATTGCAGGAAACATAAATGCCGTTTCCACGGAGAAACGCGCCACCGCAGAGGTTAAAAAGAAGTGTTTTGACTTAAAATAGACTCAAAAAAAAAGATTGGACTGCACCGGAGGGATCTGGAGGAAACGGGAGGCGGGCCATCAATCAGAAACCAAACCATTTCGGAAACTCTAGAAAATATTTACACAATCATGATGGAAAAATAAAGTAAAAATACATAGTTTGTGTGTGACAATTTATTTTTTCTGTGGTTACATTTGATTAGACGCTGCCTAATTAATACAGCAGCCCCGTGCTCTGGCTCAAGACGTGGCTGGGGGCGCATGTCGTTATCTGGGGGTGCTCCGTGCGCAATAGGCACACCACGTTTCATTGCGATGTTATGCAAGACGCAGCAGGCCATTATGATCCTGCACACCTGCAACAACAGAGAATCAATTATTTATCCAGTTGACCAAATAAAACATATTTGCAATGGAGAATTCCTGGATTAATGAGAGCCTTCACAAAGAATCATGTTTGCCTCTTATTTTTTTGCCATTCCAAAGCATAAATAAACTAAAACCTAACATTAAATACTACAAAACCTACCTTTTCTGGTTTGTAGAGCAGCCTTCCACCTGCAGTGTCCAAACACATCCAGCGTCCCTTGAGTATACCGATGGTGCGCTCCACGCAGGAGCGTGTACGTGTGTGCTTTTGGTTGTACATTTGTTCTTGTGGGGTTTGCGGATTATTCAATGTTGTCATGAGCCAAGGTGCCAGGGCATAGCCTCGATCACCTGTAAAAGAAGTTAATGGCCACATAACAACATGCAAAAGGCAAGAAATTAACATTTTACGCACCGATTAACGGTATTAACCGTTGCATGCTGCACCATGACTCAGGCGCATTCCAACGGAGGAATTTCGGAATTTCGGAAAATGTAGGAGTCATGTGTACCTCCAGGGAAATTCACAATCTTGTTGCGAATCTGAGATTATTTGGATATTAATTGAGTGATACCGTTTGTGATTGAGGTAGGGAAATGGATGAATGAATTGGGATTTGAATATATATTTATCGATGGAGTATATTTTACTTGTTTTAATGATAAATAATTGTTGGGATATTTTATTTGCACTACATTTTTTGGGATCAGGTTGCAAAATCCATCATGAGAGCGATTGCGCATTGAAAGTGCAAGCTGTATTTGTGCGTAAGAGTCCTCCTGAGCGTTCGTAGAATTTGTTCTTAGATCTAAGAACTGTGAGTTAAGAACACGTTTCGTAAATGCCAAAAATCTTCGGAAGAAGGCTTTACGAACACATTTGTGCGAAAGAACGTTTCATGAATGAGGCCCATTGTGAGCTCTGTTGTTACTCTGCTTGCTAAAAAGTTACTTCTTCCTCACAGGCTTGTGAGCGGCACAGTATTAACTACACGATTCAACAAAGACGTTGGCGAGAAAAGCTCTAGAACAGCTTTCATTCTAGGGAAAAAAAAGATACCTATGTTGGCCCATATCACATTTTTATGCCAATTTCGGGCCGATAATTATCGGTGGCCGATATCCGACAACGCTACTTATTGCTGATATTAAGGTTGTCGTGGTGTTGTTCCTCCGTATAGTAACAGCAGTCATTTCTGGTATGAGAAAAAAAATTGTTTCCGGATCTATGTCTTTATCCATTCCCCTTAAATCTATGATTATGCCCTTAAATCCCTTTGGAACATCCTTTAAAGCAGTGGTTCTGCACTGGTGGGTCGGGACCCAAAAGTGGGTTGCGTTGCCTTTCTCTTGGAAAAAAACCCAAACAATTATGTACTTATTCAATATCTGTGAATGCGCCTCAAGTTCTTATCTGCATTATTCAACGCCGTATACACCGCCAGGAGGTGCATGCCATGTTCTGGGCAGCTGTCAAGCTTGAGTGAGAGAGGAAGGACATTGAGTGGAGAGTTAACGTGACACCAAGCTGCAGGTATGTGCTTGAGAAGACCGCGCCATAAAGAGACAGCATCTCAGCACTACAGCTCATGTTGTGTTGAAAACAGTCCCTTAAATAAGATATATGAGACGTTTGAGTCGAAAAATTCCCACAATTTGGGTCACCAATTGTCATTGTGGGGTGATGGTGGGTCCCGCAGCCAAACTAGTTGAGAACCACTGCTTTAAAGGGACTGTGTGCATTTGTATACATTTTTCATTGTCAATAATTACAAGACCACCTCCACTGGCTAGCATATGATACCAACAGTGGTTTAAAAGAAGCGATTGTACATTGTCTATATTTTTCACCTGGGAATATTCTCATTGATCCAGGTCATCAGGGCATTCAATCGATTGCAACTGGACTGTTTAGGCTGTCTTAGCAGATATATTTTTTATATTTTTCACAGTTACAAACTAAACTGCAGAAAAATTGTCGTAAATTTTCCTTCAGCCCAAATAAAATAACTGGCACTGATGACTGTCACTCACCGCTGTCTGGTATATACACGTCCATGCTCATAAAACACAAAGGCACAAACGACTGACAATGCCAGACAGAGTCATTGCGCGGTTATGGTAAAACAATACATTCTATGAAAGCTAAAATTAGTAGTTAAACTTTGCCAAATTGCTATCATTAGCTGACAACAAACATATCTAATGCGTAGCTTACGTACTCAAAGCAGAAAGATTCGGGATTTAATGCTGGCAGTATGTTTGCATGTTGGCGACCTCTAGGCAGCTGGAGGAAGATGCTGCATACAGTTCCTGTAACAACAGAGCTGTAGCAGGTAACTCGCACATATGGAATGAACCAATCATGCCCAGAAGGGGGGGATGTTGTGAATCGTTAGGGGTCCGTGGCCTGGCACTGCCTGAGCCCATTCAGCTCCCAAGAAATCCTTTATAAGCCCATTAGAGTGTGAATTTTAACCATCAAATTGAAGTGCCTGGTAGTACCAAATGCTTGCAGAGGTTTTTTTTTTTTTTTTTTTTACTTTTTATTGCCGTTTGAACCCTTCCTTAGTGTAGGGTTGTGTGGCCAAGCTGTTAGCTATTACACTGACAGCCACGCACATATCTGTACATCTGGTCCTCTGCAGCTCGTACACACTACGTCAATTACATATTGTTGTTCTTTTCGACATGTAATGTTTTTCATAATCAGATAATTGCTCGACCCTTCAAGCTAAACCTGAACAGATTTTGTTTCTTTCTGTGTATGTGTGTGCTCTGAAATTACGTGCCAAAACTGCTTCCTCAAAACACAATAGCTGTGTGTGCCTGTGTTTAGCTGTGAGGACATTTTGTAAGAATTACAAATGAATCAATGAATAATGGGGAATGGATAATTACTGGAAAGCCTCGATGAAATGTGTCCACATGCAGAGGGAAAGAGGAAACACTCTCCATGACAAGAATCCGTCAGTTTCTAAATACTTGCATATGAAAAGAGCCACAGAGGACAGTGGATGCATCGAAAAGCCTGATGAGGGCAGATCTCTTGATTGAGTCATGTGGATGCATATTATTATGTCTTCCAATCAGGCAGCGTGTGTTCTGCATTCACATCTGCAGAAGACCACAGCATTAGCCTTTTATCCCCCAAATTCACTCCACATCCTCTTAGGGGTATAACTATTAGTCCTGGATGCTGCATCAAAAGCTAATGGGCGAAGTGAAACCATGGTCTGTCTCTAGCCTCTTCATATATGTGAAACATGCATTTGTGGGGACGATTTGTAAAATTCTCAGGAATCTGACCATCCATGATTAAGACATTATCCACACAGTATGCAAAATCTCAATGTAGCTCCAGCTCAAATGCAGAACTCAAGTACATAAAGCTACAAAATAAAAACTTGAATTGGAATGCATTAAGGTTTTACAATTTCAGGTTCAACCTAAAGTCGCACAAAAAGGTTTGACCCGATGTCTGAGACGCAGGACGTCTTACAAATGCTGGTCATGGTAGAAATAAGAAAGAGTCAAAATGGCCTTTATCCAATCCAATCCAATCCACTTTATTTTTATAGCACATTTTATAAACACTGTTTCCAAAGTGCTGCACAGACTAGCACAACCATAAATAATAAGTAAATAAAGGAATGTAAATGTAAATAATAAATAAAAATTACGACAATAAAAACTAAAAGATCAAATAGAAACAAAGAAACGTACTACAATAAAATATTTAAAACAAGAAATCGAAACAATAAAAGCCAAAAGTCCAAGAAGTAGGTAAAAAATAAATAGTAAAAAATAATAAAAATAAAAAGTAAATTTAAATTAAAAACTAAAATAAATAGAACCAATAAAAACTTAAAAATAATAAAAGACACAGAGGACCACACGACTCACGCTGAGTTAAAAGCCAGAGAATAAAAGTGGGTTTTAAGACGAGACTTAAAGCTTTCAATAGTGGGGGCCGTTTTTACATGAGGGGGGAAAGTGTTCCACAGCTTTGGGCCAACTACAGAAAAGGCCCGGTCCCCACTGGTCTTAAGTCTGGTCTTAGGCACCACCAGTTGGAGCTGGCCTTCGGACCTCAATGTGCGCGCTGGAGTGTAAATTTGGATGAGGTCCGAGATGTACTGAGGGGCCAGCCCATTCAAAGCCTTAAAAACAATCAATAAAATCTTAAAATCAATTCTAAAACGCACAGGCAACCAGTGCAGGGAAGCTAAAATTGGGGTACTATGCTCCCTCTTTTGGGTTGCTGTTAAAAGCCGTGCTGCAGAGTTCTGGACTAACTGTAAGCGAGAGAGTAATTTATGGCTTATTCCAGACTAAAGGGCATTACAGTAGTCCAGACGTGATGAGATAAAAGCGTGCATGGCTTGTTCGAAATGTTGCAATGATAAAAATGATTTGACTTTGGATAAAAGCCGAAGATGAGAAAAACAAGATTTTACAACGGCATTGATTTGTTTATTAAGTTTAAAATCACTATCAATGATGACGCCAAGGCTGGTGGCTGTGGGACTGACATGGTTTTTCATGGGACCCAAGTCCAAGTGGGGGTCATTATTATTAAGGATGATAACTTCTGTCTTCCCCTCATTGAGCTTTAAAAAATTTTGAGCCAACCAGACCTTGACATCACTAAAGCACTCAAGAAGGGGAGTCAGGGGGGCATGTTTATTTATTTTATTTATTTAGTAACACAAAAACACAGAAAGGAGTTCACACAGATGCACAGTCATCCTCCTCTTGCCTGTTGCCTTGCCTTGCCTGTTTCAACCGCTGTTCTATCAGCTGGCTAAATAGCATTGTCCGATACTCCACTCCATAATTAAACCTCACTCCCTCTGCCTCAAGAGCTGCAGTCCGGGCTTTTAGTTGCGTGGTCAGCGCCCTTTCCTCCCATTACGAAGGCCCTGTGTTCAAGCCCCTTTGCGGGCAGTGCGAAACAGGGCGGGTTACACTTAGTCATGTCTCGATGAAAACATTGCAGTCCAAAAGTCTCGTACTGTGGGTGATGTAGAATCGTAACTCGTCCATTGGCAAGAAAAATGCTCGGAAAGGTGAGTCTGTGCGGTTTGCTAGTTTGGTGTTGGCTCGTACTCCTCCGTGCTTTCCTCGCCATTGTTTACGTTCCTGACACCGCTTGCAAGCACCTCCTCCCGGCTGGGTGGTGCGTGTAGACTCTGACACTGTAGATTCAAAAATCGGTGATAAAAACATTGGCTCTGCAAAATCCAGTATCCAAAAGCTCTTGTCGAGTGTTAGATGTTAAACCAGATCCGATATGAATATAATTCCTGGGCTTCGCTGTGTGTACGTGCCACCATCTTGCGTAAGTATAGGACTTCTCTTAAAAACACACGTCATTTTCAATCCTTTCATAACACAAATGAGGCTGAATTTGTATCAAAATAGGCTATTTATAACAAAAAACAAAAAATTCTATGTAAAAATGTGTGGTCAGCCGCAACTGTGGGTACCCCCATATAGTCAGAATGGTATAGCCTTGATCACATGACATTTTCATATGATTCGACAGCGAGATTGATAGTCGAATCACACTTCTCTGTATCGAATCGTCGAGTAGTCGACTATTGTAAGACACGCGTAGTTTTCAGTAACGCTATAATGTCGTAATGTCACTACAATGTCACAAGGCCAAACTGTTAACAAAAGTGGGCGTCAACAAAAGTTAAAACTAATGCAGATAGCGTAGTATTTGTTAGCAAGTTACAATGCTGCTTTCTGGTTCATGGAGGATGACAGTTCCACTAATGCCTATAGTAACTGATGAAATTACATTCCTGTATCCGCACCTATATCCAGATCTTTATGTCAAAAAATGCAATGGCTTGTTCAATGGCTCATGTTTGGAGGAAATTGGTTAAATCGTATAGTTAATCCTCACACGGTATCTGCTGTGACAGAGCTTTTTTTGCCTTGTGGCTTAATAGAGCTTCCCGAATTGAATTAAACTGTAAATACTGTTTGTGTTTTTGTCACGACTTCCTGTTTACTAGAAGTCCCAACAGGGGGCTTGTCTTGGAGCGTTTGCGCTCTCGCTCACATCCTTTGGTCTCTCACTCCTATAGAGGACAGAAACGCTGTCTACTTTATGCTTCACAGATGAAACGCATTAGCAAATGCATGGCGAGGGACATCGAGGGAAGGGGTGGAAAAAAAATCCCTCTTCCTCAGTTCCAAAGACATCAGCATTTTTTTGCAAATTTGCAATTAGTCTTAAGGGCCAGTGTAAATTAGGTCTCTTGACAAATGAACTACCGAGAAGGGACATGAAGTTTCAATAAATCTGAGAGGCTGCTCAGGGCATTGGTGTCCTCTTACTCCTCAGCATCAAGAGAGCGGTCCCAACAGGCAACAGAGAAAGGGAGGTGCGGGGGGAATCCACCGAACACGCCCAAAGAGGAGCATTCCCCATAGGGAGTTGCACGCCCAAGTTCCTGCCTCACCCCTCTCAAGGCTTCATGAGCAAAGCTGGGAAAAACTTACTTCAGGACAGGGACATGAGAAGTGGGGAGTGGTCAGAAGACTAGCCTCAGTGTCTGTGTCAACCAGGGGTGAAACGTTACATGTACACTCTTCTGTCTGGAACATTTGGTACTAGGGGTGTCACAAGAGTTCTCATTTGGAAAAAAGCTGTCTCGCGAGAACAGGGCAGCCAGAAGCCAATGGGATTGTGAGCTACGGCTTCGCCACTATGAATGAAATTAAACGTAATATGGAAGTGGCAGTGTGCAAGGCATTATTGGACACGCACATTACGTGCTTTACACACACTTTAAACCCTGCGATCCAAACTTCCTTTGTGTTCTCAGCATCACCGTCAGGGAGTGAGGTGTGGATGATTTCCATCGAAGTTAAACAGCTGCCACATATGTTGATATCCAAGCAGACGCTGTAGTAATTCTACACTTGTCAAAGTTACTCGATTTATCAGCTCAAAACACGCAAATGTTTGGACTTGTCTGCACCCTTAATCACAGTTACCATTAGTCACCATCAACGTTAATAATGGCAGCACCGGGTCTGCTCGGAGCAGCTGGCTGACTATATGCACCATGGCAGCCACAGCAAGTGGCTCCCTCAGCTCTATACTCTGGTTCTCCTTACCTCCGGAGCGGCACCGGGGCTGCCCGGAGTGTGTGACATGAAGGCGTAATGTGGCGACCATAACTCCGCTTTTAACACACCATAACACACTTCATACGTAGAGGAGATCCGTGTTAACAATTTAGCAGCATGATCGCTATATTTACAGTAGCAAGCAGGGGTTGCACATTAAAACTGAAAGGCGGGAAGTGTTTCTTGCATCATGCATTTATTCAGTAATTAAATGCCAGCGTTCCACATAGGTGAAGTATCCTAAGGATCTCTACCTCTGATTGTGAAGCAGACACACTGGCAGCACATGTCTTCACAAACGCCAGTTCCGCCACTTTACAGAGGGAAAGTATTATAATTTATTAATATTATTATAAATTATCATAACAGTGGTTTATTTGGTGTCAAAACATGTAAACAATAATATCGTTTAGCACCAATTTGTGGGACAATAAGCATTTCAAAATCCTCCTGCATAGTCTTGTGACTCGCCTGAATAAAAAAGTTTGTTTGTCCAGTCATATTTTTTCATTCTACTTTTCTTAAAATCTCGTTTCCTCTCATCCCTGGACTCAGTCTCGTGTCTCGTCCCGTCTCGTGAGTTGGGTGTCTTGTGACACCCCTATTCGGTGCAGTACAGAGTACCACAGAGTTCCCATACGGTACACAATAAATGAGGGACAGGAAGCATCCTGTAGCTGTCCAAAGTCACTTGTCTGCTCTGTAAACAAAAACAGTGCATGGCTCACAATAGTGCCAAGCAGGAGCCAGAGCTTGAAAACCCCCTTCCATCGTGATAATACATAAACGGACAAAGACAAGTCAATGAGATGAAAGCAGTGTTGAGTAGAGACGAGGAACGGGGCAACAAGCTGGAACTATTAATGCTGCGCTTCAAGCAATAAGACATTTTAATTGAATTTATCAAAAATAAACTGTTGGAACTGTTTTTGTTGCACATCATTGCACGTCTACATCATTTCACTTTCCTAATAAGAAACGTGAACTATTATATATTTCAGTGCAACCTTGGCTCGCGTAATTAATCCATTACAGAACGTCCAACTCTCACAGGCTCTAACCAAATACGTTTTTGACATTACCTCCACACTGCATGGAGTCAGCCATGGTGCGTCCCACATAATAGAGTAAAGATAAGTTCTCCTCCCATTCTGTGTGGAAGTGGTAAGCTTCTTACTTTGTCCTACTTCCCCACTCTGTTGGAAACACTTTTTTAAAGTTTAGAATAAGGAAATTGGAGAGGCAACTATTTAGCTCGGTAGCTTGCTAAGCGAGCGGCGGCTGTGTATTATGTCCTTGTGGTGATCCTGTAGCCTGCGCAATGCGGCGTAAACAAAGAATAATAGGAAGGTAAAGGTGACTATGGGGTGTTATTCACTTATTTACTTATCATGGTGGAGTGTGGAACCACTTAACCACGATAAACATGGGACGACTGTACACAAAATTTTGTAGAGCCCTCATATTAAAACACCTCCAAAAACGTTACGCGTTCTATATACATTCTGTGACCATGTAGTAGCAGGTACATTTATGATAACACAATACTTACTTTGGTCATTTGACGCATTACCTGAGCTTCCTTCCTGGGTGCACTGATTTCACAGAGCCAATAGCAACAAACTCTACTTCCTTCAACAACAAAGAGCATTTGCTGTCACTAATCATGGCAGACTTCATGAGAGCCTTTGTCAATGACGACTTTTCACTTTTACACCCCCTGGTCATACACCAGGGGTCACCAACGTGGTGCCCGCGGGCACCAGGTAGCCCCCCACGACCACATGAGGTGCCCGCAAGCCTGCTTTTCATTTAGGTTTCAGTTAATAATGAAAGAACAGTAGAAAGAAATGCATTCTGAAATACAAAATGTGAGTTGTGGACACCAGCATTTTGTTAATGTTGTGGTAAAACAAGCATATTTGCTTTGTTTGGGTTTAAAATAAGCTCTGAAAATAAATGTTACAAAAATGAGTAGCTCTTGGCCATTTTCATTTTGTAAAAGTAGCTCTCAAAAAAAAAAATCCAAGACTTAGGCCACTATTTTACTATATTGTTTCCTGAGTGTACCAAAAATGAACCGAATCGTGACATGAAAACCGAGGTACACACCGAACCGTGTGATTATGGTGTACCGTTACACCCTGTCTGTCTCCACGCCTAACTTCATGGATGAGACCACTTTAGAGTGAGAGTGCCGTGGTCCCATTCAGGGCAAGTCTAGAGTTGCATCTCATCAGTGTTTAAGCGTATTAAAGGCAGGCCTGCTCTGTTGCTGATTTGATCTGGCGCCTCTATGGAAAGACATCAAATGTAAGGTTTTTCTTTTTAAAGACTGTGCAACTCTCTCTGCGCAAGTATTGATGATGCATCAACTTACACATTTGGCTTCGGAAGGCCTTTGGACAACTATGACAGTTAATGGAATTGGCTGAGGAGAAGCCCCAGCAAGGATCGGGTTCAAATGGATTCCTAGATATTGTCCATTTAATTTAATTTAATTATTGGACAAAATAACACGCCACAATAAAGTGCTGCTTAAGGTGGAAGAAACGCGTTTAAAAATGTGGGGAGGGAAGGGCAAGGTAATGACAAAGCGAGGGAATGTCGGAAGGGACTGCGAATAGCATTAAAGACCCATTTGCTCGTATTATCTCTATGGAAAGTAGCGGAGACGTTCCATGTGATGGAACAGCGCCGAGTGAGAACAATAATGCGGTGGCAGGAGGGACGGCTTACAAGGTTACACGCAGATGCAGCCCTGAGATTGAATTGCTAACAGTCTGGGGTACTTAGAAAGTACAGGCGGAGACATCTGCCTCATGTTACAGCATGATGCTGTAGTACAGTATCATCTTATACGCAATCTAGCTGTCTGTACTGTGCCCAAAGAGCTTATAGTATCTCACAAAAGCGAGTACAGCCCACTTTTCACCATTTTTATGACAGTATAAAGGACTTGGATATACTTTAGAGTAGTCAGTGTACAGCCTGTAGAGCAGAATGCATTTACTAACCAGTGAAAACGATTCAACACACAGCCATTATTGTTTAAATAGCTGGCGACACAAGTGAGTAGCAAGATAATTGGGTCTTGCCCAGTCAAGCATGGTGGTGGGTAGCATCATGGTCTGAGGCTGCACGAGTGCCGCAGTTCATTGAGGGAAACATGGATTCCATCTTGTGATGTTCTGAACCAGAAATTGGGCCGCATGGCAGTTAACATGATAACAAGCCCAAACACACCTCCAAGATGACAAGTGAGGAGGCTGTAGGTGAAGGTGGAGTTACCAAGTACGTCTCCTCCACACCTGAACACTACCTGTGTGGCATCCTCAAACAGCAGGACAGGTGATGCGGGGTGCAAGGTGTCTGCCATCCACCAGCTCAACCAGTGACGTCATCATGGAGGAGTGGAAGAGGATTCCAGTAACAACCTGTGCAGCTCTGGTGAATTCTATACACAAGAGAACTGAGGTAATGCAAGATAACAATAATGCTCACATGAATTATTCACATTTTTTAGACACAGTTTGGACATGTTCACTATGAGGGGGGTACTCACTTGTGTTGCCAGCTATTTAGACAATAATGGCTCAGTGTTGACAATAAATCTATACTACTACACAAGCTGTGCACGGACTACTCCAAAGTATATCTAAGCTTAATTTATATAGTATTGCCCCTTGATAGTATTTGAGATACCGTTTGAGATATCGTTTGAGTAGTGTAAACGTTCTGTGCCGTCACCAAGAAAGGTCGACAAGTAAATGTTGCATTTATGTTTTCTTCCACCTGTGTTCCCTCCAATCAATCAGCTCCCTTGGGGTAAACATGTGTCACAACAAGTGAAGTCAGGTTGAAGATGTTGTGCATCTGCCCAGAAGGAAGCAACAAGGGAGGCAGCTTAAAAGATGGAAACTCTGGGAACAATATGTTGAATAAAAGATAAAGCACGTTCTTGTCGGTTCTCTTGAGGAAAGTATCTGCAGTCCTGCATGCGCTCATTGGCCGCCGCCGCTGAGCCGAGCTGCTGCTGCTTGTTTTGTGCAGACCAACTATTGACACAAAGGAAAGCTGATAATTAAATTACACGTGTTGCGGTTGTGCTGAGATACTCGCAATCGTTTGCACGTGTGGGGGGAGGAAGAGGGGATGCATGCTCTGAGCACGTTGGACTGAAATGAAAAAAATATTAATGAATAAAAAGCAGCACACAAGCTGTTAATGATGAAGTCGTAAAACAGAGGAAGTTGGTGATTCCACTAAGGACAGTTTTCCAGGTTTTGATCATTTTTAAGAGGGGAAACATCCAAGACTATTTCAGGTTTTGCATTTGATTAGTTGTTATTACCAGTGTTTTTCTTCCGAAATGTAATATTTCTTCTCATTCGGGTTTATCACTACATCTAAATGACTAAAATTGTGTTTACTGCACGCCATTATACATGGAGTGAAAGACTTCACTTTAACTCTGGGCATTAGTTGTGCTTTTTCCTTGGCTTTTTGGTTTTTCGGTAACAATTAATATGAAAAGACAAGCTAGGAAGAAGTTAAAGCAAAAACCCACTTTTTTGGAATTTTGTCCATCATCCACAATCCTTATGTGAGTTGTGAACACGCGTGTCTTTCTCTTTTCTGTGCGTTCTAAATACAGAAAACCTGCTAGCACGAGGCAGCTAACAATGCGTGTAATGGGACACACCTAGTCCGCCTGTAGAGCCCTCATATTAAAACACCTCCAAAAATATTTTATCGTTCTATATACATTCTGTGACCATGTAGTAGCAGGTACATTTATGATAACATAATACTTACAGTATTTTGTTAATTTCATGCATTACTTCCTGGGTGCATTGATTTCACAGAGCCAATAGCAACAAACGCTACTTCCTTCAACAACAAAGAGCGGCAGCTGTCACTAATCATGGCTGTCGATGACGACTTTTCACTTTTATACCCCCCAGGCAGAGAATAATGTTGCTGGCAGATCCAGCTCTAGTGAAACATTAAGTCTGGGTTACACTTTCCGCTCGAACGAGCCGTGCGGAAAAAGAGCCGCGTGGAAATCTGCTCGAGAGACCATGTGTGACTTTATACTCCGTGTATCCAAAACACGCGTCTACCACCATACTAAACCAGAGCGGATGAGCTTTGCCATTGTTTACTTGACTTCCAAAATGGTGACACTTGCGTGTGTACTTCTTGAAGAAGAGGAACTGTGTGGTCCGCTCATCCGTTGAATAGGAGTGCTGCAATCGCAGCTTGTCATTCTTGCCACCACAGGGACTTGTACCCCGGCAGAAGAATGTGCTTACAAAAGGCATACTGAACACCAAAACAAAATAAAAAACAAACAACTTGTTTTTATGCTTAAACTACTGTGCGTCAGGGCAGGCTGCCTCAGATACCTGCCCGTATTTCTGTACTTCAGCTGCGAGGATCATCTGCTCGTCTGCCATTTTTTCCCGCGTGTCTCCGTCCGCATAGTTAGTCAAATTTAGAGCAGAGCGGGAATTTTCCGCATGAAAAGGGCTGCTTGAGGGGGCGTGGGTGCGAAAATGACGTCATTTGTCCGCACGGAGCTGCACAGACCTTGCGGTAGTACAAAGAAAGCATAAAACAGGCTTATGCCATTCTCATAGCGTTAGCATGTAAACACTAGTGCTAACGTTTCACTGTAAAAATAAGCCAACAATGAAACGGTCACTCCACGCTCACAGGGATGGCGACTGATGGGATGGCTGTATTTTTCAGCACAAGAGCTGGTACATTCAACTCAAACTCATGCACCACGCACCAACTCCATTAGTTACCTTTCTGTAGTAGTGATGAGCGGATCCATTTTGAAATATCGATACCTCCGATACCAGATCTTTAGGCCCTAAAATTGATTCTCAAATCAAAATATTAATGGTTATTGTTATGGTTACAGTTTAATTTATTTGAACATACATACAAGCTACATTGGAATACATCACATATTACAATTCACAGTTCCACATGTCCAAAAGGAGTAGGAAGAAGCAAAGCTTATTTAATCCGCCCATCCGTTTTACAATAATTGCAATACATTTGTTCACTTACTGTATTTCAAATGCACTCTTGCTAGTTTAAAAATACTTGGGAAAATGGTAAGGTAATGTAATAATGTGAACAAAATAGTAGTCTAACTTCTTGTCACCATAACTACTTCATATAAAAATCAGAATAAATAATAACTATAAAATAGACATAACAGAACATAGTTGGATAATGGGTGAGTATAGACTATGTGCTTACAAAGGAATGAAGAGTTAATAATAAGTGTAGAAGTGATTAGATATAGTATTGACAATAAGATATAACAGAACATAGGTCACATAATGTCTAATATTGTTTATTTTATGAGTTTAGTTTATAGTTTTCACATTTTAGTATGCTTGATTTCTTTTTACACTTGTATATCAGGTAAGAATGTTAAAATCATCCGCAATGCTAATCACTTTACTTTGTAATCCTCCTGTTCCTTGATATTGAATTACAACTATGTGAGTGTTTTATTACCTTTAGCATCTTATTAGGTACAGCTATGTCATGTTCTATTATTTACTTTCTATCTTTCAGAATTAGAGCAAACCGGAGGTCAAGCAACCAACATACCAAAACAGACTGTCGACAACCCTAGAATCATAATTACAGTATGTTTACGCTAGGGCTGTCAAAAAAAATGTGTTAACAGCGATAACTAGAGATGCAATCGATGATTAATCGATACAGCCAATTCTTATAACTATTTGGGTATTCAATGAATCGTTTTTTTAATGTAAAATGTAAATATCCTCTGATTTCAGCATCTGAAATAGGATTTTTGTTTTCCTTAGTCATCCAAAAAAGCAGACCTATTATCTAACAGAATATATTCACACACATCAGTGTCGACTTTGGAAAACAGTGATCAACATTTTTGCCTCTTTTCTGATATATTGGAGACCAAACCACCAACTGTTTGTGTTTGGTTCATACTGATTTGGTCTGTCTAGAGCACAGGTGTCAAACTCAAGGCCCGGGTGCCGGATTTGGCCCTCTATATCATTTTATGTGCCCCGCAAAAGCCTTGAAATGATGCATGTCAAAAGGACACTTATTTTAATATTTAAAAAAATATATTTGTATATATAATTGTAATTTTGTTATTAATATTTTTTTTGTCTTTACATTTTTAGGCTTTATTTTTCATTGTTTTACTTTTATGCTATTGTTAAATTATATGATTTGGATTATTGTATTTTTATATGTATGCTGTATGCTGTAATTTAATATATTTTTTTCTCCTTAATATAAATATATTTAATTAAGTAACAATTTTAATATAAAAAGTACTTTAAAAAATGTAATATTTAAAACATATTTTTACAATCATTTAATAAACATTTACAGTTACATTTACAATAAATAATAAAATAATATATCAAAGTAAAAACAAAATTAATATTACAAACAGAAACAACTTTAAAAATATTTTTTTTTAAATCAAAAAGACAATCTTTCTTGATAAATATATTTGTTGTCAATATTGGCAGAAAACCTTATATTTTTTTGTTGTCAAATCCAATTTAAAATGAGTATTTTTTTTATTAGTCATTAATGAAAAATTAATGTAATAATTAATTATTAACGAAATTCTAAAATAGAATTATACAAGTGGCCCTCTGAGGATAACCACAACTGCGATGTGGCCCACGGGGAAAACTGAGTTTGACGTCCCTGGTCGAGAGCAAGGGTCGTCAACCCGTGGCTCCAGATCCACATGTGGTTCTTTAGACACCTTGTTGTGGCACCCGTCCCTGTTTTTTTTAAACACCCCAGTGGGGATAAGGCACATTTTTTAAATTAGTAAAAAAATATTCAATGATTTGTAAGTCCATGAATGCATTCTGGCTGAATTCTGACGAAGGAAGGGGGAAGCCGTTATGTGCCTGCCTGCCTGCGTGTGGTGGGCTACTAGCGAGGTGTCTGTTTTCTCCAAATTCAATCATGAATGCCAAAAATGAAGCATCTTAGAAGAAAATAGAGCATGTCAATAATACTCTAATGTATTTGTTCTTTCATTTGGACAGAAAAATTGTACTGTGTGCCGTTTTTCTCAACTTTAATATTATCTGATCATGCAGCAAGACATTTCAAGCATTTTTTGTTACCAAAAATAAATACTTGAATGTCTGCTTGTCACCTTGACATTCTCACTTTACTTCTCATTTCAAAACACGTTATCCATCAATGTAATAACGAAATGCATGAGCAATTGTGTAATAATATCATGAGGTTACAGTCATATTTATATTCATATGTATTGGCAGTTACAAGTGGCCCTCTGAGGGCAGCCATAACGGCAATGTGGCCATCACTGAAAATGAGTTTGACACCCCTGAAATAGAGAGTTTAATTCTGCATAGAGAGATTCCTTTGACTTGTTTGCCAACAGCGCTAGCTTACCTGTATGCTTGACATGTGGCAAAAAATGAGCAGGCAAAAGAAAATGTTGAAAGACATTCTCAAAACAAGCACTCAGCATTTTCTGAAAAGTTGTCATTTATTTCAAAGTAGGCCTACACATGTGTAACAGTGGTCCACCCCGCAGTCCGGCCCTGCACACACCGGGTTCAAACCGGAGGCCACATATGTTCGCTGACTGAGAGTTAAGTGGAGCAGAGTTAGCCAGTGAAATAAAAGGAAGAGGTTGTCAATTCACTGTGCTGCACATTTCTTAAGGCGTCAGCTGGTGAGGTTTGACCAAAGTACCACTATCACAATGCACAATCCACCTCTGTTTGTCGTATTCTCTTGTTGAAACAGGCAGGTAAAACGAACAGAGATTAAAAGTTTTGACAGTTTATAAGCTGTGTTATGTTTTGCGGCTCTACTACTTTTCTTGAGTGGAAGAGAGAGTAAAATGGCTGTTTTGATAGTAAGGGTTGCCGACCCCTGGTCTAACCGATTACTCGATTAATCGGAATCACAAGCTTCAGATTAATCGATTAAGAAAATAATCCTTAGTTGCAGTCCTTTATTTAATTTAATAATTTTTCAAAACATTTAGTACCGTAATTTCCGGACTATAGAGCGCATATATACATTATATATAAGCCACACCCACTAACTTTAAAGACAAGAAAAGATTTGTACATATTGGGATATTTAGTACACAGAAAGATATTACACAGAAAGCTTTTTTTAAACTTTTCATTAAATAAATGCTTTTTTCAAAACAGTGCTGAACAGTGCGTGTAATACAACAGTAGCTTACTAGAAAAGTCATTCATCACTATCCTCCTCCTCCTCCTGGGAATTAACCACTAAAGTAGTCCTCTTCTGCATCATACTGAACAGACTCATAATTCCTTTGTCACACACTTTGTCAGTCTCTCACTTTCACTGTCGCTCTCTGAGTCACTTTTGTCTCGAGGAAAATTTGCCATTTACATTGCGCTATCCTCTTCACGCAGTTGTCCAGCCTTTCGAAACTTGTTGGTGATAGTGGACGGTTGGCGGTCCGAGCAGTCCAAACAGAAACTGTAATAATTCTACACTTGATCATGCTTATTTTAAGATGTGTCAGATCAAAACACAATCACTGCATAAGACTTCAAAATGTGATATTAGCTTACACGTCAGTCGTCCACGTTCACTACTTTCTGAAGCTGCACTCTAAACATCTGAAATGTACTTTTTAGCCATAAATTAGCCGCACTCACTGTATGAGCTGTGAGAAAGTTGCGGCTTATACACCGGAAAGTATGGTAATTGACGCATGGCAAACCACACCTCTCTGTTATGACATTGGGCGGAGGCTCGTGTAGAATTCCCAGAGATGTACAGAGTGTGAGAGTTTGACACTCTTTTAACTTTATTCCTACCTTAACACATCAACAGCAGTGCTCAGTTCCAACACAACATACTGTATATCTCCAACTTGTGAAAGTGTGTTGTCTCTTTACTATTCTTACACTGCTGTGTTTTAAAAATAACAACACTGGTCTAAATACCTGTAACTCCAGCGAACTGCAGGGAGACATGCAAGAGACATTGCAAAAAGACAGACAAATCATATTTGTGGCATGTTTTAGCATTTCATATGTACTGTATATTATCGTGCCAGTTATCTTTCTGTGCATAAAATACAGTGAAAATGGGCATATTTCAGACATAGTTGCAAATGGTGATTAATCATGGTGAATTAATTTGTAAATTATTGATTAAAATTGGACAGCGCTAGTTTAAGTACTGTATGTTAGAAGCAAATGCATTTTAACCTGCAATTAAGCAGTAGTGGTTAGTTTTTATAACGGAAACTCTAAGGCTCTGTTGTGTCCGTACTATTATACATTTATACTATTATACTATACATTTGCCATTGTAGCATTGATTTGTTGCCATCATTTTTGCATACGACCATCCGATTTTCCCACAAATGTCTTTGATGCACATCAATGAGATGCGTTTCAAGGGGTCACATGGGAATAGGCCATTTAGGTGACCAGTTCTTTGCATACAAACACACACACAGAATGAGGCTACTGAAAAGACACTGAAAAGCATTACATCATCAAATGTTTCCAGACCATCTCAAGTGAATTTGCATGATGCCCCTGTCTCCCTTAACTTAACAAAGGGCATTTCAATGCGACTAACAGCCCATTTCTGGAGCCGTTTAGGGATAAAAATCACTCACCGCCTCCCCCCGACTCTGGGCCTCGACAGTCCAGTCCCTGTCTTAATTGAGTCAGCCCTCCCGTGCTGCTCAGACCTTATCGTATCACGCTTTCTAATTGAGCCGCACTGTTCGCGAAGACAATGCGCCAGGAGCTTGACAAAAGTTATTAATTTTCACTTTGTCCGAGGCTCTGTCCCAATTAGGTCCCCTGGCTGGGGCCGACAGGGCGGCTAACGTGATTACAGGACAAGCTTATTAGTCTGTAGCAGCGTCGAGGAGCGGGAAGAGGACCCCTAAATGAGAGCACACACACAACCTAGAGGGTGATTACCGTAGATGTCGGCAGCTCGCTGGGAGCGTTCTATTCTGGTCTAAATGCGCTCTGCACACCATTAGTTTAACTGCGCGCTCTTATTTCTGATCACTCATCTTAAGTATCGCAATAAAGCCACAAGAAAAAGTCTGGCTTTGGCAGTAATAAACAGCCTTCAGTGTCCCTACTACAAGTAAGTGAACTCGGCAGCAGTGAAAGAAGGCAACAGTCACAATTGAATTGGATTGCGGCTTGGTTAAGGAGAAACCATGTGAGCCCGTGCACAGGCAAAGTTCATCACACGCCAGCAGCAATGGCATCAATCCAGTCCTGGCGCTCGGCCACGTCACAGTGAACTCGGAGGTGATTTGACAAGCTCCAGGGGAAACCAGTCGGCCCAATTAAGTATCACTGCCCCAAGTCCATAATAGTTTTAGTTTACTTCTGCTCAGGTTGTTTCTTTACTTTGTGCAGCTGGCATGAAAATACTGCCACTGCTGAGCTGCTGAGTTTGGGCGCTACTCGCTTGTTCGCATTCTAAAAGGTCCCCTATTATGTAAAATTGACTTTTAATTGATGTTATAATAGTAATATGTGTCCCTAGAGCACCAAACGTGGGAAAACTCTGTAATTTTTCTCACTTCATTGCTCCACTTTTGAGAGAGGAGGCCTTCAAACGGTCGCTGTTGAAACTGCGGCAAGGAAAAACATCCATCTCCATGGACATAACACCGCCATCTCTTGCTAGATGAGCCTGTGCCGTGTATACGCCCACCACTTCACAGAGGATAGCATTTGAAAAAAAAAAAAGGCAGGCTTCACTACACATCTTAAAATAAAAGCTGCAGCTTTGCAAACTATCCGTCAGTCAGCTACAGATGTGGAAGCTGTTTGATCATTTTGTAACAGAGCATGATGCCGCTGTTAAAATGGGACTGTAATGGTAGCACTTTAGCTCACATAGCTATGCGAGTGTTGCTAACAATTATATGTGGCGTGTTCCCAGTACGGCTGATGAAAAGCACTTTTAAACTGTCTGGATTCCAGCATCAAGGCTATATTTTGGATAACATGTTTCCAATACACTACATTATTGTGGGACCTTACAAATTGACTAAAAATACTATAACATGGGACCTTTAAAACAATGTGTCCCATACAGTTATGATGGAAGTTAAACAGAAGAACAGCGTGATGATGATTACAATGAAAGAGGAAATAGGATATGCCTTTAATTAAATGAATCACCAGCATTACCTATAAACACCACTAGGTGACAGTACTACTCTATAAACAACTTCTGCCCACCGTAAATTCTGGTATAAACGCCGCATTGGCGAGTATAAGCCGCAACCACTAAATTTAGAGGAAAAACCAGATTGGTACTTATATAAGCCACACTGGTGTATACACCGCATGTGTCCACATCATAAAATGGCAGATTGTGGCGCGCATGAGTCCGTGAGGACCGGACAGCTCTTTATTTGACAGGAGCCAATCATGAGCTATGAAAAAACTCACAACGAGCTTGTCATCCTATTGGAAATTGCAGGAGGTCATTACTCAATATAAGAGCCTGATTCACGGTGTCATCTTACAAACAACACTAAACTCATCGCAAAGAACTTAACACTCAAAAGGTATACCTAATAAATATTCAAACATACCAACACTTAAACTTTAAAACAATTGTTTCGTATAGGTACATGTTTGTATATTTTCTCAGGTCTATCTTTTGAGTGTTAAGTTGCTGTGTGATGAGTTTAGTGTTTAGTGTAAAATAACACCCAGGGTCAGACTGTTATATTGTTATAGTTATATATAATGACCTCCTGCAATTTCCAATGGGTTGACAAGCTTGTTGTGAGTGCACTGATTGCTCGTGAGTGGCTCCTGCCAAAGAAAGAGCTACCATTTCCTCGCTGACTTGCGAGCAGCACAGTATTTAAACAATCAGGAGTAGTTCTGATGTAAAGGAGATGTCATGAGATTAGAATTTAAAATAAATTGGCCGCACCACTGTATAAGTCGCAGGGTTCAAAGTTCAAAGAAAAAGGTTGCGGCTTATACACAGGAATTAACAGTACAGTAGTACTGTCAGTGCAAGTCTTTTTTTTTTTCTATCAACATTATTTATGCCTCAAGTCGGTGCAAGTTCAGACTAACACTTGGTGACGCCTTCTGACGCATCACGCTCTCATTGGCTGATTTTCGGGGCACCGCCTACGCTCTCATCTCATTGGCTGAGTTATACAGCACGTACGTGAGTTTGTGTGAGAGACAGGCTTGTCCCTTCAAACTCCTTCCTCTTCGTAGTCGCCCTGAAACTAACTTAAACAATTAAGCTAAGTTACAAATTAAAATTTTGCACACAGCATTATCGTGTAGTGCGTGTGCGTTTGTCTGTGAGACCAGCTGACTCTTAGACTCTTTGAGTCGCGTTTCGACTCAGGCTAGTCTTCCTCCTCCTTCCTGCCTCCACTTGTGTGCTCCTGATCAAGACATCTTGTGAACGGTAGGATTGTTTACATTTACAGTAATCTTATTTATTACCTTATTTTATATTGGAATGTTACTGTACTATGTTTATGCTAACGTTTTCTTATATTTTCCCATCATATTTGGTGGACTTTCAATATTTGAAGGCCCAAAGGGGTGAGTTTGGGAAGATCTTGGAACGGATTAGTCTATTTACATGTATTTTACGTTTTGTATAACATAAAAACCCTAAAACATAAAGGTTCTCGGAACAGATTATTTACGTTGTAGGGGCGTCTACTGTAATTAGGATCATTAACTTTACATGAGTTCCTATGGGAAATAATTGTTTTGAAATTAGAACAACGTGAGTTACAGGAGAAATTACGTTTGACTTTGAAATTCCACTATTAAATTAACGGGCTGGCTGTTTATGGCCAAGGATTTCAGCAACTTTAGGTTCCACAAAAAGCCGCTGATGATGCTTGCAAAGTTGTCCGCAACTGCAGCATGTATTCTGAGGCCCTTTCAAGTTGAGCACCAGCACTGCAGCGTTCAATCAAAACACTGTTCCGGGGATAAAGGAGGGGATTTTTGAAGCCATCTCGTGAGCGATTCCTCAGATGGCGCCTTCAATAGCCCTGAGTGCAAAATTATAACCCTGCTCAAGTGGCCATGGGGGATGTTTTAATGACAGCTCACACGAGATTGGGCTTCACCCAGCGCGATTAAGGTTAGCCCTTCATGATCAGAGACAGCGCCATCCAAACAGTTAGTCCAGGAAAACAAGACAGCGAGAGAGAGAGAGGGAGATTTGACACAAAGACACCTGCCCACTCAGCAGCTCCTTCAACACACTTTGAGCCACGGGGGCCTCGTCGCCGCTAGCCGCCTCGGCTAACAAGTGCAGCGTCCTGTGGATGAGAGGAGAGTGACAGCGGCCTGGCAAACATAAAACTCCTCTGATTAATATTTCATCTCGCAACTTGGGCCTTCAGATGTCTCCAAACTTGCTCTTAGATGACTTAGTTCCGCGGCTACAAAAGTAGACACGTCAATCTGCTTCCAAGTTGTTGTTTTTTTGCTGGCAGGTTAAATACTTTCATTGGCGGAAGAAATCGCCTTTTGCCGTTACCAGTTTTAAACTACTAATTTATGCCATTGTATAACATGTTGCAATTATAATCAAGACCAATTAAATAGAACACTCTAGTGGAATCCCATATTCTGCGTTGGTGGGAAAGACATCTAGAACAAGGTTGGGCAACCTACGGGACTTGGGCCATACACGGCCCACAAGAACATTTGCTCCAGCCCGCCACGCAATTCTAAACACAAAGTAAAATTCGAGGCACTAAGATGAAAATGAATAAACTGTACAATTGTATTATTAGACTTTGTGTGATCATTTTTCATGAATTTAATACGGCCCCTGAAGCACCAACTGACTTCCGCACCCTGTTCTAGAACATTCAAATTAAAAATGTGGAAACAAAAATAATAATGAGAAATAATGTTACTTATCAACACTTGATGGGCACATACAGGAAATCATTTAGTTACAACAGGTGGTAAAATTCTTTGTTTTATTATTCCCTTTTATTATACAGCGTTCCCTCATTTATTGCGGGGGATAGATTCCCAAAATAGCCCCTCACCATACACTTTATACATTTTCTTAGACAGGCATTAACATTTTCTTACATCTTCTCTCTCTTAAAGTTCAAATTTCGTTCGAATTTTAATGATCAATCTACGAGGTTGATGTAGGTAAGTAGGTAGGTAGAAATTATTATGTGACTCATGTGTATTTCACTCTTCGGACCGTGCCTCGTCCTGGCGCTGTTCGGCTGTTGCCTTTTTGTATCCTTGTTAAAACATGTTGCTCCTGTTGTGGTATGTTCCTCACACAGTTAGCTTCTTCTGTTTCTTCTATTGTTTATAGTATTGGTGGTTAGCAAGCAGCCCACAAGGTTAACTATTTTAGTAGCCATGACCACAACAGGAGACGGCACAAAGGAGACTGATTGACAATGGTCTACAGCCAATCAGGACGCAGAAGACAATGAGCAGTGCAGACAGAAGAGAGAGAAAGAGAGAGAGCTAAAGCGCAGAACTACAACACTCAACTTCCCACAATGCAACTCTTCTTAAAGGGCCAGGCTCGGCCTACAACATAGTCTTCATACACTGTAAAAAAAAAAAAAAAAAAGTACTTGTTTTAATGTATTTGCAAGTCCTTTAGTTATTTTTCCTTGTTAGGATGAATCAAAAACCTATTTCCCTTAAAATATTTCCTGATATTAATTCCTAAATTTAGCATGTCTAACACTGTAATAGATAAGTAGGGTAGATAGTGTGGTTTTAATCAAATCTGATCTAAGCCATGGCCCAGCATGAAAACACCTTGTTCTTGTTGTCTTTCACGCAATGCATGAAAAAAAAACAGGTCTGGTATTATTTTTTCTTCCCTAAATATTCACTTGAAGAAAATTAGAAGGAAACAAAATCAATAATATGCGAAGTCCAATTAGGTAAAAAGTGCAGATTGGAGTTCTGGTGTGATGCCAAGCACATGGGCACGTACTTACTTTTTCCTCCTTTGTATGCACAAAGAGGCAAACAAAAGGCCAATATGAAAGTCTAATGGTATGAGCCACAAGCTATTTCACTAAAAGTGTGACCAGCGCATGAGACCATATTCAAATGTGCACTGAAGGTTTATGAAAAATGGATCTGTTAATTCATAATTTGCATGTAATATTGTGAATCCAAAAAAAAAAAAAAAAAATAGGCCTCAAAACTCAAACTAAACTTAGTAGGGTTCAAACCATCATGCAAAATGTCAGCAAATGGACAAAGACCAGAAGTGTGCTTTGTTTTTACATGTATTATTTTTGGTGTTTTTTGTGATGCCATAAAGAAGCATTCCAGTTAAATCTAAGATGTAATGATAACCATAGAACAGGAAATAGAACTTACTGCAGTAATTAACATGCCATTAATTACATTCATCAAGCGCCTTTATTAATTCCAGCATTACACTAGTAGCACACATTATGTGTCTGTCAGGAAATAGTTTTACTTTAAGTTTTATTTTAAGCAAAAAGCAAATATGAAACTGTAATGTTTTGAGCCACACGAGAGAAGAAATATAACCTCAGGGAAAAAAAGGAAATCATCTGTATGCTAACGCTAAAAACGTTTCTAGTACACATAACTGGTCAAAAGTTTGAAGACACATTCTCATGTTATTGTATGGGAAAGTGTGTCCAAACCTTTGACTGGTAGTGTATGAAAACAAATTGTGGAAGAGGTTGCACGAGGAACTCAAGCAATGTACCAATCTGAAACAGTTTTAAAAGATCAATCAATCATATGCTGTTTATATGGAAGAAGAATAATACTGAGAACCACAGTGTCTGATATCATTTATGCTGAATTGCTCAGTTATTATTTTATTATTTAATATAGTATTATCAATTACTTATTATATATTTAGCAATTACATTGTTTGCTAGTTTTAGCGATAATATTTGTAGTCCTGTACTTATTCTTCATTCTTTTTATTGTTTAATTAAGGTATTTTTAAACATACATGTTTTTCTTATTTATTTATTCTTTATAGCTAAATAAGCTATCTGCAAACTATTAACTTTACTATTACACATTTTTAGCTTAAGATTAAATGATCTCTGCTTCTTCCTACTCCTTTTCAGACATGTTGAATTGTGCAAGTGTAAATGTGTGATGTACTTCAATACTTCTATGTAACTTTTATAAGCATGTTTGAAAACAAGCTAAAACCATGACAAGCTATTTTAGTGCGATGTGACCAGCACTTGTGAGGAGACCTTATTCAAATGTGGACTGAAGGTTTATGAAAAATGTATCTGTTAATTCATTATTTCCATTCCACCTGCATTATCAAGCCTGACACCCAAACACAACCAGTAACCTTAAGTTGCTATTTCCATAATGTAATTGAGGTCGGCAAAGCGGCTTTGAAGGAAAAAAAAAAAAGGTACCGGTTGAAAATATGTATTTATATATATACATCTACCATATGTTTGCATTGACCTTTAATTTGACAAAATGTGCCTTACACAATCCTCAGCTTCCATGGGTCAACCTCTGTGATTATTCACAGCAAAAAAGTAGCAGCTGTTGACTCTGACGGGCCACATTCCCTCTCCAGCCTCCCGCGTTTCAATTTGTCTTGCAGCAAAAAGCCTTAAATAGCGAGTAGGGCCTTTTCCCACACAGGTCCCGGCGAGGTGAAGGAGCCCACTGCTGCCACCGCAGCGGCTGATATGCCGGGGTCTTGCGAGAGGTTAAAACATTCTGCCGATGTTGGAGAGAGCAGCGAGGGGGGAGGAGACGGTCCCTCACAGAGTTGGCCCCAACAACGCTCAAATTCCTAACAGCAAGTGCCAGGTGGTCACAAGATGAATTCATCCGGGCAATGCATAACGCAAAAGGCGGAGATTATCACACTGCTGCACACCCTAAGGCCGTGGCAGCACAGTGCTGATTGGAGGCATCGGAGAGGAGGGCCCAGGAGAGGTGCCGCTTCTTCCCTCTGGCCTGCAAAGAGGTGTCGGCCCGCTCCAGAGAGACATGGAGGAAGAGAACAGGGAGGGAGGAAGGGGGTGGCTGGTTCAGAACGATGCTTCACCTCGCTACAGGCGGCTCTCCCATTGGGAGCAGGAGAGGCCTGAAGGCCACACATACATACGCCAACAAGAGCACACAACTTGTATTCCACTCCTTAAGACACACAACAAGCTTCTCCGCAGCACATCCTTGGCAGCATCCTCCCTTCCTTCCTCGTCAAGGGACCCATAGTCCCAACAAGCTAAGGGTTAATCTCAAACAAGAGTGCGCGTATACGCTTTTACCGCCGTAACCTTGCATCGCTGAATAGTTAAGTCGAGTAGCTGCGAGTAGCTCGGGAGGGTGAATATATGCATGTGTGCACTCTTGGAATGAAAAAAAAAAGGTGATGGAGAAAAAGAACACGCTAAGCCTGCCAGAAAAAGTCTCATCACAATACGGGTGCCATGTTAAATAAAGAGTAAAGATTGCATAGTATTGTGGTACGTCCATCAACATACCGCAAGCAAAGAAAGCAAAGAGGCCGTACAGTATACTAATGATCCATTCCATCGCACTACCTTTTTATTAATCGTGCATGCAATGGTTGAAGTAACATTTCTGACATACAATGGAACCTTGGTTAGCGTCATTCATTCGTTCCAGACTTCGTTCCTGGCTCTAACCGAAATGGACGGTAACCAAATCAATTTTTTCATGCGAATCCAATTAATCCATTCCAGGAAGCCACAAATGTTATCACAAAACACCTTTTTATAGTTTTACAATTGTTGTTTGACATGCACAAAACAATTTGAAATGCATATAAATATATGTAAATGATGCATGAAAGGGATAGATAAACATTTAAGGTTACTTTTACCTTAAATGTTTACCTACCTAATGGCAGCGAGATCAACCATACTCAAGTAGTGTTTCTTCAATACTGTAAACCCAAAATGGAGAAAGTTGCAAAGCAAGAAACACTATTGAATTCAAGAAGTAACTCATAACAAAACAGAAAAATGGTGTCCGTTGGGTGTCTCGATGACACATCGTGTCTTTGGTAACATTAGTGAAGGTAAAAGTAAAATTAAATGTTCATTTAACCCCTTCATTCATTCTTTATGTGCATTTAGAACTGTTTTATTCATGTGAACTATAATTATAAAACTATAGAGGGTCAACCGATGATGACATCATAGACGAGTGACGTAACTTCCAGTTCCAGTTGCCATTTTGTTCTTTAGCTAATAGGTTGCTAACAAGGAAGAACGTTTTCTGATCAAATATATATATTAAGAATACAGATGAACACACACAGTGTACTAACAACACAACAAGACGCACGCATATTACACGCTAACCGGAAAATGCACGCAAATCGAATCAAAATTGTGGCTCAACTTTTCAACGCTAAGCGTCTGTGTAGGCTCTCAGTCGTACAGGAGTTGTCCATCGAGGAAAAGGCTTCTTGAGACGTCATCTGTACTTCTGTGAAGAAGGTGTCGGACGTTTCGCTACTCATCCGAAGAGCTTCGTCAGCAAACTAATAAGTGCTGGTAGCCTAGGCCTTAAATACAGTAAGAGTGGGCAGAATTGGTGTGCCAACACCCTCCTACTATTGGTTCCTTACACTAAGCCTGGGCGGAGTAGTGGTATAATCCTATCCTGCTGTTAACACCTCCGATAAAAGGGAAGTGTCGCTCCCGGAATTGGGTATGAACGACTCTGATACTGGCTCGTTAACATTTATTGTTCTGGTTCGGCCCTGGCTTCACCTCATTTGCAAGACTAAGAGCTTTGGGCGGACTGGGGCGGACGCTAACCGAGGTTCCAGTGTATAAGTGTAAAAAAAAGTAACCATAAACAAGTTCTGTCGTAACTCACACATAAATTGATAATGGTAGTGGTTTACTTTTTATTTTTTGTTTTATTGTTGTATTTTGAAGGATTCCTTTGTGTATTTTGAAGGATGATACAATGGAAGATAGTCACTGATATCATTAATTAGCAGACCGCTAGTTGTGTTGTTATCAAAATCATTTGTGAATATATTATGAATTTGCGAGGCATAATGGTCTGTTATTCTGCGTGGTCTGGTGATTTTAGGATGTAGACTCATGCTGTGCATTGTGTCTATGAAGTCATCTATTATCTTTTGCTTATATGGATCGACATTGAAGTCACCACATACAAAGATTGTTATTTGTCTGATGTCTGTGAAGGTTGCTTTGTTCCAGTTCTCGAACATTTCGATACTTGACCTAAGTGTTCTCTATAAACAAGTTAGTCATACATTTTTACTTTTCTTCTTTACAGATTTTAATCGTTATGCATTCTAAAATGCTATCAATTGCAAATGACATGTTCTTAACCACTTTGTAGTTCTGTTGTTCGTCCACACACGCAGCCACTCTTCCTCCACTCTTGTTCCTGTTGATGTTGTTCATTTCATATCCTTCCAGCTACGAATCCATACCCTTCTCAGCATCAATCCAAATTGCGATTACTTTGAAGGGTTCCTTGAATTGACTCAAATATCGTCTAATGTTGTTATAGTACGCGTACATGCATCTGCAGTTTATGTGGATAATTGACAACTTATTGTCGATATTAAAGTTATTATTTTGTATTGTTCCTCTGTGTAGTAAAAGCAATCATTTGTGATGTATGAAAAAAAGACTGTGTCCAGATCTATATCTTTGACCAATTCCAGTTGTTTGTGGTCTGGAAAGCAAAATGTTTCCAATTTTAGATCTTCTTGTCCTGCCAACGTTTGTGTTGTATTGTGAGTGTCAGCAGTGTAAGCAGTCCCTTGCGACATGCTGACGATGATGTCAAATGATAATGAATGTAATTCTTCCTTTGGCAGCATCCCTTTGTTTGTGAGTTGTGTCCCTTTTCCTTGTTGTTTTGTTGATTTTTCCAAGTCCTTTGTTTGGCTTAGTGTAGATTTTGCAGTTGGCGCTCCAAGTGCCTTGAATTGTTCCCGGCTTCCTGAAGTGGCTCTCCTCTGGTCTTGACTGCCCTGGCATACAACCTGGGTTTAAGTCGGAGCTCCGTCAAAATCACATTGTTCATTCGTGCATTCTGATCCATCTCATCAATTGTGTCTTTATTTGCTCAATTATTTTTTCCTTTACTTCTTTGTCATCTTCAAGAGCGGTGTTCAGAGCAGCATTATCATCCTGTAGTACCTTGATTTATTTGCACAGCGCTCTATTTTCTTCCCTCAGGTGTTTAGCCTCATTATGAATCTCAGATGAGTTTTCGGAGAAACTCTTCTTGAGGCTGTCGTTTTGTAGCGTTCCAATCTGTTTTTGCTTTGCTTTTGCTGGTTTCGTAGATCATAGCGTATTTGTGCCACAATTTCCTGCTGTTGATCTTTCATTTGTGCAATCAATAGATTCCTCAAGCTGTGATATAGTGAGAGCTCCCCTTGGCTCAATGGCTGAGATGGCATGAATGGCTCCAAGGCATCTCACGGCCCTGTTGGGGGTGGCTTTCTTTCCAGGGGTGGTCTTTCTGGGGTAACTGGACCCAAAGCCTCCACAGCTGAAACAGATTGTTTTTTTTTTCTCTGCATTGTTGCTAAGCAACCACCTTGAGCTTCAGGGGTTAGCCAGTTACCTTACCTTGCTAACGGCAGAAGGTGCTTATAATTCGTTTATTTCAACAAGTCCGTACCTCGGAGATGTCAGTGCACTATTCTAATCTTGTGATCATGAAGTGTGGCCAAAATAGATGCCAAAATAGTTAAAAACCCCAGTAGCAAAAGCAGAGCTTTTGCCTTGAACAAAAAAAAGCACTTAAGTCACTCACACTGATTGATAACCAGCTTGATTATGGTGGCTAATTTGCTATCTGGCTAGGCGGCTAATGTGCTATCTGCATAGTGTGCAACAATAAATCCAAAGGGTCGTCTTTGATTGCAGAGTCACTAGGAATCTTAGAATAATGATATGGGTTTTCATGCTAAATTGCTAGCTAAAAAACAATCTGTCACTCGTCTTCAGCTCTGTGCAGTGTGCATAGAGCGAGCTGATAGCTGTCATTGGCTATTACTGCCAGTAAAAGATACCACACTCATCAAAAGACAATATCAGTGAACGTTATTTTTGTGTTATTGTTGTGACTATGCCACTTTCTTCGCTTTCCTTTGCATTCATGGCTGTGTTGATTTATTTATAAGTGTTCCCGACTTGAATTGCAAAACATGGATCGCTGTCACTTGTCTTTCTAGCCTAATCTTACAGTCGATCTGTCAGTTTCAGTAACTAAGTCCATATTTTTTTACTTGATATATTCTACAAATCTTAGAATAATAGTATAGGGTTTCAGGCCAGGGCTAGATAATCAGCGGTCACTGCTCACTGATGTTGTATTTTGCAGTGTGCATAGAGCTGTCAGTGTCACTCACAGTCCAAAAAACATATTTGCGGACAATTTTTGTCCGTTATATCATGCTCATCACAACACAATATCAGTGAATGTTGTTATTGTGTTATTGTTGTGAATATGTCACTTTCTTGGCTTTGCCTTGAGTTCATGTGTTTGTTTGAATCTGGCTCCTGGAACGTGTTCTCATCATGACGTCACAGCCAAGATGGCGGCGGTTCAGAAAAGTCGCTGGGAGGTGTGTCAAAATCACTACTTAATTTCACTCGTATTTTATATTACAGCAGTATGACAAAAATGCTTAATTAAGTGAGTACTTTCATTTTGTTTTTTCAAACTTTTTTTGGTGTCGTGAGCACTTTAAGATAATCCATTAAGCATCTTAGAAATATGATTTCCTTTAGTACTGAAATCTGCAATCTAGTTATTTCCTGATATAGAAATCATGATTTAAAGAAAGCATTCAATGTCTTTGATTTGGTCATAAAAAAAAGTATTGTAAAACAAAGTAAAAGGCCATGTAAATGTCCATGTTTCCCCTTTAAAAGTCCAGATAGTCTTGAAATAAGAGCCGTGGAAGTGACCTTTTCAAAAACACACTCATTCACAAGTCATGTGCATGTTGTTGCCATTTGCGTGTTGTTCTCGTTTCCGTGTTTTTGCTTATTCTACATAAATTATTGACTGGCTAATTTGGTCTGCAGGCCCCTGTGAGACACACTGCAGCATGGGCATGACAGCTTTATCTATTAGACTGAGGCCAATGACAGCCTTGTTCCGGCTGTGTGTGTGTGTGTGTGTGTGGGTGCGTGTGCATGCGTACTTGTGCATCAGTGTTGGTGTCAGAGAGTGAGTGGGTGGAGAGCGTGGGGAGGGTTGGGGGGGAGGGTTCAGGCTCATTCTCAGTTGCATTAGCAGAGGAGCAGGACTGGGACACATCAACATCTTAATCAATACGCGAGAGTCAATTACTGAGGAAGCGCGTGCTTAAGCAAGATCTGATTATTGGGTTCATGTTCAGTCCACCAAATGGACCAAATCAATGCGATGTGATATGTGCTATATACACCCCCCCCCCCAAACACACACATACGCACTCATCGCCTGTCCTGTCACCTCCCCCTGTCCTCCTTTTCCCAACCACTGTCCTCTATCTTCTTAAATTCTTGACAGACAAACGAGGGAAGGATGTGATGCTGATAAAAGGGACAAAGAGGATGGATGGATGAATGTCCATTTAAGGTCGTGTCCACTTAAAGGTAATTTTGTTAAAGTGAATGTCATCATGAGATTTGGTTTTGTCCAGCTGTGTCTTAAATGAATTGTTAATTGTTTTATTTCGATGTGTCCAGGGAGTGGACACAGGCCCTGCCCCTTCAGTCATGTGGTCCTGTACGATATCAGACTACTACTCTACTAACAGTGCACTAGTCAAAAACGCCACTATCATATACATGTCAGGCCAGGTGTTGGCGATGACAATTTGTAGAAAACCCCCCCCCAAACCCATTTCCATACCTTTTCATGCATTTTCAGGCACCAAGAAGCTGTTGTCATGTATGTGAATGGCCATGACAACGCTGTTTTTAACCATTTCATGTTAAAACAACCTTGTGTAGACAAACTACATGCCATCGCAGCCACTTGGCTTGGGATTCAGCATTCGCATCCCGGTAAATTTGATGAAAAAAATGTTTTTTGTTTGTAGAAATACCAGTGCATTGATGGGGTTTTTTTTCTAAAAAAATACGTAGTTTATTCACACAAAACACATCTCATTCACCCTAATACGTGATAGTAAAGCATAACATGTACACCATACATATAACAATGTGACGTCACCATGAGTGCAAGGCGGCGGCACCCTATGTTGCTGCAGTACACTAACTGCAACAGTTACAATCAGGCCTCAAAACTTGCAGCATGAACACAAGTTTATACTGGAATCACAACAAGAAGCACTGTGGATTATTTAGACACTGCATTGGAAAAACACCCGCAGCTTACCACTGCTAGCTGCTGCTTAAGGTAGTGACTCCGATTCCATCTGTTCTATCACTTATCTTTCATTATCATTCATTAGTGGTGAGTATCTATAATTCCAAATGTGTTTAATAAGTGTGTGAGACATATTTAGGGCTTTTTGGCTGGATTGCGCTTCTTCGCGTTTAGCTTGTTAGCTTCCCTCATCCCCAGTGAACGATGGCAATTGAAGAGAGAAGGCGAGTCTAATCTAATAATTACAAAAGCCACATTTATTTCAAATGTTGTTCTGAAATCAGAGAACATTAAAGTCAAGCGAGCAGGGGGGTTGCTTTAGGTGCCGCCTCGAGACAGCAGCATAATCCAAGCTTTATTGTCTGTATTGTCAGAAATAGACACGGGTGTCTCACTTAATTAAGTTTTTTTTAACTTACCCTTTCACTGCCTGCAAAAGTGAACATTTTCATCATTTTACAAAACCCAGTGAATTTGTAGTGGTGTGCCCTTTGATACAGCCATTCTCAGGGCATTGAACTGATCGCACCTGGACCGTTCAGGTTGTCTTAGAAGACGTTCTGCCTCTCGTCCTAGCAGGCTTCATCAGTTCATGCTCAGTCACTAGATAGGACAGCTCCAGTCTGACTAGATAGGACAGCTATAGTCTGAGAAATCGTCGCAAGATCTTTACATTTTTAAAGGATAAATACATTGGATCTTGCAACAATTTCTCAGACTGTAGCTGTCCTATCTAGTCCTTGAGCATGAACGGATGAAGCCTGCTCAGATGAGAGGTGAAACGTCTTCTAAGAGAACCTGTGTAGTCCAGCTGTGATCAGTTCAGTGCCCTGAGAATGGCTGTATGAAAGGGCACACCACTACAAATTCACTGGGTTTTGTATAAAAAGGCGCAGGTGAATAAATGCCAGATCTTCTCTTTTGTGGTAACTCTGTGTGAAAGACTGAAGCAACTGTGGGACCACTTCACAGGCAACACGACAAATGCGAATGAGAGTACAAAAAATGGGCGATGAAATGCCGGGTGGTAGGCAAGAAAAAAAAAGGCAAGAAAAAAAATCAATAGCCCAGAGATTTTTAACTAACATTTTTTTCTTTGTTTTGTGTTTTTTCTTCTCACTCAATCTTTTTTATCTCGTAAGCTGCCAAACATCACCGGTGAAACTTGCACGAGGCAGCCGTTGCCAGAGGCTGAATCATAGCAATATTGATTTGATTATGTAAAAAGCTCGGAGGAACCTCAAGCCAGATGCAGAAATAACTCCTCACCTGCGTCCAGTGGGAGCACACACACACACACACACATAACACACACAGTGGGCTACAGAGGACAAAGACAACACCAGGAGAGAATATTGTCGAGGATAAAAAGCGTAATTACTCTCCCTGCACAGCTAAAATATATTTTTTTCGTAGATGTTCCCAGTACTCTTCCATTTGTGGCTTTCTCTGTGTTGCTGGATGATAATTAACATGCTCCACTCTACACTACCAGGAAGTTATGAACTCAAGGAAAGGCAGCAACATACAAGTGTGTATAAGTGTGTGCACCACTCAGCTAATAGAAAAGCAGGCAAAATGTTTGGTGTGTGATCTGTGGCACCCTCTTCTGGACCCACTATCTCTGACTGCAACGTTGCAGTAGCTTTTTGTTGCAGATTACAAAGAAATGCAATGTTAGTGTCATAAAGTGATGGTATAGTCCATGAATTTAATACCCTAACAGTTACTGCTGTCTATTTTAATCAAGAAGAAAAGAAACAAGCATCAAAGACATCTAAATGTATGAGTGAGCTACCTAATGTGGTCATATACGAGGCAAAACGACGCTCTCAGCGCAGCACTAATTGGGCCACCTTTGTTCCCCCGCCTCGGCGCATTATGGGAGCCACGTGTCTTTAACTGGCTTAAATTATGATTCCACCTCAGTGAATCTCCATCCCAATCAAATGACTGGAACATTGTGGTCAGGTTTGGTGTAATTGGCCCGGGGGCTGGCGTCCCATGTAAGAATACTAATCAGATCACATGAGGAGGGTCTTCAAAAACGGGAAGATGAGGTTTCAACCAATCTATGTGAGCGTGTGATTAGGCGGGCACAAAAATGGGCTACAATGACCAATCTCATACAGACAAAAATGCTCATTTTTTTCCTTGCGCGTGTATAGTATCTCATCTGGGCTTACTATACATTTGTTTGCTGGCACAGGCGACTCTACTGTTTGGCTGTTTGCGCCAATGTATTTAGATATTAAAAAAATAGTTTATTGCAAGATTGTTTGATGAGGTTATTGGGGGGAAAAAAGGGCCAGGGCCCTTAACTGCATTTTCCATGAACTACTAACCGTGAATGTTCTTGTCAAAGCTTTTACACATTGTAAAAACACTTCTGCAGGGCTTTCCCCCCTTCACTTCTGATAAGTTCAAGGAAGGATATGTCTGTGTTGTTTGAGATTTTTGTGTTCGACGCATATGTGTACAAGAAAATCAGCAATTTTACACATTAAATTATACGCATCTAATGTGGAAATAACGCCACATAATTGTAACATCATCTGTCAGCAACAAGCCAAAAGCTCCGTTGTCGCCATCCACACGAATACGCTAAAGCCAGAGTTTTTTTTAATCTTCACCCTGGCCAGAGTTTTCCAAAAGATCAGTTTTTAAGGACAAAAACCTCTATGTGTGTAGATGAGAGGCCCAAACGCATAGAAAAATATGCGGTTTTAAAATATCCTTATTCGTGTGGACAGGGCCTTAGTCACAGAAAAAGAGTGCAGACATAGCATTCTGGGTTTAGTCAGTGCAAAGAAATGTAATCCACACATTTGTCATTTGTTCTTTAACCTGATTGGACGTTAATAGATGCATTCGATGAGGCAGATCCTGTGGGAAAACATGTTTTCTTCCTGGAAATAAAAGAACAACGATAATGTTAGTTGAATACTTTAAAATGGGAACACATTTTACTCAACACATTAACTGAAAATATAGAATATTTAGAATATAGAATATCATATAGAATATAATATAGAATAATAACTCAACTCAAGTCTTTAATGAAATTGTCAAGTCGTGTCCAAAGTCATCAATATTGTGACTGGAGTCCAAGTCGCGTGACTGGAGTCCACACCTCTGCTAACTAGGATAAATACAAATTGGTTGATGATGCAAAATTATTGCAATAAAGATTGTGGAATAATTATTGTAAACAAAAGCTTTTTCTTTGTACAAATTTGTACAAATATGTCTAAAAAGGTAAAAACTAAAATTTGCATATAGTGTGACAAAGATTTCTGTGTTCAAGCACAGAAAAAAAAGACAACTCTTTTGTTTTTTTGCTTTTCGCCTTCTGAAGAGTTTAGTGATTAGTAAAAATAAAACAAAGTTGAGAACTCGAACTTGTTTCTATCGCAACATTTGCAGAGTAAAGATTTTGGTGCTAAAGTACAGTGAACAGATGACTTTTCATGCACAAAATTAGTAGAAATGAGACAAACACACAGTCAAACCGCAGTTTTTGTACAGCACAGTTTTTGTATTTTTTATTCTTGCTGTACTTTTGCTTCGGTTTTCGTACACACTAGGCTTAGTCTGTTTGTACTATATTCTTCCGCAAAATCAAGTGTCCAAACAAAGCACTCTGTGCGTTGCTGAACTGTAAGTGCAACTGCTAAATGACCCGCCATGGGACCAAAGAAAGTGCCAGGGATAAAGAAGGTGATGAGGAATTAGTTTACATTTTTTTTCTGCATGTAAAACTATCATTATTCTCTATAAAATGTATTTTTAGATAATATTTTTAGATTTATAGAATAGACTAATTGGACTTACATTATTTCCTGTCAAAAAAATTTCTTCAGTTTTTGTACGTTTCAGTTTATGCCGGACCTTTTGGAAGAAATGAAAGATGAAAACTGAGATTCCACTGTATTTTGTTTGTAATTCAACATCCCAAAAATGAGGATTTTGACGTTAGAGTATAAATCAGACTAAAAGTGAACCATACTTTGCCCATATTGCAAATTTTGTACATTAAGAACATGAACTTCACGCACTAACCCCAAAAGCGACACTATATTGCACCTTTACATAGTTCATGAAGATTTTTCAGGTAATTTTATTTGTTTTCTGCCAATACTGCATTACGTTTCAACGCAACTCTTTTATTTTTTAGTCATCTTTCTAGCAAAGTTTGGGAGAAACAGCCATGAATAAAAGCAAAGTTTACTTTGTCACCATCAAATCTGATTCTGCATGATTGGTTATTAACATGATTTCAAGCGGGAGCACCGTGCACGGTCTCCCAGCTAACTTAATCTAACTTAAGCTAACTTATGCACTTAATCATATTATCACGCTAATCGGTATTGACTTTCGCTCTTCGAGAAAACAGAAGAGGCTGTAAGGAAACAGAAGAAAGGACCTCATAGTGAAAGATATGAAGTTTTGTGTCACTTTTAGTTTCATAACATGTCAAATCTTAGTGGAGTAGAGGTTTAGTTCCAAAAACAGTTTCAGTGAGAACCTTTCATTGCAATAAAGCCTCTACTGACCAGTAAGCACAATTGCCATTCATTTGGAGTATCTCTTAAAGATTACTCCCACACTGGATATACACAATCAGCGTATTATGCAATCAATTTACAATAGATTTCCTTTGCTAATTCTTTGTTTAATAACTTCATGGCAAACGTGGTCCAAAATCTGTCTTGACAATTATGTTTCAAGGTGATATCAGGGGAGATATTTTGTGCAATCAAAGAATAGCTTTACCAAATGCAAATAAAGACTGTACAACAGCATTATTATTGAAAGACTTGCAGCATCCCTGTGCATCAGGCCACCACCACAAGCAAACAGAGCAGCTCCATCTGTCATCCCCGCTGACACAAACAACTGCACAGTGTCATAAAATGTGCATTCGTCATGACACATAGTGATTTGTCAGGAGGCCATCATTCATAGTTTATAATGGCCGCCTTTCTTCTTCTTCTTCCTCGCCCGGCCGGCGACGTTAATGTTGTTTAAATGCCCAGAGGAGCTGCACAACAACACCAGATAGCATCCATCTCCACCAATCAGTGCATCAGTACCTGAGAGAGCCCCAGAGAGCCCTCTAGATGAGGCCAGTTAGGGTGCTATCTGGTCTGGTTAGAGGATTACCATCCTCTCGTAAGGTTTAGCAAGTAAATAACAGATGTATAGCTCGTAGCACAGCCAGAAACTTGTGGCTTGTGGTGTGATTGTGTTGGGTTCATTTAAACATTATTGGAAGCTTCATTATTGTATATAACACCTCAGTCAAAAGATTACTGTAGAGCCCTAGATACTTTACACTTCCAATATTTATTTACAATCTTTCCTTTCAGCACGACTTTTTCAAGGCTATCCTATTGGGCAACTTTGAGAAATTAAATTTTGTACATTATAACATACAGTTGAACTAAAATTCCGAATTCCACCCAAATTTTGAAGCTGCACAAAACTTCACTTTAAAGTTCAGGCACAACATTGTATCGTGAAAAAACCTCAATGTACCTCACATGCGCTTTTTCTTTGGCTTTTTCATTTTACACAAGGCTGTGCCACAGAAATACATCAATTTAAACAACTGCAATATGTTAATGCCAGTCAAAGATCTTCTATATCAGTGATTCTCAACTGGTGAGTTGGGACCCAAAAGTGGGTTGCGGCTCCATTCTAGGTGGGTATTTAATGTATAACCGATTTCTGACTTGTTTTTTTAAATTGTAAAAAATCTTTTAGCTATCTTCCTTTTTGGTGTACAGTATATTCATTGCACAGTTCTAAGTGAAACGTCTGATTTTGTGCTCTTATTTAAACCAATTATAATATTTCTTTCTTTCTTTTTTTCTTTCATTAATTGCATGTGTTATTTTCATGCATATTGTGTTTTGCCTCATTTCCTGGATAGAATGCCTTCAGAAATTCCTATATAATGCACTTTGGAGATGTAATTATGTGTATTTATGTTTCAAGAGATGACACAGGCGAAAAAAAGCAAATGCATTTGCTTGGTTTGACTTAAATAAAGTATTTCTTTAAACGACTCACAAATTAATGATCATTGAGTCCGAGGTTGAGACCATTTGAGAACCTCTGCTCAATATCACATGAGTGCTCTGCTGTTTTGCGGTTTTTCAGGCTTGAACTGCTGCAAAAATGCTCGTCAAAGATCCTCTCTATATGACAGGAGTGCTTTGATGTTTTAAGCCACCTACTACAAAAACACTAATCAAAACCCCACCATACAACAGACAGGAGTCCTCTGATGTTTTACACGGACCTACTCCTAAATTTTTAGCTGAACTGGTAGGCCGCCAGTTGAAAAGCCCCTACCCAACAACGTACTTAATATGCAGCAGTAGGTTGTGTTAATTACACTCAGCAAAAATATAAACACAACACTTTTGTTTTTGCTCCCATTTTTTATGAGATGAACCCAAAAGATCTAAAACTTTTTCCACATACACAATATCACCATTTCTCTCAAATATTGTTCCCAAATCTGTCTAAATCTGTGATAGTGAGCACTTTTCCTTTGCTGAGATAATCCATCCCACCTCACAGGTGTGCCATATCAAGATGCTGATTAGACACCATGATTAGTGCACAGGTGTGCCTTAGACTGCCCACAATAAAAGGCCACTCTGAAATGTGCAGTTTTGTTTTATTGAGGTGGGAGGCCACACACGCTGTCTGCCATCTGCCCTGAAAGGTGTAAACCGGGATTCATCCGTGAAGAGAACACCTCTTCAACGTGCCAGACGCCATCGAATGTGAGCATTTTCCCACTCAGGTGGGTTACAAGGACAAACTGGAGTCAGGTCGAGACCCCGATGACGACGACGAGCATGCAGATGAGCTTCCCTGAGACGGTTTCTGACAGTTTGTGCAGAAATTCTTCGGTTATGCAAACCGATTGTTTCAGCAGCTTTCCGAGTGGCTGGTCTCAGACGATCTTGGAGGTGAACATGCTGGATGTGGAGGTCCTGGGCTGGTGTGGTTACACGTGGACTGTGGTTGTGAGGCTGGTTGGATGTACTGCCAAATTCTCTGAAACGCCTTTGGAGACGGCTTATGGTAGAGAAATGAACATTCAATACACGAGCAACAGCTCTGGTTGACATTCCTGCTGCCAGCATTCCAATTGCACGTTCCCTCAAATCTTGTGACATCCGTGGCATTGTGCTGTGTGATAAAACTGCACATTTAAGAGTGGCCTTTTATTGTGGGCCCTCTAAGGCACACCTGTGTACTACAGTAATCATGGTGTCTAATCAGCATCTTGATATGGCACACCTGTGAGGTGGGATGGATTATCTCAGCAAAGGAAAAGTGCTCAGTATCACAGATTTAGACAGCTGTGGGATAAATAAAGTACAAATACAAAATTTGGGAACAATATTTGAGAGAAATGGTGATATTGTGCATGTGGAAAAAGTTTTAGATCTTTGAGTTCATCTCATAAAAAATGGGAGAAAAAACAAAAGTGTTGCGTTTATATTTTTGTTGAGTGTATATGTTTTGGTGAAAAACATGACCCCCATGGGGTCAGTGTATGTACACAGGATTTTCCTCTCTATGAAGTGTTCAGAATCAAGAAACACTTCCATGAAAACAAGCCAGTCCTCCTAATTTAAAGCAAAACTAAAAACACTATACAAATGGTAATAAAGTGGATAATGACCCCAGGATGCCAATGCAATATATTTACCCAGCTTTTTAATTGTAGCAGTGTTTGCCCACACAGTTTCATGTTATGGGGTCAGGCGTTTTAAACTTTTCATAGTCGCGCAGAGAGGAAAAAGGGGACAGTATCCCCAGGCGTTTTTGCGAGGGGAGTCGCCGTGCCAGCTCCCAAGACTTGGATTCATTAGATGCTTTAGCAGCGCAAACATTGCCTTAAATGGCGCCGCCATGTGCTGGCAAGAACCCACTCCTCGCCTTGTTTCAATTACACAGAATCAAACATTGCAGGTATGCTGGGTACAAGGTCTTTATAAAAATCTTGCCTCCCTCCTCGCCTGGGAAAGCCAACCTTGTTTTACTGCAAAAGTATTGTAGAAAATTAACAAAAGAAAGTGCTAGTTTGGCAACGGTGTCATTTCTCTCCCAGTGCCAGCTATAACAGTCGAGGTTCCCTTTGATTTTACATGACTTGTCAGCCTTGTTAAAAGGTCTAACAACATTAAAAGTTGGATTACGTGTCACACCGCAAATGCAAGCGTCTCATTATGCTCTTGGACCGTGGATCGCACCACGGGGCCGCATTCATGCGCTATTTTTCAGGACTCCTGCGGTGCCCACAGCTGTGCCCAGAAGGACAAATCGTACGCTACGTTACCCCTAAAGCTATTGTGCTCATACAGTACATGTACCACTAACGTCTTTATTGGTAAATGAGGTAACTGCGCTGGAAGGTGATCAAGGGCTTTTTTTCTATGATGTGACCTGAGCGAAAGGCATGAGATGGCAAAAATTGCACATTCACATAAACAGAATGAAGCAAATATAAATACACAGCTGGGTTAAACCAAAAAGTAACAAACTAATACTGGTGACACATGAACTTGGACACAAACAATACTATTGGAGTGATACTTACATACTTTCACTGTACAGCTTGTATACAGTAACAGTATGGATTTACTATCCACTGAAAATGAGTCAACACACAGCCATTATTGTCTAGATAGCTGGGAACACAAATGGGCAACATGAAGCCCAACATGCACAGTGGAACCTCACTTTTCATCATTCAACTGTTAAGAAACATCAAAATGAAGAAACGAAAACCAAGGTCATTTTGAGTCAGCAACACATGGGGCACTTGACTTGGTGGAGCGATACAACAGTGGCGGGCAGTGCATTTGCTACCTGGGCCTTCAGTGAGCTGGAATAATAGCCATGGCAGGGTTTCAAACCACAGTCGCCTGTGTAGAGCGATAGGCCCGTTAGCGCTGCACCATACAGGTACTTAAAGAGAGAGGAACTCCCACACATCAAATAAGACAATAATATAAGTATGAGTGTAAATAGAACAGCCCGGTGATTAACGCTTCAGACAACTCCAAACATCTACACAACAACATCAAAACATCAGAACATCTGAAGCAGTTTAATATTTATGTAATAACATGAGAAAAATATCAAAGTAAAATATATCTACTCACCAGAGATGTCAACTCCTCCTCCTCAATCAGCCATTGTGGGCGTAACTTGGCTTGTTGGACAGTTTTGCTCTGATCAACCAATAAGAGGATTGGAAAGCGCTGATGTCACTGAATCTGCCCTGAATCAGCCCAGGTGAATTTGAAGTCTGATTGGCTAAAAAGAACAGCCCATTTGCTAATAGTGTGTATGTGACATGGACCAGTACTCCTGAGTCTGAAGGCCCTGGGCAGATGACATTGATATGGCAACACATACTGTAGAAGCTAAAATCTGACTGGACAACATCCAACACACACATACACTACTGGAAGCAGTGCACCCAAGAAACGCTACTCAATGAAGATGATAGCCTGCTGGAAATAAATTGCTACAATTCCAACAATAACAAACACTAGACTTGAAGTTGTAAATGTAGGTCGGTGCTTAGTGGTTAGGCCAGCAGAGAAGGCTTTGCTGGCCCTGACTACACACCACTGCAATACAGTACAGAGCAAACCGACAAGTTTGTTCAGTGCAATATTGTACAAAAACCACAGCAAAATTTTTGTGAATGACGAAAACTGTATCATACAAAAACTGGGACATAGGAAAACTGAGGGTTGACTGTACTGTGACACTGTGAAGAAGAGCATGATCCCTCCATTTCCAACATGATCTGAAGCTTGCAACTCCAAGATGACATGCAGGTGAAGGTGGTAAGTGTCTCCCCCAGATCTGAAATCAATTGAGCATCTGTGGGGCATCCTCAGATAGTAGTCATCATGTCATCATGGAGGAGAATTCCAGGAAGAACATGTGTGCAGCTCGGGTGAATTTCATGCCCAAGATAATTAAGGCAGTGCTCGACAACAATGGTGCTCACACTAAATATTCACACCAAGGACACTCACTCGTGTTGCCACCTATTTAGACAATAATGGCTGTGTGTTGACAGTAAATCTATACCACTATACAAGCTGTACACTGACTACTCTAAAGTATAAAAGGTTCATTTATATACTGTAGCACTGTCCCTTGACAAGCTATATAATAATGCTTGCTCAAACGTGACAATGTGACAGATCTATCTTGAGATTGTACATATTTATATTTTTTGGATATGGGCAAAAAAAGTTGTTCATCAGTTCTGAAAAATGCATTTCATTCCCTGAGACATTCATTAGTACATTAGATTTTTACTGTAAAGTACAGAAATGACAACTGGCATAAAAATTACTGAGTGTCCTGTCAGCTCTTTAGCACTTCACTTCCATCGCACTGTGCCATCTAAAATCAATAGAATATTTCTCCCCCTCCCTCAATAAATAATGTAGGCCTGAGAAAGAACCAAATGCATGCATCGACAGTTGGCTTTAATTAGGTAACGGCGGCGAGGCTAACTGATGACAGTGGCTCCGCTCCTTCCTTGCCTCCGGCTCACATGGCATCAGCAGAAAATGAAGACGTGGAGTCCACTTTGTCACCAGCTGAGGGTGGACCCTGGAAATGACTTCTAATGAAAAAAAGGGGGGGGTTCTACCCTTCGCTACCACTTTATCTGCTGCTTCAAGCACTTTGTCCAAGCCGATGGAGCAGCCTCAAGCCTTTATCTAAGCCTTTAATACGCTCTGGTAAGACTGCAGCCACCGCAAGCTGAGGTCAGGAGGCACTGGCGTGGAGGAGTGTATCGAGTGTGTCTGGTCTCTATACCTCTGTGCGTGGGATGTCATCACAATGACCGCTGAAAGTGCTCTTGGGCCAAAACTTGCTATACAGTTGTGACTTAGAATTAGTTGTGACTTAAAGAATTAGTAGAAAAGTGATTAATTTCATTGGTTACTTTGTTTTGGGTTTTTTTACATACATGGGTACATTGATTTTAAAAAGTGGGCTTCAATCTAAGATATGTTATCCAATTCCATAAAACTCTCCAAAGGTAAAGTGGCAATGCAGCGTTGAGCACATGATCTTGTGGGGCCAAACAAGCTGCTGTGTCGGTGACAGAGACGCTATGTCACCAGCCTGCAGGTGTCTCCGCGTGATGGAGAGGGCTCTGGGAAACATTTATATCTCAAATCCACTTTATCGACCGCGCCGCTGTCAGAGGCGAGCGAACGGCTCTTAGCGAGCGCGCTGACACCGAGGAAGCTGAGGAAGCCAAGCACACATACGCACACACACACACACACACACACACACACGCACACACACACACACACACACACACACACACACACACACACACCCGTCCCAACCCTCTCTTCCTTTTTAGCTGGGAGTCTGGATCCTCTTTATGGTGATTGTTTTATCAGCGTTCCTGTCTGTCCCCGGGGAGGCAGGCGGCCCGCAGAGGATGACCCTCATTTTCTGAAAGCAAAGTGTTCAGTATTGATCAGTAGGAATGAGCGGCCTGTGACATGGGTTAATTTACTGGACCTGGGAAGGTTCATTGTTTCCTGTCATTCCTGAACTCATCGCACTGACCTTTACCACCCTGTCCTACCACTCAGTGTGTGTGCGCACACACTCGGACACACATTCTGCTCATGTGACTCCACTGTTCACCGAGACAAAGTCAGGTGGACGCACTGAGAAGAAAGGCAATAGAAATAACACTAAATCGTTCCAAAAACATGTCGGAAAATTACAGGACTGAAGTCCGAAAAAAGTTGTGAAATTATCAAAAAAAGTTGACTTAAAAAAAAAAATTACATTTGGAAGTAAGTTTAAAAATAAGTTTGTAACAATGCAGGGATAATGTAAATAATAAGATCATAGATACAAGTAGATGTCAACATTTTACAAGAATAACGTTGCAATAATGCAAGTCCGTTTTATGAGAATCAATTCAGAATTTTACCAGAAAAATTATTTTACACAAATAAAGTTGTAAAAAACATTTTTAGAGAATTTTTGGAAAAAATGATGATGTAATAGTAAAAAAAAAAGTGGAAAGGATGGCTGGGTGGATTGATGTCAGAATCATACAAAAATCAAGTTATAATTGCCATTTTTAATGGACATTAGGTCATAATGGGAGAACAGTAAATAATTTGAGCAAAAAAAAAAAAACAAAACAAGGAAGAAAATCAGGACGTAATTAAACACGAATCAAGAAAATGTTACGAGAACAAAGTCTTACAATGTTTACCAAGCAAAATTGAAGCAAAATAATTGATGAAAAAATAATACAATAATAATACAGCATTATTTATTTTACACAAAAACATAATAATAATACAGGCCGCAGGGTAAGCATGTTGGCCACACAGTCAGGAGATCTGGAAGATGTGGGTTTGTATCTTCGTTTGGGCATCTCTGTGTGTAGTTTGCATGCTTGTGTGTGGCTTTTCTCAGTTCCAAAAATATATATGTTAGGTTAATTGGAGTGTGAATGTTTGTCTCTATGTGCCTTGCAATTGGCTGGCGACCAGTCCAGGGCGTACCCTGTCAGCTGGGATAGGCTCCAGCATAGAAAATGAATGAATAATAATAATACAAGAAATAATTTCACTTTTACAAGAAAAAAGTCAGAGTCAAGAGCAAAGAAAGAAACTAGCTGGATGGAATAACATTTTCGGAGGATAAAGTTGTAATATTGAGAAAAGGTTAATGTTACAGAGTTGCAATAATACAAAAAACAAGCCTCTGCATTTCCATGAGAATAACATTACATTTTTTAATAAAAAAGTAAGAATTTCATGAATAAACACGTGAAGTCAATTCTACCAGTGCAAAGTTGGAATTTTACATGCAAAAGTTGGAATTTTACAAGAATATGGTCATCAAGATGAGGGAAAAAACAAAGTCTGAATTTGACAAGATAATTTCATGTTAATTAATTAGGACTTAATAGTACAAGGCCAACAGGATAAGCCATAGAATGGATGGTAGAAACAACAGCTAGATGTCATTCATTTAGGAGAATAATGTCAGAATTTTACAAGACAGACAATTTTTTTTGAAGTTGTGACAATACAGGAATGGAATTACAGGAATAAGGTCGTAATATGTTACTGTATGTCATACTTTCAAAAATCTATAAAAATAAAGTAAAAGATGCATGAGTGTATATATACTAGGACTCAGTATTGGTCTGACAAACAATGAAAGTCATTACCGTAAATTTCTGTGTTTTTCTTAAACTTTGAACCCTGGGGCTTATACATGGCTAAATTCTAACCTTGTGACATCTCCTTTACTTCAAAACTACTACAAATTGTTTAAATATCGTGCCGCTGCGAGTCAGTGAGGAAATGATAGCTCTTTCTTTGGCAGGAGCCAATCACGAGCTATCGGTGCAAACACGATGGAGCTTGTCTTCGGACCAGTTGAAAACTTGCTAAAATTTGCATTTTGCACATTTGGATCTTAAACCAAGAAGGGGGAGTGAGACAAAAAGCATTTTGAAAAAGTAATTTATTGAAAACAACAATTAAACTGAAATAGGCTGTTTATTAGCTGATCAAAAGTTTAAGACCACAGGCTATAAAAGCCAAAATCTGTTCAAAATGTTCATTTTCTGTCAGGCATTCACATTGTCATGCCCTCCTGATGGCCTAGGTAAGAAGCTTTCTCTTTTTGAACGTGGTCGGATTGTGGAGCTGCATAAGCAAGGCCTCTCGCAGCGTGCCATTGCTGCTGAGGTTGGAAGCAGTAAATCAGTCATTCTAAACAAAATTAAAGATCCTGAGCATTATGGAACAAAAAAGTCAAGTGGTAGATGCAAAAAATTCACACCTGCGCTGAGCCGCAGGATCTGATTGGCTGTCCATCAAGACACAAGGCGGTCTTCGACGCACATTAAGGCCCTTAGTGGTGCCGACTGCAGCGTAATAACCATCAGATGGCATCTGCGGGAAAAGGGTTTAAAAAACAAAAAAGGAATTCAAAGACCTCGTCTCCTTCAACGCCACAAAACTACCCGTTTAGACTTTGCCAGGGAGCATCAAACATGGGACATTGAAAGGGGGAAAAAGTTTTATTCTCTGATGAGAAAAAATGTAACCTTGATGGTCCAGATGGCTTCCAACATTACTGGCATGACAAGGAGATCCCACCTGAGATGTTTTCTACCCGGCACAGTGGAGGGGGGTCCATCATGATCTGGGGTGCTTTTTCATTCAGTGGAACACCAGAGCTCCAGGTGGTGCAGGGTCGTCAAACGACGGATGCTTACGTGCAGATGTTGCAGCGGCCATCACTCATGACTGAGGGCCCTCGTCTGTGTGGTAACAGCTGGGTTTTTCGCTGCAGTTCACAATGCTCGCTTGACGAAGGACTTCTTCAGGGAGAATAACATCACTCTTTTGGACCATCCTGCATGTTCCCATCATTTAAATCCAATAGAGAATATTTGGGGTTGGATGGCAAGGGAAGTTTATAAAAATGGCCATCAGTTCCAGACAGTTGATGCTCTTGGTGAAGCCATCTTCACCACTTGGAGCAATGTTCCCACTAGCCTCCTGGAAACACTTGCATCAAGCATGCCCAAAGCAATTTTTGAAGTGATTAACAAGAACGGTGGAGCTACTCATTACTGAGTCCTACTGAGAACATTTTTTGTTCTGGTTTGGAGAGTTTTTTGTTATTTTTTGAGCAATGGTCTTAAACTTTTGATCAGCTGATAAACAGCTTATTTCAGTTTAATTGTTGTTTTCAATAAATTACTTTTTTAAAATGGTTTTTGTCTCACTCCCCCTTCTTGCTTTTGCATATTGTAGCTCTACTTAAAACCTCATTAAGATCCACATGTGCAAAATGCAAACTTTAGCAATTTGTCAACTGGTCTTAAGATTTTGATCAGGAGTGTACATACCAGTAGAACATAACAGTCTGACTCACAGTGTCATCTTTCAAAGAACACTTTACATACTAACAACACTAAATTCAACACAAAGCAACTTCACACTCAAACGGTATATATACAAATATACAAACATGTCCCAATATGAGTTCACAATTGTAAAAAAACATTTTCAAGTTTTCCCATAAGGAATTGTGTCTGAGCAACACATTCATTGAGGCTCTGCAATGACGTCAGCTTCCCTCTGGGCTTTAGGCTGCAGGCCCTCTGTCTCTGCTGGACAGAAGCAGCATTGCAGCGCCATCCACCATTGCTATGCTTTGTATGCTCCTCCAGTGAAATGGTTTTCTCAAATATTATGCATTATGGGAAAACTTTAAAATGTTTTTTTTTCATATTAAACTCGTATTGATACATGTTTTTATATTTCTAAGGTGTAACATTTGAGTGTTAAGTTGCTGTGTGATGATTTTAATGTTTGTAAGATGAAAACGTGAGTCAGACTGTTATATTAAGTAATGACCTCCTGCAATTTCCAAGGGGTTGACATGCTCGTCATTAGTTTTTTCATCGTTCATGATTGGCTCCTGTCATATAAAGAGCTGACTGGTCCTCATGGATTTGTGCACAACACAATGTGCTATTTTATAACGTGGACACGTGTGGCTCACCGGTGCAGCTTATACTGTATATGTACAAATCTGTTTTTTCCTCAAAATTTACTGGGTGCAGCTTATACACCGGTTCGGCTTATACACCTGAATTTACGGTATTTTTTTAATGATAATACCTCATTAATGTATTCCACATTTTGAAGAGGCCTTTTATTGTGGCCAGCAATTATGCCGCTGTCTAATCAGCATCTGTGCCACATATGCCACACCTATGAGGTGGATGGGTTATCGCAGCAAGGGAGAAGTGCTCATAGCACAGATTTAAACACATTTTGGGACAATATTTGAGAGAAAAGGGCCTTTTGTGTACATAGAAAAAGTTATAGATCTTTGAGTTTAACTCATGAAAGATGGGAGCAAAACAAAACTGTTGTGGTTATATTTCTGTTGCGTGTACATAGTCTGATTTGGAAGAAGATAGTGTGGCATTTACACAACCATGACTACATGATCTGAAACTAAATCAGAGCATGAGTGAAAAGGGCTCAATATCTGACCACCTTTTTACGACGTGATCAATAGTCAATTCATAACCTGGGCCTGGAGACGCAGGTCAAAGGTGAACGTCTGTGGGTGAAAAGGCCAGTTTAGTTACATGGAAAGGTCAAAACCTTAATGCGAGGCTCGATTGGCAAAATTATTAGGGCATGGCCTAACATGGACTTTAATATTCTTTTCATCATGCAAACGGTGGGACACACAAAGGAACCATTTTTACTATATAAAAACATTTTTAGCGCAGCCTCCCATCAGATTTTGCATATGTGTGACCTGCAATAGCGTTTTTAAATCGTTTTTAATCACATATTTAGCACAAGACCACAGCCTGTAAATGGCAAAATCTTGGCAAAAATATGGATTTGATGTCATTTTCTGTCAGGTATTCACACTGTCATGATCTTCTGATGGCAAAAACCTTTCTCTCTTTGAATGCAGTCGGATTGTTGAGCTGCATAAGCAAGGCCTCTCACAGAGCGCAATTGCTGCTGAAGTTGGACGCAGTAAGACTGTCATTTAAAACTTATTCAAAGATCATGAGGGTTATGGAACAAAAAAGTCAAGCGGTAGACCCAAAAAAATGTCACTGGCCTGAGCCAGAGGATCCGATTGGCTGTTCGTCAAGACACGGGATGATCCTCAGCCCAAATGAAGGTTGTTACTGGTGCCGAGTGCAGTCCAATAACCATCAGACGGCATCTGCGAGAGAAGGGTTTTAAGAACAAAAAGGTCTTCAAAGGCCTCCGTCTCCTTCAGCGCCACAAATTTTCCCATTTGGAATTTGAATGAGAGCACCAAACATGGGACATTGAAAGGTGGAATAAAGTTTTATTCTCTGATGAGGGAAAAAAAAATATAACCTTGACGGTCCTGATGGCTTCCAACGTTACTGGCATGACAAGGAGATCCCACCTGAGATGTTTTCCACATGGAACAGAGGAGGGGGCGCTATCATGATCTGGGCTGCTTTTTCTTTCAATGAAACACCAGATCTTTAGGTTGTACAGGGGCGTCAAACGGCAGCTGGCTATGTGGAGATGTTACTGGGGGCATCCCTCATGACTGAAGGCCCTCGTTTGTGTGGTAATGACAGTGGTAACGCTGCAGTTCACAATGCACGCCTCACAAAGGACTTCTTCCAGAAGAATAACGTCAATCTTTTGGACCATCCTGCGTGTTCTCCTGATCTAGATCCAATTGAGAACATTTGGGGATGGATGGCAAGGGAAGTTGCAGACAGTGGATGCACTCCGTGAAGCCATCTTCACCACCTGTAGCAACATTCCCACTAGCCTCCTGGAAACACTGGCATCAAGCATGCCCTAACCAATTTTTGAGGTAATCAACAAGAATGGCACAGTTACTCATTACTGAGTACTTTGATTTCTGTTTTAGTCTTAAACGTTTCATCAACTGATGAACATCCTTCTTCCGTTTTATGGTTGTTTGCAATAAATTGCTTACTCCAAAATTATTTTGTCTCACTTCCATTTCCTCTTTTGGCATTTTGAAGCTCTATTTAGAACCTCCTTAAGAGCCAACAATGCAAAATCTGAATTCTTTCATCATGCTTTTCCAATGAATATCTAACAAATGTAACACTCTACTTTCAAAATAAAGGAAAAAAAACAGGTTTAAGGTGTGATGCCGAATCAATTTTGGTTTTTATGACATCAGGTGTTTTTGATGATCAAAACATCACGACCATGATATAAAATATTTTAAAACTTAGAATAAATGTCTATCATATAAGCTTTTATGATTTACAAAGCATACAAATTATCATATAAAGCACAAGAAACATATTTTTCTAAGATGTTGTCTATGGTTAGGTCTGAAAAGCTTTCATGCCACAAAAATGAAAACATTTTATTTATATATTACAGTTTGGTTAGACTTTTATGAGAAGGACCAATTTTGGACGTAATGCAAAAAAGTGTAACTTCAAAAGTTGAAAATGCATCTAAATTACAATAAAAGAGCATTGAAAAGCATTCAGAATTTCAGATTGTGCCGTGCTTGGTTAACTCCGAGGTAAGCGCCATTCATTTTGCCTTCTTTTTTGAAGTATTCACCCAACTCTGTGTGGAGGTAATAAATCCGTGAGGCGTCATCCGACGTACCCCTACACCTCCTTAACGCCACTTCTGATTAGCGCCGCCTCTCCCTCGGCGGGAGCCAGCCGACAGGAACAAACTGATTACTGCCCATCTTAAGGGGATTGGAGACACCTAACAGGAGGATTACATTAACATATTAACGGCCGTACCCCACCCTCTTACCTGCAGTCCTTGCATTGCACTTCTTATTTTTGTCTAATTGTCAAAAGAAAGATGAGTAATTCCCCATCTCTCTCTCCCAGGGTGTGTTGCTGCCTGTCATTCATAATAGGTGAAGAGGAGACGGTACCCCTTTGAAGTTTTCCAGACACTAAAAAGGCAGAAATGCACGCAAACGCATCTCTTTCAGCCACTCACATGAAATTAGTGCCCGCCGAAGACGAAGGGTAGGATGCTGGCCTCCGCAGCCACACCTAATCACTCTGACGGTAGCAAAGACGTCAGTGTTTAGCCTACTGGGAACGTCGGGATTTAGGATGAGGATGAGTGGGGGAACATTTGAGCTTTAAAGTGTCTTTTTTGTAACAATGTTTCATCTAGACACAATAAACAAAAAAGAGAAAAGTTTTGCCACCCTCTGAAATCATAATGAGGAAACTTTGGGTTGCTTGATATTTGCAATCCTAGCGTGAGGCCTTGAATCAATTACAAGACTGGACGGTATGGTCCCTCCTATGAACCACCTCCAGACAGTGATAGTTATCAGAGGTGTAAGCGCGAGAAGGCTTCTTTGGGGCGTTATTATTTGAAGCTGAGCGCCCGACAAAATGAACTAACTGCCAAAGGAGATAAGGGGATTTAGAGATCCAAAGAAATAGAGATTTAAAAATTAATGGCGGAAAGGATTTTCCTTCATGTATCTACAACTTGTAAGCCTGAACTCGGCTTATAAAAAGAGCCAAGGAGACAAATTGCATTTTAGAATAAAGTGATGGTGAAAGGGGGAAAAAACAAGCTGTGAATATTTAATGGGCTCCTCACTGGACTGCCGGCAAACAAATCAATAAGGTGATAGTAAACATAAGGAGACTCAAAGTGTGGTATGAAGAAGAAGAAGAAGGAGGAGGAGGGACGACAGGTGTCAAGAGGGCCCCAGAATGTAGCTTTATCTTGACATTTGTGAAGGTTAGAAGATTGTAAGTGTCTATCTGTGTCAATCACCTAGCTCAAAAGGTCATAGCCACTCTGTTTTTGTTTTCATTAATTATAGCCGCACATGTCTTCGAAATGCATCTAATGGCCGGTGAAAGGTTGGAACTGAGGAATACATAAATAAATTGATAGTCCAACCTTGATTCAAAAGGGTTTGGTCTTATGAGCTTTTATTATGGACAATAAACTCCTGCGCTTAAAAAATGTGCACGCTACATCTACTGTACATATCTGACACCCCACCTCACATTTCAGCAGACATTTTTATTACAATATACAGTGGAAGCTCGGTTAGCGTATGCCTCGGTTAGCATGTTTTTTGTTTAATGTCAAAAATTTACAGCACTACAGTCGTCCCTTGCAATATCGCAGTTCGATTATTGCACTCTCGCTGTATTGTGGTTTTTCAGAAATTAATTAATTAATTAATCACTGCTTCATGCTAAACTATGGTCTATTATTGCTCAAAACACATTGAAATACAAGTGATATGTAGTATTCTGGTCACCAGGCAGCAGTAATGACACAAAACGTTGATGAAACATTACCTTACATTACATTACATTACCTTAACAGTGCATGAAGTCATGAATTCAGTCATGGCATGTCCGACATCTCCTCCCATTTTGTGTGGAAGTGGCAAGTTTTTGGCTTCTTAAGTTTTGAAGAAATAAATTTGAGGTTACTGGTTAGTTCACTAGCTTGCTCGAGTCCCTGCAGCATAAAAGTTATGCAATGTGATGTAAACAATGAATAATAGGAGTGTAAAGGTGACTATAGAGTTCTAATAATGTTTAAAAAACTTATTTACAAAGGCTTAAACAGGTTTTCTCTGCTAATACGAAAATATTTCATTTATTAACAGTGAATCCTATATTGCAGAAATTCATTGATCGTGGTCGGGTCTGGAACCAATTAACCGCTACAAACAAGGGATGACTGTATTTTGCCTCGATTTTCGTATTGGGTTAGCGCACAATATGGTGCATGTCTTGTCGTGTTATTAATACACTGCGTGAGTCCAACTGTGTTCTTCATGTATTTTTTATCACAAAACGTCCTTGTTAGCAGCACGTATTGCTAATACAAGGAAACAGGAACCGCAAGTCAGCTCTGTCGCTCGTGTATGATGTCATCAGCAGGTGACTCTGTAGTACTTTGCTAACTAACACAGTCACGCCACAAGTCTCTGCTTTTCGTTTGATCATGGCTGCAAAACAGCCCACAATGGGGCCAAAGAAAGTTGCAGGTGCCAGCATTTTGATCAAAAAGGTGAGAAACTATTGAAATCAGGATTTTACTCATATACTTCCCAATCTGAAATACTGTGTATAATATTATTAGACCAAGCATCCATGAACTTTTTCAGCTCGAGACCCAAATTCGAAATGTGGTTCATCCACCAGGCCCAATTGTTTGTAAAGTCAGTATGCATTGCCATAACATCAACATATACAGTACAAACCAGCAACAACAACTCACGAAAGCCTTTAGTCTCATAGCATGCAGACATGCTGTATTCCAGGAATTGCGTTTTAAGTGTGGCGGTCTAATGAGTCCAATCCCTTCCAAAGGCTCACAGGTAGTCAGATGCAAACATCATTAAAGTTTTATGCAGCTTTTGTATATCGGCCTGAGTCTTAGGAGGACCTGAGGACAGAATTTGTCCTCCAATATTACTGGTGAAATATTCATATGCTTTTTCAAAAATAATAGCGTCTTAACGAATATGGAGTCAAACTTTATAATCCATGTTTCTGCGCAAAAAAACTCTAAAAAGGTCGATTTGAATGCTCTGAAGACATTTAAGCATTATCGGCATGGGCAAACAAATTTGAGGATTTCTTAAAACACAGTGGAATGCCCCTGAGCTCGTACAATTTGGAATGTGATCAAAATATGGAGGGAAAATAAGCCTTTGAAGACACAAAACTACATAGTACATAGTTGCTTTTACTGCACAATTATTCCAAAGAAAGCAGCAACCTCAACAAGGCAAGAAGAAATATATACACCAAAAGGATGGCATGCATTCAAAGTATATTTTCCGTTCTAAAGCGGCTAACATCTTTTTACACAAGTGCAATGCGTGAGGCATCCCCGAGGTCAAGCTATTTGCAATCCGACCAATTTTGCAGGGTTGGGGAAATACCACTCTACAGTTAAAAAGACAAAATGCAAGTCTCCATGAAAGATGTCAACGTATGGCACATAGTACTTATTTTATGTTCATATTACTTATATTGAATAAACGATTTTTTCATTCTAGAATTGTTTTTAAATGCATGACTGAGTTACACCTCCTATCTCTTGCTTAATCTGTTCCGTGTGGGAACTCTGCACGGCTGCCAAAAAAAATCACCCACACTATTTACTAGGGGTGTCACGAGATCTCACAAGATTAAAACATGACGAGATGTCTAATTTGGAGAAAAGCTGTCTCGCGAGAACAGGGCAGCCAGAAGCCAATCAGAAAGTGAACTATGGCAATGCTACTATGAATGATAAATGTAATAAGGAAGTGCCAGTGTGCAAGGAATTATTGGAAGCAGACATTAAGTGCTTTACACACACTTTGAACCCTGCAATCCAAACTTGGTGTTCCCAGCGTCAGCGTCAGCTAGTGACATGTGGGTGTTTTTTTCCATCTAAGTTGAACAGCTGCCATGTGTGTTAATATCCAAGCAGACGCTGTAGTAATTCTACACTTAGTTATTAGAGTTATCAGATCAAAACACGTAAATGTTTGGACATGTCTGCACCCTTAGTCACATTACCATTACTCCCATCACATTAATAATGGTAGCACTGGGTCTGCTTGGAGCAGGTGTCTGACTATGCGTCATGACGGCCACAGTAAGTGGCTCCCTCCGCTCTATACTCTGGTTCTTCTGACCTCCGGAGCGGCACCGGGGCTGTGTGTCCGACATGAAGGCGTAATGTGGTGACCATAACGCTTCATAACACACCTCATACGTAGAGGAGATCCGTGCAAGTTTGACAATTTAGCGGCACGGTCGCTATATTTTAGCAAGTACGGGTGACCGTTAAAAGTAAAAGGCAGGAAGTGTTTCTTGCGTTTCATGTATTTATTCGGTAATTAATTACAAGCGTTCCACATAGGTTAAGTATCCATCGTGCAGGATCTCCACCTCTAATTGTGAAGCTGATACACTGGCATCACCTGGCTTCCTAGTGAAACACGTATGGGTGTCCAAAGTGTGGCTCAGGGGCCATCTGTGGAGTGTGGCTCATTGCAGAAATAAAATAAGCTGATAATAATAACACACAGAATGAATTGCCTTTCATAAAATTCACATCACAAACACCAATTCCACCACTTTCCAGAGTGAAAGTATTAGAATTTATGATTATTATTATATGTTATCATAACAGTGGTTAATTTGGGCTCAAAAATGTAAATAATACCGTTTAGCGCCAATTTATGGGAAAATAAGCATTTCAAAACCCCCCTTCATGATTTTGGGACTCGGCTAAGTAAAAAAGGTTGTTTGTCCAGTCATATTTTTTCTATTCCATTTTGCTCCGCTTATCCGAGTCACAGCCCGATGAGGCCATCAGGACCACATCGTCCGCAAACAGCAGAGATGAGATCGTAAGGCCCCCGAACTGGACTCCCTCGATCCCTTGGCTGCGCCTAGAAATTCTGTCCATGAAAATTATGAACAGAATCTGTGACAAAGGGCAGCCTTGGCGGAGGCCAACGTTCACCGGAAACAGGCTCTACTTACTGCTGGCAATGCGAACCAGGCTCCTGTTCTGGTTGTACAAGGACTGAATGGCACGTAGTAGCATGCCACCAATCCCATACTCCCGGAGCACCCTCCACAGGACATCGCGAGGGACACAGTCAAATGCCTTTTCCAGGTCCACAAAGCACATGTAGACCGGTTGGGAAAACTCCCAAGTACCCTTCAGTACCCTTGCAAGGGTGTAGAGCTGGTCCAGTGTTCCGCGACCAGGATGAAAACCACATTGCACCTCCTGTAGCTGAGGTTCGATTAATGGTCGTACCCTTCTCTCCAGCACCCTGGAATAGATTTTCCCAGGGAGGCTGAGGAGTACGATCCACCTATAGTTGGAACACACCAACACACCTCCGGTCACCCTTCTTGAAAAGGGGGACCACCACTCCAGTCTGCCAATCCAGAGGTACTGTTCCCGACTTCCACGCAATGTTGAAGAGACGTGTCAGCCAAGACAGTCCCTCAACATCTAGAGCCTTGAGGAATTCAGGCCGAAACTTGTCCACCCCCGGAGCTTTGCCACTGGGGAGCATTTTGACTACCCCAGATACCTCAGCCACGGTGATGGAACTGTCCGCGTTTGTGTCCTCAGTCTCTGCTCAGGGCCTCAAAATATTCCTTCCACCGCCCAACAATATCCTCAGTCAGCAGGCCCCCGTTCCCATTGTAAACAGTGTGGACCGGGCACTGCTTCCCCTTTCTGAGGCGCCGGACGGTTTGCCAGAATCTCTTCGAGGCCGACCGAAAGTGGTGTTCCATGGCCTCACCGAACTCCTCCCACACCCGAGTTTTTGCCTCGACCACCACCGAAGCCGCGTGCCGCTTGGCCTGCCGGTACTTATCGGCTGCTTCAGGGGTCCCACAAGCCATCCATGCTTGGTAGGACTCCTTCTTCAGCTTGACAGCAGCCCTGACCTCTGGTGTCCACCATGGGGTTTGGGGCTTTCCGCCACGACTGGCACCGACCACCTTGCGGCCGCAGCTCCGATTGGCTGCCTCAGCAATGGAGGCACGGAATAGAGCCCATCCGGACTCAATATCCTCGTCCTCCCCCGGGATGAAGGCGAAGCTCTGCCAGAGGCGAGAGCTGAAGGCTCGACGAACAGGAGACTCTGCCAAACGTTCCCAGCACACCCTCACTACACGTTTGGGTCTCCCGGGTCTGTCCGGCATCCTCCCCGCCATCTAATCCAACTCATCACCAGGTGGTGATCAGTTGACAGCTCAGCCCCTCTCTTTACCCGCGTGTCCAGAACACGCGGACGCAGGTCTGATGATACGACTACAAAATCGATCACAGACCTGCGGCCTTGGGTGTAATGGTGCCAACATCACACCGCACGGGTTCAGATCGGGGAGGCCGTTCCTCCCAATCATGCCCCTCCAGGTCACACTGTCATTGCCCACATGGACGTTGAAGTCTCCCAAAACGACGGAGTCACCAGTTGGGGTGCTCTCCAGCACCCCTCTGATGGACTCCAAGAAGGCTACTCTGAACTGCCGGTCGGCACATACGCAGTCAGGACCCTTTCCCCAACCCGAAGGCGTAGGGAAATTACCCTCTCGTTAACCAGGGATGACTCCAGCACAGAGGCACCGAGCCGGGGGGCTATTAATAAGCCCACACCAGCTCGCCGCCTCTCCCCAGCAGCAACTCCAGAGTAGAACAAGGTTCAGCCCCTCTTGAAGGGTTTGGATCCAGAACCCAAACTGTGGGTCGAGGTGAGTTCGACTATATCTAGTCGGAATGTCTCAATCTCTCTCACAAGTTCGGGCTCCTTCCTTGACGAGAAGTGACATTCCATGTCCCAAGAACAAGATTTGGCCGCCGAAGACCAGGTCGCCTAAAACACAATGCACTGGACCCTTATGCTTATACCCCCCGCAGGTGGTGGGTCTACGGGGGGGAGATCCCGTGTGGCTTGTTCGGGCTGAGCCCGGCCGGGCCCCACGGGTGAGAACCCGACCACCAGGCACTCGCCTGCGACCCTCTCCCCAGGCCTGGCTCCAGGGTGAGGCCCCGGTATCCCACGTCCGGGCGAGGTGCGGTCTCTCCTCGTGTGTTTCTTCATAAAGGTATTCTGAATCACTCTTGGTCTGGCCTGTCACTCAGGACCTGTTTGCCTTGGGAGACCCTACCAGGGGCATATAGCCCCAGACAACATAGCTCCTAGGATCACTCGGGCACACAAACCCCTCCACCACGGTAAGGTGGTGATTCACGGAGGAGGAGTCATATTTTTTCATTGTGCTTTAATTAAATTAATTAATTAAATCCCAGCCATTTTTCAAAAGACATCCCTTCCAGTACTGGCTATTTTAGATGACTTTGACAAATTTTTCAAGCAACACAGAATATTGTGTTCTATGGCTATATAAAAATGGAACCTACCAAAAGAAAGATTAGACTCTCGTCTTACATCAGAAAAAAAAAGTTTGTTTCTACCTTTTTCCGTTCTTTAATCATCAGCAGTAGAACATAGGAAAGTTTCAGAAAAATATCAGTTACCAAAAAGAAAAGGAGAAAAACTGGCACAACTTTCACTACGCAAATGTTTTGCTTTTGTGACAGCTGTCTAAACAACTATACCAAAACATAAACACAAATAGAAAAAAAGGGCTGTTTTTATTTACAAATACAGTATAACACCATGAACTATTCACAAATATGGAAATAATCTGTGTGTGTTTGCGTCTAAAGAACTTGTTCTACCCCACTGCCATCAGACTCTTAGACAGCTGATCAAAACATTACACTACAGACACTTTAATACCAACCTGAATACTTGAAATACTTGTTTATTTTACTTTTGTCATCTATTTTTACACTATTTTTTTTACTATTCTTATACTTATACTACTTATACTATGTTTTATGCTGGTATTCTGAATGGACAGCAAAGTAAGAATTTCATTGCACTGGGAAACGTGTTTCTTTACTGTGCACGTGACAATAAACTTTGAATCTTGAATATTGAATGCGTGTGCATGCGTTATAATTTCCCTACAATGTGTAACCTTCTGCACGCTACACTACTACATGGTTTCCCACTTCCTCCTTGCTGTCGAGTGTGTTTTTACATGCAAAACATCCATGCCGAGCTCTGATCAAATGCACTTCTGCCATCTTGTGGCTGTTTTTATGGATTAAAACTGCACTAAAAGTGACATATTTTAGTGTGCAGTTGCGTCATCACCTCTTTTTGCCTCTTGCGCAAAAAAACCTAAAAGACGTATAAGTACGTCTTTGGAATCGGGTGTTTGGGTTTATAAATACATATAAATACGTCTTTGGTATTGAATGAGTTGATGTTAAAATCTCATTTTGTCTCGTTCTCATGGACTCAATCTCATGCACCGTGTCGTCTCGTAAGTTAGGTCTCTCCTAACACCCCTACTATTTCCTATTTATTGAACATAAATGGTAGGTTAGGTTTTGTGACGGTACAGTTTGACCCTGGAACAGATTATGTGTACTTCTGTTATTATTTTTTCCAAAGGGCAATCAGCATTACATCCCAAAACTGATTGGGTTTGACTTCAGGGATGTCACAGTATACTGTATGTACTGTATGCGTGTCAGAAACGTTTGATGTGAGAGGTATCGTCCAATGCGAGTTCTTGCCACAGGCCAGACGATTAGCCAGCACGCCTGCTGGAGAAACCTCACCACTCACCTGACCTGGCTATGTTTGATTTTTAGCTCTTTCTCAAGCTCAAGCGGGTCATCAAGGGGACCCATTTTGAAGACACAGACGACATCTATCAAGACAGCCGTGAGGACAGAGCTGCAGAGGATCCCGGAAGAATCCTTCCAGGAGTGCATGAAGACACGGTATAGAAGGCTGGGAATATGCGTTACAATACAGGGGGATTGCTTTGAAGAAGAAAACTTGTAGTTTGGATTTGAAATACACTCAAGAAAAATATAAATGCAACACTTTTTAATTTTTCATGAGCTGAACTGAAAAATATATAACCTTTTCTATGTACACAATAGGCCTATCTCTCTCAATATGGTTCACAAATCTGTCTAAATCAGCATTAGTGAGCATTCATAATCCAAACACCTCAGAAGTGTGGCATGTCAAGATGCTGATTAGACAGCATGATTGTAGTAAGTTGGTCACAATAAAAGGCCACCCCAAAATGTGCAGTTTAACTGAACTGGAGATGGTCCGGAGGGGTTGAAAACCAGACCACCATTTGCCTGAAACGGCGTATACACCAATCCACAACAACATGCTCATAACATGGGTAACATGTCGGGTGAATGTGCTGGCCATGCGAGTACTGGGATGTTTTCAGCTTCCAAGACCGATCCTTGCAACATGGAGACATACTTTATCATACTGCAACATAGGGTGATGCTTGTGGATGACTGACACAACAATGGCCCTCAGGCTCTCATCACAGTACCTCTGTGCTTTCTAAATGCCATCAATACAGTAAAATGCACCTGTGTTGTGGATGGAGTGGCCCATGGTGGCAGTCGGGTTGTGGCATGGGCAGGCACGTACAGTATGTTATGGACAACAAACACAGGTGCATTTTATTGATGACATTTTGAAGATAGCAAGCATGTTTGGGATGCTCTGAATAGGCGTATACGGTATTGGAGTGGCCTTTTAGCGTGGCCGACCTAAGACAGAGCTGTGCAATCATCATGTTGTCTAATCAGCATCTTGATGTGCCACACCTGTGAGTTAGATTAATTATGAATTATTAATGATGAATGCTCACTAACACAGGCAGATTTGTAAACAATATTTGACAGAGATAGGCCTTTTGTGTGCATAGAAAAAGTTTGACAACTTTGAGTTCCAGTCATGCAAAATGGGAGCAAAAAGCAAAAGTGTTCCGTTTATATTTTGCTTCTGAATATATTGTTTGTGACACCAGTCCTGGAACGTTTCTGACAAACCTCATACAGTATTTAAATCACAGCTTCAGGTATACAAGCACAAGAAGTATTTACACTCAAGACCATTTAAACGTATTGAGGATTTAAGGCCATCAGCACATGTCTATAGTGAAACAACATATACAGTACACGGTGTATCATCGGGTTTCAATGCAAATGTGACTTTCCTAGTAACACTATAAGCTGTAGTTGGTTAAGTCCCAGAATAGAGGCTGTTCGATATTCCATTGTAGTAAACAAGTACTTGTTGTGTTCAAGTCAAATGAATTTGTCTTACTTATTTCCAGTGCGGAGGGGGACAGGACTTGAGCGTTTGCTTGTCCATTACGCCGCCTGCCACCTTTGACCTTTGTTGCAGCACTAAATGCTTTTCTTGTCTTACCATGCGAAACAAGGCTGAAATAACACTTCTCTTCCGCTCAGGGGGCATGTAAGAAAATGGCACACGGGCTGGAAATGAACAATAGCGTGTGCACTCAAGGACGCCTCTCGCAGCATTCCCAGAGCAAGTAGGCTCGGCGGCAATGACCGGGGCCCTAAAGTGAACACTGAACTCTTCTGAGGCATGAAATAATAATAACATCCCACTTCCGTCTCCTTGCTAAAGAAGTGGGGAGGACAGTCGGAGCAGCGCCCTCTCTATTGTCACCATCCACTGGAGAGACAAGTATCCCCGAGTCTTTAATGGGAAAGACAATAGGGCTGGCCTAAAAAGGCTTGCCATTAAATTTTAATAAGAGACTTTTGTCTCACTATATGTGACTAAGAGCGTGCGTAAATGACTACAGGGACAGGTCGCAGCACTCAGGCCATCTTCAATGCCTCTTGTTTGTTTCATCCCCTTTACTCTACATTGGGAGAGTTACTTCTTTTTCTCCCCCAGGTGTGCCCTGATCCTCTCCATCCGACCATCCACAAAAAAAAATGTTAAGGCCAAATTGAATTAACACCACACTCTACGTCAAGGCACTTAAACACAAATGCACTTAAGGGATCCCACAAAATGACTGGTGACTTAACACAAGCATTGCAGAGATGAAGCCTAGCTGTGACCACACAGCTGGTGTCATGTGACATCTACCGGAAGTGCATTCAGCAACTGGAAAGGCAGTAAAATCACAATTGTGGAAGATAAACTACACAGTGGCACAATGTTAACACACTGTCTTAGTCATATTTAACATTAATTACATCTGCTATGACTATTTTTAGCGGTATCTATCAGTATTTGTTAAATATACGCTGCTCAAAAAAATTTGAGGAACACTTCAAAAACACATCAGATCTAAACTGGGGGAAAAATGATCTTGAATATCTTTCCTGATAAAAGGGGGTGATGTATTAGTAACAAAATGATGCCACGTAATTTGATAGAAATGAAAATGATCACCCTATACTGTAGAGGGGGGAAATCAAAGACACCCCAAAAATGAAAGTGAAAAAATGATGCAGCACACTGGTCCATTTTGCCAAAATGTCATTGTAGCAACTCAAAATGATTCTCAGTAGTTTGTGTGGCCCCCACGTGCTTGTACGCATGCCTGACAACGTCGGGGCATGCTCCCAATGAGACTACGGATGGTGTCCTGGGGGATCTCCTCCCAGATCTGGACCAGGGCATCAATGAGCTCCTGGGCGTCTGAGGAGCAACTTGGCGGCGCCGGATGGACCTAAACATAATGTCCCAGAGGTGTTCTATTGGGTTTAGGTCAGGTGAACGTGGGGGCCAGTCAATGGTATTCCTTCATCCTCCAGGAACTACCTGCATACACTAGCCACATGAGGTCGGGCATTGTCGTGGACCAGGAGGAACCCAGGTCCCACTGCACCAGCGTAGGTTCTGACAATGGGTCCAAGGATTCCATCCCGGTACCTAATAGCAGTCAGGGTGCCGTTATCTAACCTGTAGAGGTCTGTGCGTCCTTCCAGGGATATGCCTCCCCAGACCATCACTGACCCACCACCAAACCGGTCATGCTGAATGATGTTGCAGGCAGCATAACGTTCTCCACGGCATCTCCAGACCCTTTCACGTCTGTCGCATGTGCTCAGGTTGAACTTGCTCTCATCAGTGAAGAGCACAGGGCACCAGTGTTGTAGTTGCCAATTCTGGTGGTCTATGGCAAATGCCAGTCGAGCTCTACGGTGCTGGGCAGTGAGCACAGGGCCCACTACAGGACGTCGGGCCCTCAGGCCACCCTCATGGAGCCTGTTTCTGATTGTTTGGTCAGAAACATTCACACCAGTGGCCTGCTGGAGGTCATTTTGTAGGGCTCTGGCAGTGCTCATCCTGTTCCTCCTTGCACAAAGGAGCAGATACCGATCCTGCTGATGGTTGAAGGACCTTCTACGGCCCTGTCCAGCTCTCCTGGAGTAACTACGTGTCTACTGGAATCTCCTCAATGCGTCCAGGTACCGCAGTGATGCCCTGGTCCAGATCTGGGAGGAGACCCCCCAGGACACCATCTGTAGTCTCATTAGGAGCATGCCCCGACGTTGTCAGGCATGCGTACAAGCACGTGGGGGCCACACAAACTACTGAGAATCATTTTGAGTTGCTACAATGACATTTTGGCAAAATGGACCAGTGTGCTGCATCATTTTTTCACTTTCATTTTTGGGGTGTCTTTGATTTCCCCCCTCTATAGGGTGATCATTTTCATTTCTATCAAATTATGTGGCATCATTTTGTTACTAATACATCACCCACTTATTATCAGGAAAGATATTCAAGATCATTTTTCCCCCAGTTTAGATCTGATGTGTTTTCGAAGTGTTCCTCTAATTTTTTTGAGCAGTGTATTAAAAACAGCATTACATCTCAATTACTCCCTTACTTACTTCAAAGGTGTTCTCAGACCGTAACAAGCATGCACCACCAATCATCACCGATTTCCTTAATTTGGGGGGATCAGAGACCAGCGATCCTTACATATAAACCGATCTTAGCCACTGATCTTATCTACCTCCGCAAAGGTCTGAAAGTCAGCCACTGTCCCCTTTTGCTCTGCCAGACTGACAGCTAGCAAGTGAGGCAGTGATCTAGGCAGTGTATATAACACAATGATGACCACTGTCCAGCCAATGATAAAATCCTGTTTGCACGTATTTACTTCCACAGCCAATCAATTTGCCAATCACTGTCAATCAATTCATTAACAGCGCGTTACGCAGTCCATGCCGCTGTTTTGCAGGTTAGCATACAACTAATGCTGCTTGCTAACCCAGTATTAAGGCGAAACAAACAGACAGTGCAACAGCGACTCACCAAGCCAAGGTAATAAAATAAAGGCATTTCTTTTAAAGAGGACTGGCTGCCAGAGAGGCTCCAGCATACCCCCGCGAACCTAGTGAGTATAAGCGGCATAGAAAATGGATGGCTGGATGGATGGATGGCTATGTGGAAACAGAAGAACATGAGGTGAAACTGGGTGAGATTTTTTGAATGAGAAAGGGCTGCTTTATAAAACATGCTGCAAAGCCAAAGTAGCAAGCCAGTTTTCTGAGTGAAAAGTGTGGACTGTATGCGTGGTGTAAATGTTTTACTGCCGTGCTTTTATTTTGATGGCCGGATGTACCGAATACAGCAAGTGTTACGCCGAGGTCTGAGGGTGGTGGTTGCAATCTCTGGGGGAAAGATTAGTTGCTTGCCAATATCAACTAGCTTTGGCTAGCTGTCCAGCTTCTGGTTTGGTAGGGGGGTGGTTAGGCTGTTTCGGTCCTTCTCGAATGAATGTTGGCACAGAGATGGAATTGGTAGCTCTCAGGGGCAAGGAGTTGATGGTGTTCCTCTTGCTCTCAAGGGCTGCTACCAGACTCTTGAGGACCTCATTGTGCCTCCAGGTGTAGCGGCCTTGTGTGAGGCTGGTCCTACAACTGGTCAACATGTGTTTGAGAGTCGCTGGGTTTGGGCAAAGGATGCATGGTGAAGGATTTTTGGGGATGGGAGCACATCATATGTAGCTCTTATGATGAAACTGAGTTTTGTTTGTAAAAATAAAAGACCAAAGGAACGGATATAAATTAGTAGTTTGGACAGCAATTTTCCAAACTTTTCATTAATTGCAAGAACTACCTCATGTGCAGTTAAAACAACACGTTTGTGTTGTTTGTTTGTGATATGTTTCAATGTTGTTCTGTGGGCTGGCTCTTGGTTCTGCTCACCCTGTGGGGCCGGTGGCTTTCTGGTGGTGGGGGCTGAACCTGTCTGTGTGGGGCGGGGCTTGCTGAGTGGTAGGAGGTAGTCCTTCTCTTTTGATACATTCTCAGTGACAATTACACGTTCCACATACGCACACATTTATGCACGTATACAGTATATACATGCAGACACACCTACAGACACCTGTACACGCATACATATTTCACACTCACAGTACATACATACTTCCCCACATAACTCACTGATTTATCCATGGTGTTGTTATGTTGGTTTTATTACAGTGATGGTGATATCGGCAATAACACTGTAGTTATTACAATTGTGTGCATTACAGTTATTGTCAGTTTGTTCGCTATTATGGTTAATATTTTCATTACTACTATTACCACAAATAAGTATGACTGTTTCAAGACAGTATTATCACTGCGGCTGTTGATATTATCTTGTCATTTCCATTATGGTCTCTATAGCCGTCATAGACATTTGCTGATGTAGTCCTGTTTGTTTCTGTTGTTTTGTTATTGCTGTTGCAATTGCTGTTGTTGCTGTTGTTGTTGTCTCTCTCTGTATTGTGCCCCTCTTGTCCTCGCACTCCCCACTCTGTTTTCTTTTCTCTTCTTTTCTATCCGCTCCTGCTCCGATCCGGCCTCTCCAACTTTGCATAAAAATGAACATCAAATAACGTCAAATAAAATCTATATAGCAGGGGAAGAGTATCTTACACTTTTCCCTGGCAGAGCAAATCTGTTCAGCATGTAAGGCATTTAGAACAACAATACTATCTGCCCAAATGGCTGGACAGGACAAAAAAACTAATAGTAAAAATAAAGATTGGTGATCAGCCAGAAAACTGTAATGGGTGCACCCCTAATTGTAATCCCCACGAATAGCGGGGATTTTCAGTATTATATAAACGATAGTAGTTATGACAAATAAAATGCAAAAAAAACATAACTCTCTATTGTCATTTGTGCAATTTTAATTAATTACTAAATATGAATGTTAGGTATACGTATCGTTATTTCAACAACTGATGGTAAGTCCCGATTACCTCTCAATGCTTTGTAATTATTTTGAGTTGCGTGGATCCTACACATATTCGATTTCTCTCCAATTAGGGCTGGAATTATTCACGGGGGGCTCACCCTTGACGGCTCGCAACCAATGACATAACACTGGAAAAACATCTTTGAGCCAATCGATGATAAACAAACAAATGATGTTGGCTCAACGATTAACGGCTCTCTTCGGACCGACACTGTCAGGCTTTTAAGCGCGTCGAGGAAGAGGAGAACTGCGCGCAAACATGCGTCCAACCACACAATGATCGTGTAAGATTTAGAGACATGGAGAATGGGCAGGTATCGGTTGTGGAGGAGCGGGTGGGGAACACTGTTCCAAAGGAATGGCTTTATGAAAATAAAGGGAGCATGGTCCGTCCTCTGATAGAAACCCATGAAGCGCTGACGCATGCTAACTGCTCCTCCCACCTCCAACCATCTGCCCGCCACTCTCCAACAAGAAACCATGTTATATGAGAGGGGGTCACCATTCACCCTAATCACGGCCGTGACATGACATGCTGTAGGTTGCCCCTCAGTGTTAAATATTTATGTCAGCGCCGCTGTAATGCCTTGATGGCTGTCAAGATTTTGACATGCTTGCTCCCTCTCGCTTTCTTTCTCTTCTCTCTCTGAATTAAAATTCAGCAAAAATTGAATAACAGCTGAAAAACAAAAATGTCTAAGCCAGTGTGGTGTCCAAAGCCAGGCCCAGGGGCCAATTGTCGCAGACTGGATATTTAAAAAAAAAAAACAGTAAAGACACATCGGATCATGAAGAATCACGGTCAGGGCCACACTGAAAAGAAAAAAAAAAGAAAGTTTGAGAATAAAACGTTGTTTGCCAATAAAAAAAAATAGTACAGTCATATCCCTCGCTACATCACGGTCCGACCATCACTCCCTCTCTTTTGCATTTTTTTCAAGATTAATCAGTTAATAAATGATCATTGTTTTGTGGTTGTCTATGGCCAATTGTTAGTAGAAAAAATATTGAAAGACAAGTTATATGTAGTATTCTGGTCACTAGGCGTCAGTAATGTTATACTGATGAGACATGACATGACATTACATTACATTACATTACCTTCACACTGCATGTAATCAGCCATGGCATGTCCGACATGATAGAGTGGAAAAAAAACGTTCTCCTCCCATTCCATGTGGAAGTGATATGTTTTTGGCTTCTTATTTTGTCCTGCTTCCCGACTCCGTTTGAAACACTTTCTTAAGTTAAAAATGAGTAAATTGGAGAAGCTAACTAGTTAGCTCGCTCGCTTGCTATGCTAACGGCGGCCGTCTCTTATGTCCCTGCAGTGATCCCGTAGCCTGCACAATTTGTAAATAATAAATTGATTAATTGGAATGTAAAGATGACTATAGGGAGGTTATTTCATGTCTACAAGGCTCTAATAATGTAAAAAAAAAAAAAAACATATTGAGAAAGTCCTAAACAGGTTTTCAATGCTCTAACTATGAAAATATTCCATTTGTTAATATTGAATCCTACTTCGCGGAAATTCACATCCGGGTCTGGAACCAATTAATTGTGGACAAAATTAAACGAGAGACCCCTTTATTGGCTTTGATTCGGCTATTCAAGAATAATCCAACTAAATAATAGTCTGTCATCTACAATTAATTATAAGTGGCTTTAATTGACTGTTAAATAACAATAAAAAAAAGTTCTAATGTTGAATCAATTAATAATATAAATGTAATATTTGTAATAATAATAATAATTCCAAATTTAGAACAATGTTTAAGTATTTAAGGTATTAAAATTGTAAATTATAGAAACATATATATTGTATTACATTTGGATAATTAGGAATAATTAGTTTAATTAATTTATAAAAACTTTAAAAAGAAATCAATTGTCTATAGACATTTTGGTTTTAAAACTGTCACAAAATTACAATAGGAGCTAGCTAAATGAGAAAACATTTTAAAAAGTAATTCACCAGTTATGTGCTCTTTTTAAGTCATAATATTTGACTCTAATGTAAAAAAACAGCGAGAAAAATCAATTTGTCTGGATTTTTGTATTTAGTATTCATCTTGTTTTCAGCACGTTTTAACAACACGAAAATGAAGAATATCAAATTGGCCCCGCTTCTTTTAATTATTCTGTATGCGGCCTTGGTGGAAATAGTTTGGACACCCTCAACAGACTCCTTTAATACAGTCTATGCAAAGCCATGTTGTATGTCAAGGTTCTTGTCAAAAGTCTAGGTGGCGCTCTTTCATCAGTACCCGCAGAACAATGTGCAATGTCCACATACTGGAGTTGCATGTCAAAGCACTACCTTTTAAAAACTTTGCCAAAATGAAGCAACGTAAAAAAAACTTTGGAGGTGACAGCCATCACTTGAGATGAGCCTCTCCCCCCTCGAGGCTGGCTGACTCCCCCCCATGATAGGTGTCAAAGATATTCTAATGAATGCCAAGAGTACATTTCAGGGGGCCATGCTCCGTACAAACCACTGGAGTGGCCCATCTTATGGGGCTGCCATGCTCCCCCCACCTACATACGGTTACATGTGGAGGGAGGGGTGGTAAGGAAGATTAATCAATGTCAATGTCTGTTCTTTTTTGAAGCCAATAAGGTGCACACTGTCTGCCCATGCCCAACAGAAAAATCACTTTGTTCTGTCGCAAAGCCGCCCCCGCTGACCCCCCGAGCGGTCCCACTTGTCAAAGTCAAAAGGGGGGTGTTTGCCGGAGACCGGCCTTCCGGATAGCACTCAGCTCCGCCCTGCTTGACCTATTCTCTGATATTTGACCACTGGCTTGCAAGACACTTGCTCTTTGGAGCTGAAATGTCACTGGGGCATCTTGTCAGCTCACAGACACCTCGGCCTGACAAGCGGTTTTACTTTGGTGTGCTACAAGGCAGAAAATGCAGGGCCCGTGGCCTCGACGCCCACAAACTGTCATCTAGCCAGGCAGGGCCAACTTGATACCGACTAACTGGCCCCCGTTGTTGGAACGTGGGGATCGGGAAAACGCTTGGCTACGACATGACGTCAATATCTGTGAATGGATTCTACACATGCATGTCAAACAACAGCTGCTGAGTTATGGGTATACAAATAAATGGAAAATGTGTGTTATTTACACCATGGCAAAAACTGGTTAACATCTTTTTACCCTTGTAAGAAAGTAAAACATTTCCAAAAATGGCAATACTTCCTCTTCACTTACCAATACATGCTATGGGTCCATCATCTCGTCAATATATGTTTTTACAATAATCTATTTTTTTTACAAGCAATATGCCTAAAAACATGCAGAGTAATTTTATGCCAAGTAATGGCTGTAATTTTAATTTCCCAGTTCATTAAAAAAAATAATGTGCAGGTCATATGCAAGCAATATGCCAAAGTACTGTTTGCACAGCATTTTTATTTGAGTAATATACAAATGTAGATGCTAAAATGATACTAAAAAGACTTAAAAACAAGCTTGTACAGTTAACAAAGGTGAACAGATTCAATTTCCATTGTTTTCTATGGGGAAAAATGTATTATCAATTCCAACAAATCAATTGTTTGAAATTTGAAGTTCCGACGTTCAAAAATGGTATAACCTTTGACTCTACCTATGCTATTCTCCCAGTCCATGCTCCCATCCGAGCATCCTTTTACTTTCTGACAACCCTGCTTGGCGATTCAACCTTATTTTTTCTCCTAAATCAGTACCCTCTTCAGCTAAATGAGGGAACTCACGCTCACTTTCTTTCGACCACTGGTGGCATGGCGGCATGAAGGAGAAGGATGGGGATTGGAAGTAGCAGTCACATCATATCTGGTTTGTGCAACCTGCTCAAAGTTTGCAACTAAATGCTTGTCTCCAGTGGAGCTGACAGGGAGGAAGTGGGCGCTCAGCGAACCATGGCCGGGCTGCCATGAAATGACAGGAATCATTGGCATACATTTCAAACAGCCCCGCGCTATCTTATTAAAGTGCCACATCCCCGCTTTAAAACAGACAAGGAGGAATCCGCGTTGATAGATAGAGACTAAAATGGCTTATTGATTTTCCTCACTCTTTTTTTTTTGTTCCCCCTTTGTTCGTAACTTTTCAAAAACATTAGACCGTGCAAAGTAACCTTTTTAGTGTGTTGTGAAAAGTGCAATCTGACAACTGTTTGGTATATTTCAAAAATAAGGGGATACCACAGAACAGGTCAAATAATTAGTATTGAGTGTCCTATACTCCTATACTGACATCCATAAAAAACAGAGGACATTTACATAGATTGACTAGCCTTTTTCTAGCATAAAAAATATTTTTTATATAATTTATTATTTTATATTTACTATACAATATTTTTTAGATGATTTTACATCATATATTACTATTTTTAAATATATTTTGTATTTATTTTTATGAATATATTGAAAATGCAATTAATGACAAATGGCTTTAAGACCCATCATCATATTACAATGACTGAATATTAAATGGCAATACTAGTTAGCTATAAAAATGCTTCAATAAGTCTATTAAATAGGTATTGTTGCACTGTTCATATCAGTACATTTAACCCATTACGGCAGCGTAAGCGAGACAACGTAAATGGTCCTTTAAGCAGTTTACCATGCTGTTAGTGAGGCGCAAGGAGCCAAGAAGCAGTTAACAGTCAAGTGCCAACATTACCACAACCGTTTGAAACATTGCAGGGATATGATTCTCAAAAGCCTTTGATGGCCTTACGATGATGCCCAGGTGTTTGGTGATAGTCTTCCGATAAAAAACAGGGCACGGGGTAGCTAAAAGAATAAATAAATGACTTGACAAATGAAGTTCATCAAGCAATCACGTACTACAGATAGACCGATATGATTTTTTTCAGGGCCGATACCGATTTGTAGTCGTCAAGGAGGCCAATAACAGATATTCATTTGCAGTAAAAATATTGGCGACAAAATTTTTACTAATACACGCTCCAACTTTTAACTTACTTCAACTCAAACTATTTTGCTTATTGCATGCAGTACAATTCATCAGGGTAGTGTGTAGTGGTGTATTTATACACCACTACACACTACACTACTACACAACTGTCGTTGCGCCTGAATGTTTCCCGCGGCTCAGTGGTTAGGGACCCCTGCCTTAAAGCATGCTTGGGGATACGATGTGCTCTTTTACACATTTGAAACCACTGTAAGAATGTCACTTTTATGGAATTGGCTTCTACATTTTATAAAGTACAATAAACGTCTACTTTAACAGATGTAACTGTTGAATCGTATCAAATCGAATCGTATTGAATCGTTCAGTTTTTAAAACATATCATTTTTGAATCGTATCTTAACCCATGTGTCTAGATCGATCGAATAGTCTACCACAGAAAGATTTACATCCCTCGTGTGCAAACATATATTGTGAAATATACTCAGTCAAAAGTACATACTAGTTTATTTCCCAATCGTTAATGAGTTAGATTGCTATTTTATCACACTCTCATTTGTCTGCATCACTGGGGCAAAAAAGTCCGCTATGCCACCCTTGTTTCACACAGGTAAGAACCTTTGAGTCTTTCAACAGGAGAAATGTTGGCTGCGGTGTTTGGGTGTGCTAATTTACCCTTTTAGGTTTGTAGAACGTCGCATTAGTTCCGCTTTTGATGTCTTACTAGCCGTTGAATTTTAAAAAAGGAAGATGCCGAAATGTGTCAAAATGCCGAATATCATGTGAGAAACTAAGTAGACCCCCCTAAGGTGTAACTCTTTGACTCATGAACCACTGCATACAAAAAGGTGAAAATTTGGTGGTGCTGTTATTAAAGGGATAGTTCGGATTTTTTGACATGAAGTTGTATGACATCCCCATCAGCAGTGTAGTGCATCAGTGGTGACTTTTCCCCCACTTCGTCTGTGAGCCGAGTTCTGGTTGGTTTTCGTTGTGGAGGAAAGTAGTTCTGGTTAGTTGCTGGGGTCTCTTAAGTTAAGCGTTTTGCTTCACAAAATAGTATGAGTTCAAACGAGTAATACATTTGCAGCACAAAACCGTCAGAACTCTCAGTCGCTCAGCGTTATTTTCTCTCCGTTCATATCACAGCGTGCTGCCGCTTGTCCATTGTTGCGTATGTGCACATGGTTTTGTGATGCAAAGATATTACTTTTTTGAACGCATATTGTTTTGAGAAGCAAAACGCTATTAGCCGGAACTACTTTCTTCCACAACGAAAACCAAACAGAACCTGGCTCACTGGACGAAGTGGGGGAAAAGTCACCATTGATGCACTACACTGCTGATGGGATGTCATACAACTTCATGTCAAAATATCCGAACTATCCCTTTAAAGCCCATAGTTTGGCCCCCATTAGCTGGAAAAACTTGAAATTTCTCAAACATTTTAATGCACTTAACTGTGTTTCTCTGAATCCCAAAATGTGGTACACATCTTCAGGGTGCAAGCACAAGTCTGTCAAATTTGAGCAAGATTGGTTGAAAAACATTAAGCAAAATTTTAAATTTGCAGGTGCACGGGCAAGACTTAGCAACTAATTACCCATAAGTCATTTAGAATTTGTCTTACGATTATAAAGCTTTGAAGATATTTGTATTACATGTATGCCAGTATGTTATCCAAAGCATTTTCACCAAAAACCCATAGGTGGCGCGACAAATGTCATGGGGCGTCATCACTTTTATTCCCATTAAAAAAATGGTTATATGGCAACATGTCAAACACAGGACGTGAACAGTCATCGCTAAGACTCTGAGAAGGGGTAGGATTACGTAAATAAGGTCTGTTTTTTTCCACCTCCTTTTCAGGCGTGTGGCATTATGAAACTTGATTTTCTTAAACGTAACCTTGTTAAGCATGTTTGAAATCAACTAAACCCACTATTTTTTCACATGACTGTAAATGAGAGCTCACACCATCACATATTCAATTGTATTTTTTTTCTATTAACCGGAAAATCAATTTACACAATTATTTCAGCACTGCCGACAGCAAGTTCATCTTTCAGTGTCAAAAGGGATTGTCTTGGATTTGATCCTAACATTGTATTTAATTCATTTTCACAGAAGCGCGGACATACATACATTTAATCATGTGGGCAGAGATGCTATTCTGCGGAGAGCAACACAAAAACCCTTCCACACAATTAGCCTAATCGGTGACTGTGGCCGAACAAGGTCCTAACAACCTTGTCAAATGCTTTGTGCCCTTCAGAATAGAGACTGTGTTCTGGCCCATCAGTTTCATAAGGCCTACATTATGGATGGTTGAGTATGTTGAGACGCCCATGGCAGGGGGATCTACTGCCTTCCTCCCATACAGCGCAGCACAAATATTATAGCGCTGCACTACAAAGCCAGGCCACCGGCTCGCATCTATCATTCAATCTTTTTTAATTAGGGTGTTTTTGTCATACGGAGAGAGGGGCACTAAGTAGCACTTCTGAGTGGGGGAAGTGAATGATCCAAAAGTCTCATTTCCATCTGACAGTGTGATGGAGATTGAACGTGAGCTTTAGGAAGATAAATGGCCGCCCCGCAACCCTCCGACACTGTCAACAAAGCTGTCCTCCCCGGGGAGCCGCTTAGCAGGGAATATTTGGGGGGGGGCTATTTCATTAAGTTCTGCTTAGGCTGGTCAATGACATGTCAGGTAGCACGCTCATGGACCTGATATCAGCCAGTACCTTTGGGGGAAAACAACCACTCACAGTGGATATCATGTTCAATATTGTTGTTTTGAAAGGAGGGAAAAGGCGTTTAAGTACCGTAAATACTTTCATTATAGCTGGGAAACTTATTTACATAAACCAAGGACAGGGCGTTAATTGGAGAGAAGCTGTTAATTCTGAAATGTGATAAATCATTATATACAACAAGGTCAAGTTTTCACTTCAATAACTTTAATTGGAGTGGAAAGGGGAACCACATGATTATTTACAAATAAGTATAAGCACAACAAAACAGCAACAGAACCAATGTTGTAATTGCGGTAAGGAACAAACTGCTCAGTCAGCATTAATACTGCCTAATGAGTTCTTTGTAAACAACAGTACAGTGCAAGTGTAATACGTATGAATTTCATACAAACAGATGAGCATGCATGTCAGCAGTTTAAAACACACCTCATGATACTTAAAATGCATCTACTGCCATCCTGCGGAGTTGGTAAAAAACATGAGGAGGTTGCCTACAGCCACAGCTGTTCATGCCTGTGTTTTGGGACTGATTAGAGACCACAGCAGTTTTTGGCATTTGTTAAACACACACCCGTCGACTGTAGTTACATTTTACATTAACTGTCACATTCACCTTTGCACCGCACTGTACATTTTCTATTTATTTATTCGTGTCAATTCTACCTCATACGCTTGCATCTACAGTACCTTGTGTTTTTGCACATTTGGCAGAATTTGCACCGTTGTCGTTTCTATGTTGATTGTACATACTGTATACTGCACGTGCATGCCCTTGTTTATATTTATACAGGTAATTTCAAAATATAAACCCTGTTTATACTGTTTAATTGCACCGTGGAGGTAAAACAAAAAGGTAATTTTGATGCTCTGTATGTGCTTGATATATGGTGAATTGACAATAAAGACTCTTGAATCTTGAATTTTGAATAAACTTTACCTTAACTACAAATTATTGAATTTTTTTACTAGTGCTTCGGTGACATGAAAAGTATTTGTTGCACAATTTGCACAGGACCATGCTCTTCTCCACACTTCCATTTGTCAGCTTTATTAACTCAATAACACTTGTCCTTAGCCTAACTGACTGACGCCACTCAATGCATCGTGCAAACCAGTGTGTGCCAGGAACAAGGACACTGAGAAAAGTTCGGTGTTGCTTGGAGTGCTGAAAGAGAGAAATGTGTCTATTGTAAAGCAATATTTTTCTTTTAATTTATCATAACTAGTTTGATTGGCAACCAATTCTAGCAATTCTTCTTGATCTCTAAAAAGTTCATTTGGGACGGAGTGGGCGTCAACCAGAGGGGATGAGTGTATATAATTGGGCTTGTGTCGTGTATATATGAGTGTGTGTGTGTGTGTGTGTGTGTGTGTGCGGGGAGGGGTTGGCGTCTTACCGCTTAACAGCCCTAGCGGCCCCCGCTTTAAGCCCGGTGACAGGGCTCTGTCTCTCAGCCACACTTGACTGGATCCCGCTGACACTCAACTGTCAAGCGGGCGAGCAGGCTGGAGTGCCGCCCTCACATGCTCTACAGCTTCACCCAATTAACTTGCTTTCACTTGACATCGCGGCAAAGAGCTTCATAATAGGTGGTCAAGGTGCGCCGTGTCTGCTTTCGGCCCCTCTCTCTTGACGACTCGCGGCATACACACCCAAGCGTAGCATCCCTGCCCACCCTCGCGATGCCTCCCCCCGTCCCCCCGACTCCCCTCTCTCAACTACCGCTCAATGCTTTTGTGCCTCTGCAGCTCGAGCCGGCCCCTCCTGGTTGCTTCTGTCTGTTCACTGCACTGTGACAGCAGGAGAGCATTGATCCAGGAGAGGAGTACGAAAAGGTCTTGCATGGCGTCCTCTGTATATACGCTGGTCTTACGGGCCGTGACACCGACGAATGCTAAGCTACACATGCAGAATTGGACATTTGTGTGTATTTACGCTCGGGTGGACGCTTGCTCGCATTTGTTTACATGTCTCTGTGCATATTTGGAAACGAACCTATGTGTGTCTATTCCCACTTCTCCATTAGACATTCAGCCGTTTGGACACTGAGTCGGAATGGGCAAAGGAGAGCGAAGGAAGGAAAGCGATTTGACCCCCGACAGCGCATTTGGGGAAGAGGGTCTTGAAGCATGTCAGCTCCACTCAGGCTCCACTTCCCCTCTGTGTCCTTCCTATTTTTTCCCCAGTGCCGGCCCCAAACTTTGAAAACATCCACCTTAATAGGACCTAGTCAGTGAGAGCTACTCTTCTGTCCGTCAAACTGTGATCCGCGGTGTCAAGCCGGTGCCGGACTTTGACAGAATGTCTCCAAACGAGTGTTTTCCCCGCCCGGCCTTCTTCCAGTTCCTCTCATGTAGTCCTCTGGCTGCTTGGCAACTCCGTCCCACTTCCCCTGCTCTCCTTTAAACTCACCTGCTTGATTTCCCCTTCTGACATTGCGTTGACACAGGCACAAGACTAATTGTTGCTCCTTCAGTCTTTCCATCTGGTCGTTGTCAGCTGTCATAAAGTTTGTACACTGGGAAAATAAACACGCTACTGAATTCTACCTCTACATCTACATGCAGGATATCCTCAAAGTTTTATAGTCAAACAAATGGTCAATAACTTATGCCCATGTGCTCCTGCAAAGACGTTTTGCTTGATGGCGGCCAAGTTGTTCGACCAATCTTGCTCAAATTTTACACCAATGAGTTTGCCAGTCCCCTAAAGGTGTGTACCAAATTTCGTGATGATTTGACAAAACACCTTAAAGTTACAATGGGTGTTTTGTAAAGCGCATTAAGAAATATCAAGTCCATCTGACTAACTGGGGTTCAATATAGCGCCACCATGTGGATTAGAAAAATAATAGCACAGACAACACAGCAGGGGTGCATGTTTGGACAAATGTTCATCCTTTTGTGTGCAGCGATTCTGGAGTAGAAGCATTTGGTTGAACTAGTCTCAACTAGTGGAACGGGCCCCTCTGGGTGGGGCGAGCTGAAATGTCGAGGGGTGGGGGGGGAGACTGTACTAAGAACATTTCTTCAAGACTGTCAGATCTGTTAGTGTCTTTATTCATGCTTGAATGATGCTGTATGATGCTCATATAGTGGTTTGTACAGATGAATACATTCATATTACAGGTCAGTAGTATTCCAATTCAAGGGGGTGTGAAAAAATGTTTGTCCCCTAGTGGAGGCAGGTCAAAAAATAAAGAACCACTGGCTTAAACAAATACACTGATAATGTGCAATTGTGTTATAGCAAGACATGGGGGGAAAACAAAGCCAAGAACATGAATAAGGAAGCGAGCCAGATGGCTGTGATTGGGGAAAAGCGGGGAAGAGTGGTGGTAATATTTTAATGCTAGGCGTGTGACTCCACTGTGACAAAATGCTGAAACAGAGAAACCGGAGCGGACTTTCATAAAATCCCCCCCAGCCACCTTCCAATATATCTCCACGATATTCCAGGAGCAGAAGGTATAAATCTGGGTCTTTTCGCTTCCAAGTCCCCCCTTGTGCACACTAAACAACGCGAGACGCCAGTCCCTGAGGAACACAGGACCGCGGTTGGAATACATTCTGCACACTACTTTGGCGGGGTAGTGTTGACATTGTAATTGCAGAGTTTCAGTTCTCGCTAAACTCCACCACCATAGTGCAGTTAAACTGCTGTTGGGAGTCATGTCTGTAGTAGTGAGTGATATCCCTCTCCATTCCACATGACTCCACTATTTTGGATTATTGACTGGTGCAGATTTTTTTCAGAAATTCTGACTGTCCATGTGATATGGCGACTGCATTCTCGCGATAAAGAGTTTTATGTATATTCTGACTTTATTCTTGTGTTATTTATTTTTTCCGTCTAATATTATGACTTTACTCTTGACTTTTTTTATATATTCTGATGTCATTCTCGCGATATTCTGACTATATTCTTGTGTCTGTCGTGGTGAGTCATAGCCTTCACTTGTTTCCACATGACCGCTATTTTTGCCAATTCTTTTCTCAGAATATTCCGACATTATTCATACAATGACATTATTCTCGTGATTGACTTTTTCAAATATATTTTGACTTTATTTTTGTGCTATTTCTTTTTTACTCACAAATTCCGGCTTTTTCTTGTGAAATTATGACTTTATTCTTGTGTGAGAAAAAAACTTTTCTGAATATTCTGACACAATTTTTGTGGTATTCTGACTATGTTATCATGACTGTAAAATTGAGTAATAGCCCTCGCTTGTTTCAATATGATCACTATTTTTGCCATTTTTTTTCCCCTGAAAATTCCAACGTTCGTGTGATATTACAACTTCATTCTCGTGATATTGTGACTATGTTATCGTGATTGCTTTTTTAAAAAATATTCTGACTTTATTCTTGTGCTATTTCTTTTTTACTCGTAAATTCTGACATGTTCTTGTGATATTACGACTTTATTCTTGTGGGGAAAAAAACTTTACGCCATCTCTTGTGTCACTTCAGAGGTCCTGTAGCCTGTGCATAAGTGTGTAAACAAAGCCAACAGTATTGTCGGAATGTACAGTACATCTATGTATGGCAGATTAATGTTAGACTGGCTGTCCTGTACATCAGTCAAGTGACTAACGTCATAGTGAGGATGGATGATGGCTGATGGATGTCGATCTTTTTTATTTTAACACCATTACGCATTTAACACCCACATTACGTTCGAGATGCTACAACATCATGGAACTTTCCCAGTTCTAATGGTGAGGTATTATGTCTGATTTTTAGGGCTGTCACAAGATCGCGTGCTACAAGCTCTTGCGAGATTAAAATGTGACAAGATTTCTAGTCCAGAAAAAAAATGTCTCGTGGGCACCAGGTCTGGGACGATAATACGTTAATTAATTAATCACACAATTAATGAAAATGAACTTGTTAATCTTGCAGGCCTCAATATATTGCCATGTGCATGTGTTTTCCTTGTCTCTTGCCTCCAAACAGGCAGGAAGTGCATTGGTTTCAGCACCTTTGGCGCGTTTGTTCCATAGAACCACATGAACGGAGTGAGCCCTTTTGTCTGTCATATAGTCTCCATGTCTCAGTGAATGGAGGCGGAATGGAGTGCAGAAAAGTACAAAGTAGTAGAAATTAAATCAGTAGATTGCAATATATTGTCTTTTTTTTAATATATCTTTTCATTGTAGTTTTCGTAAAAGTAATTTTAAAATCTTGTCATGTCTCATTTTCGTAGACCTAATCTCTGGTATCGTCTCGTCTTGTGACACCCCTACTTATTATTGTTTATCATGTCTACTATATTAGGTACAATATTATGAGTACACAGATGACAGGTCATTTAATGTCTACAGGGCTCTAACAATGTTAAAAAAACACATTTTTAGAAAGTCATAAACAGGTTTTCTATGTTTTAACAATAAAATATTAATATTGAATTCTACTTCGTGGAAAATCAACTATTGCGGTCGGGGTTGGAACCAATTAACCGCAATGAACGGGGGATGTCCAGAAATTAAAGTTCGGCATGTCCTTTAAAAAGCACATAAATCTAAATTAGGCAGAGGGATGTGGTGAGATGTCTCGGCAGTTTCTAACACATTCATGGTCATCAAAGTCGGGGCGACTCAGCAGGGGTGTAAGAATGTGGGACTCAAAACTGCCCGCTGGCTAAACAGTGTTGCAGAACTCCAGAAGTGTCCACTTCTTAAGCCAGAAGTAACATTTTACACATGAAAAAAAAAGAGAGAGAGATATGAAAAGTGATATCAAGAGTGAGTAAAAGTCATCCATCATTGTTAGTTTGTTTCCCTGTACACTGCATCAAAATAAAATAATGTCGGCCTTCATAAGGCCAGAGTGGTCAGTGCAGAGTGATGACTCAGTGTTGTGGTTCAGTGTGTTGATGAAAGGAAACAACAAAAACATAACAAGAAGCAAGGATGGGCCAGCATTGTGTGTCTCAGGGTGATGACATCATGACACAGTGAGTAGGAGGTAATAGCACAACAAGACAAATTCACCCCATCAACCTCTACTTATGTTACACACACACACACACATTGATCTTTCTTACACTTTCTGACAGACACACTGGACTGATAATGATATAACAAATAGAGAGATAAGGTTGTTTATGCACACATTAACACTGCAAGGAGTCACAATCAAGGCAAACTGATTGCAGATGTCCACACAAAATGGAACAGTTGAGGGCTGCTTGTGAGTGTATGCATACTGTAAGTACTTATCAAAGAGTACTGAGGTTCAACAAAAAGTAAAATAACAAAAAAAGTGTAAAATTATGAGGAAAAAGGCTGTAGTGTTACAGGAACAAAGTTGTTGACCTACACCTACGAGAATAAAGTTGAAATGTTACAGGAAAAAAAGGGTGACTGCCAAGTTGTAGAAAATAATGGCTTGTTACAAAATACATAGTGCTGTTGTAAATTTAATGAGTAAATGTCAAAGTTTGTCAAATCTATACTAAAGTGTAACTTGAGTCTTTTTACTGTAAATTTCCAACTTTATTTTTATGCTTTCCCTTAGAAAATGACCACATTATTTGTGTAAAAGTAGAGATTTGGTACGGAAATCGCGACTTTTTATTGTGATATTACAGCCTTTTTTTCTCCTATTATAAGGACTTTAGTCTTGCAAAATTGTGTTGACTTTTTTCTTGGAATATTCTGACTTTATTTTTGTGATGTCACGTTTTTTTTTTTACTTGTTATGAATTCAGACTTTTTCTTGTGATATTCCAATTTCATTCTTGTGATATTCCAATTTCATTCTTGTGATATTCCAATTTTTTCCCTCTAAATATTCTGACTTTATTCTTGTAATATCCCGACCATATTTTTGTAAAGTTCATTTTTTTAAAAATTGTAAATCTGGACTTTTTCCTCATGATATTATGTCTTCATGATATTGCAACTTTATTCGTGTAAAATATATTTTTACTTAAATTTTATCTTTTCATCCCTCAATAAATTACGCCTTTAGTCACATGAAATTACTACAATGATAAATCATATTTCTTGCATTATTTCGATTTTACTTTGCTAATATTAATTAATGTTAATTATGATTAATTAATTAATCATAATCTAAGTATAGCCAATGCTTTTCCTCTGTGTATAGTCACTCTATTTTGTGTGTACTTCTAAGATGAAATGTAAAAAAAGTATTCATTGTCTGGCTTTTTTCCCCTCTTCCTCTGGAGGTCTTAAGCCAATTTACACACCAACCTCATCCACATCCTCACATATTGTACACCCCCATGATGTTTAAATTAAAGACGGATGGGGGGGGGGGTTCACGGTAAAAGGAGAAAGGGTAAAAAAAAAAAAGATTTCCTGAACATAGTAGAAAATTATTTTCTCTGGACAGTTTTAAGAGTCGACATCCTGTGCTGGAGTTCTCTAATCATCACCAGCACAATTTACAATCAGAACACACAGCAAGCCAGTTCAGACCAGCTCATCTGTTGACTTTGGCCCCCGCTGAGCCCCGCGTCCTGCAATGTGTGTGCATTTGGTTGCCATTTGAGACTTGGGTGACTCGGCACCGAGCCCTGACAAGGGTGGGGTGAACCTCTGCGGTGCCGAGGTGACCGCACACACGCACATATGGAAATACACTTGAGGCACACATGCGTGCTTGAGTAAGACTCGGGCATGATGGAGAGTTTGATAAACACAGATATGCACGCCACTACAACATGCACATGTTAAGACTTATGGCAAGGATCCGCCGACAAATTCCAAATGAACATGATGCTCCATTTTGCCACATTTGCATTCAGCATGGCCGAGGCCTCGCTGACGTGCAATGTGAGTGTGTGTCACACTCAGGATGATCTCCCACCCACAGCTGCCTTGGCTGGCCTCCACCTCGCCTGAGCCCAGCTCTGTTGCTGCTGTTTGCCGCAGGGCTGAACACAGTCGTATGTGCATGTGTGTGTGTACACGTCTGCCCCCTCACGGCCCCAGACTGTCCCGACCAATGTGCTTCTGATTAGGTGGCTTAATTACAGCTGTAAAAACAATGTTGATATAAGCCTCAAAATTGCAGTGTGTCAGATACTATTAGCCAGCCTTGGGCTCCAGCCTGTGCTATCCAAACCCTTCAGAAACCCTCTCCCCTTCTTCCCTCTTGTACTGTCCTTCCATACTTTTCCTCACCCTTATGATTTTTTTTCCCTCTTCTCTCTAGTGTTTTATTCCACTGTTTTGCAACACAAGCTGTATCACAGGCACGATCAGACAGTTTTCAAGCAAAATGTCTCCGAAGTTGCCCAAAAAGAGTTTGAACAACCTTCATAATGTAAGATGTTACAATCAAGTGTACTTTTAGAGAAAGCAAGCATTCAGAAAAGTTTGTCTCTGGCGATATCCTTTGCTTTTTCTATGGCTTTTTTCACTTAATAACGATGGACCCACATCACGTGAAACAACCGCAAATTCATGATAAATTGGTACATTTCTGAGGTGGTACAATTTGGATTTCAACAACAACAAAAAACACAGTACCTGTAAAGTGGAACACCTTTTAGGTCGTATGTTTCGGAATTCTACACAACTTTTTAGGAAAACTACCAAAATTATGCAAACAATATGCCTCTAAAGTAGCAAAAAACTGACGTCAGCAATAGACCCCCGTTCAGCAAGAATCAAAAAGGATTAACGCTGGGCATGTGCTTTGCTTTTTCTCTGGCTTTTGATAGCGCTTTTTTTCGATATAATCAAAAGGATGGCCTGCTATCGTTCATGATGTGAAACAAGACATACGTACCTCACAATACTGCCATTTTTAGGTCGTACAATTCCACATTCAACACCAATGCTCAAGAAAAACATACGGCAAAAACAGTTTGGAGATGGGGCATATAAACATCAGCATATTGCAAAACACCTCCATTCAAGACGGATCAATAGAATTAACGCGGTGCTGTGTTTTGATTTTTCTTTGGCTTTTTCTGGCTGTAGGCATGCATGTTGTGAAGTGGCATGTCTGCATATTGCACAAGAAGTAAAAATTATGTCATATTAATGCCATTTTCAACAGAATTAGAAACATTGGAATGCCTGCGCGTCTTTTGCAGTGGAAATTCTAAACTCAAAGAAATCCAAATCCATTGAAATCCATTCAAACCAGATTCAAACACAAATTATCAAGAAAAACATGCCAACAAATACACAATACTTCGGAGTTGACATCCAGCAAGTAGCCAACATATCACATGAGACCTCCCTTCAGTGAGCATCAAAAGGATAACACTGGGCATGTGTTATGTTTATACTTTTTGTGGCTACTTTTGCCATACTTATTTTAAAAGAACGATCAGCCTCAAGGGTTATTAAGAGAGGAACAACAATACACACACCCAGGAAGTTAAGTGGACCAAGCAGAATCACATTCAAAGCTTTAAGTGTTTGGTTGCTTTTATGTTTTAATCGCGGTTGGCTTCTTGTTACACTTGTATGACGAGGGCACGTTTCCATTATGCCTTTGTCTTTGTTATATAGTGGTACCTCAGTTTTCGTTATAAATTTATTACAAAAGGTAAGAACACTGAGGCAATTTTCCTCATAAGAAATATAAAAACTATGAACACAATTATAGAGAATAATTATAGTTTTACATGCAGAAAACAATGTGAAATAATTATAAACGCCAACTGGATGAAACATGTTGCTGATGCGGACTTCCCATACATCCTGGCAAGGCCAAATTTAATAGTGTTTCTCACCTTCTTTATCAAATTGCTGGCACATTGGAGTGTTATCTAGCAGTCGCATTCAATAAAAAATGCACGGACAGTGAGTCAGCAATGCATAGGGCGCTTTGTTTAGGCACTCGATTTTGAGTAACGAAATAGTACAGGGCAAACAGACAAGATTGTCACGATTGTACGAAAACTGAAACAGTTTACAAAAACCGAGGCAAAATTTTGGCGAAAATGTTGACATACGAAAACCACATTTTGACTGCATAAGTAAAGCCGTGTTTTTTTTTTTGCCTTAATACTGACAGTGGTTAACTTATTTTTACATACGTGGCAATCAAGTATGTTAAAATGTTACTTCAAACAACAACTGTACCCTAAATGGTTTGATCCTGCAAGGGATTATTCATATTTCTATCACTTTCTATGGCAAAACCTGGGTCGAAATCCAAATAAAATGGCAGATCAACCTTACAAGTTCCACTGTATGTGCATGACAGCAAATTGAGAAAGAATTTCGTGCAGCAGTTTAGGTGAGAATCACACTTCATTTGTTTGATGGAGTCGCTGGCTCAACGTGCTCGACCTTCTTTAGTGGGCTGTGGTCGTGCAAAATAAACGCTCTGGCTCTGAGTCGGAGTAACTTGAGTAAAAAATGTCTTAGCGAGGCAGCAAGGGCTTCCAAAAAAGACGGGGGCGGGTGGTTCTGGCAGTCTGGGACAGGACAGCGAGGCTGTGTGCTGCTCTCTTTGTGTGTCAGTGACAGTGACGGAGGAGCAGGAGTGCAAAGTGTTCCAGAAGTCCGGTCCAGGGAAAACTTGGTAACACCGTGGAGTGGAGGGGAAGGAAGAAAAGCAAAGTCAGAAACCTCAAGTATTCAAATCCTGGGTGGTCCCATTTCCAGACTGGTCTGAGAGAAAAGTCGCCCCCTGTTTTTTTGCTTTTTTTCGTCCGTGTCCATCTTTGAGGCAGCCTCCAGGTGCAGAGAATGAACGGTGGAAATTCAGCAGGCTGACTTGTAGCTAATCAGCTGAGTTAAGACATGAGGCGGAGCAGACACCCAAAGAGGAATGGGCAGAATTTGACAACAAGGCAGTGGAGCGGCACTGAGGGACATGCCAAGGGCGTGTTTCCAAAGCCTGCAGGCCTTCATGGTGGCCTGCCTCAGCCTTGTGGCCTTTTCTGCAGCTGGCACTTCAAGGTCTGACAAAAAAAAACAAAACAAAACGACAGGGCCCTAGAATCACACCAGAAGGAAAGCAAAGCATGCAAGCTGACCTTGTATTGATTCTTGTGGACCGAGCAGGGTGTGTCTGTGCACTTCCCAGCCTTGAGAGGCCGCCCTGTCACTAAAGGTGGAGGCAATACCGTATGCCATTTTTTGAATAATTAATGAGTGATTTCTAAGTGATCAGTGTCCTCGCAAAGACAATGCATTCTCTCACTCCCTGGTGGAGGAAAAGAGCTCGGCCTGTTTTTGTCCCGATGCCTTTAGGAGCAAAAGGTAAAAGCCTTAATGCACCGAGGCCACTGGAAGTGCTGCCTCTGAAGGACTCCCCCTGGAATCAGTTGGGATGGTGGTCTCCTTAGGACGCGGCCCATCAGAGTGGCCTTCCAGTAAAGGGAGTGTGATGGGAAAGAGAGAGAGACAAAGTAGCAGGGAGATGGAGTGCGCGCTGGTGTGCATGTCGTAAAACATATACTAAGTGTAAAGTTTGTTTAGCACATAAAAGTATTTGTGCTCACGTTCAAGAATGTTTTCATAAGTGCCCAACAGCGAGGGAGTGTTTGTGCTGGAATGTACAGGGCTCGGCTTCTAAACAGGAAAAGCAGTCCAGTTAATGGCATCACCGCCCTTTCCCTTCATGCAGGACCATGGACGAACGTGAAGAGCTTTGATGGCGGCCTAGTGGGGTCCCACCAGAGATTTAAGTTGCTCTCATGTAGCAGGCAAATGCTACAATTAACGCCTCTTCCCTATGGTCGTCGGGTGCGTGGCCTACAAAAGCAAATAACCACGAGGGTTCCTAATTAGAGGTCAAATAACATTCGCATTAACAGTTGTGGCTGTGGGCAACTGCCTGATGTGGTGATTGCTAATGTTGTGGCTGCATTTGAAGTATCATGAGTGGTCAGCATTACTGCTATTACAACATTGGTTCTGCTGCTGCTGTAGTGTGCAATATACACACTTGCCCATAAATGACCATGTGGTCAAAGAGAGCTACAGTTTCCTTTCCACATTCTCACTCACTCCTAATTATTTTCAAAGTAAAATAAAATTGGAATTGCTTTCATTTTTTTTTATTTCAGATATGCTGTCTCCAATTATTGCCTGCTTCAAATAACGCCCAAGCTTTAATTACAGCATTTACAGTACACTGAATGCCACCACCGACTGCCTCCAAACTCAAACAAAACCTTGGATTTCTGACTAAAGTTATGTCATTTCACACTTATTCCAAAAGAAGGACCAGTTCCAACAAAAGCTGTTAAAGGAAGACAAACAACCATTCACACTCACATTCATACCTATGGACAGTTTAGAGTCACCAATTAACCTAACATACAATGTTAGAGTGTGAATGTGGGAGGAAACCGGAGTACCCGGAGAAAACCCACGCACGAACGGGGAGAACATGCAAACTCCACACAGAAATGCCCAACGGAGATTCAAACCCAGATCTTCCCGATCTCCAGACTGTGACTGTGTGGCCAACATGCTAATCACTAGACCACCGTGCGGCTGTTGTGAGATCATTTAAACATACGACGGTCGGCCCCCAAGAGGTCCTTGCAAACCATTCAATGCCTCAGAAAGGGGAAGCAGTCCCCGGTCCACACATGAATTTTGCCCTGAATTCCTCTAGGCTCTTGAGGTTGAGGGACTGCCTTGGCTGACACGTCTCTTCAACATTGCGTGGAAGTCGGGAACAGTACCCCGGGATTGGCAGACCGGGGTGGTTTGCCCCCCTTTCAAAAAGAGTGACCAGAGGTTGTGTTCCAACTATAGGGGGGATCACACTCCTTAGCCTCCCTGGGAAAGTCTATTCCAGGGTCCTGGAGAGAAGATTATGACAGTGAACTTCAGCTACAGGAGGTACAATGTGGTTTTTGTCTTGGTCGCAGAACACTGGACTGGCTCTATACCCTTGTAAGGGTACTGGAGGATACATGGGATGCTACAGCATGCCATTCGGTTCTTGTACAACCGGAGCAGGAGTCTGGTTCGCATTGCCAAGGCTGCCCTTTGTCACTGATTCTGTTCATTATATTTATGGACAAAATTTGCAGGCGCACCCAAGGTGTTAAGGGGGTCCAGTTTTGGAGGCCTTAGGATCTCATCTCACGATGTGGTCCTGATGGCCTCATCAGGCTGTGACATTCAACATTTACTGGGGAGGTTTGCGGCTGAGTGTGAAGCTTCTGGGATGAGACTCAGTACCTCCAAATCCGAGGTCATAGTTCTCAGTCGGAAAGGGGTGGATTGCACCCTCTGGGTTCGGAGCAAGGTCTCGCCCCAGGTAGAGGAGTTCAAGTAGGGAAGGTTGGAGTGTGAGATCAACAGTCGGATTGGCGCAGCATCTGCAGTAATGCGGTCATTGTACCGGACCTTTGTGGTGAAGAGAGAGCTGAGCCGGAAGGCAAAGCTCTCAATTTACTGGTCAATCTATGTTCCCAACTTCACCTATGGTCATGAGCTTTGGGTCTTGACCAAAAGAACGAGATCGCAGATACAAGCGGCCGAAATGAGCTTCCTCCATAGGGTGGCTGGACTCACCCTAAGAGATGGGTGAGGAACTTGGTCATCCAGGAGGGGCTCAGAGTAGAGCCGCTGCTCCTTCACATCGAGAGGAACCAGTTGAAGTGACTTGAGCATCTAGTCGGAATGCCTCCTGGATGCCTCCCTTGTGAAGTGTTCCAGGCATGCCCAGCCAGGAGGAGTCCCTGGGTCAGACCTACCACACGCTGGAAAGATTATGTCTCAGAGCTGGCCTTGGAACACCTTGATGTTCTCCCGGTGGAACTGGAGGATGTAGCCTGGGACTGGGAGGTCTAGACTTTCCTACTGAGACTACTGCCCCAGCAACCCGGACCCAGATAAGCGGAAGAAAATGGATGGCTAGATGGACATTTAGCCATTTTTATGTTTGAAAATGCTTAATTTAGGACAAGAATAAGTACAATTTGCTTAAATATGCATATTTTTTTTTACTAAAAATACGCCATATTCAACCTCGAAACAGCAATCATCTATCAATTAATTGGGTTACACGGGTTAATTTATTGAATTTATATATAGTGTGCATGCTGAACAAGTTACATTAAGGAACAATTCAACATGTCAGAAAAGGAGTAGGAAAAAGCAGCGTTTATTTAATCCTACCCCTTCTCCATGTCTATTCCTGATTATACATTCACACAATATCTTTTACATGTTGACACTAACAATAATTCACTTGCTTACATTTTGTCCTCTTCCTGTGAGAAGAAAGGAGGGTGCTCAAAAAATATATATCAAGAATCAAATAGGAGTTAAAATAATGACTATATACTTTGTGCAATGTTAAGGAAAACCAAAAAAATAAAAATTGAAAAATAACAATAAAATTAGACTAAAATGTAATAAAATATAAGCAATTAACGGCCGCACGGTGGCCTAGTGGTTAGCATGTTGGCCACACAGTCAGGAGATCGGCAAGATCTGGGTTTGAATCTGTGGGTTTTCTCCGGGTACTCCGGTTTCCTCCCACATTCCAAAAACATTCATGTTAGGTTAACTGGCGACTCTAAATTGTCCATAGGTATGGATGTGAGTGTGAGAGGTATGAATGGTTGTTTGTCTATATGTGCTTTGCGATTGGCTGGTGACCAGTCCAGGGTGTCCCCCGCCTCTCGCCCGAAGTCAGCTGGGATAGGCTCCACACGCGACCCTAGTGAGGATAAGCGGCATAGAAGCTGGATGGATGGATAAGCAATTAACTTCTGTGAGTGGGAAAAGTGGCAAAATAGTCCAAAATCTTGGCACAAAGCTCTTTTCGGTCTGTCTATACAGGAAGGGGCATATACTGTACATGGTAGGAGCGTACATTTTTACGATGGCCGCAGCTTGATCCAGGAAAGGATTATTTAAATTTTTCTCTATTGAGGAAAAATTTAATACTAATCTGAACAAATTTGAAGTTTTATAAATCTAAAAATATATATATATATGGTGCAAATTAACATAAACCAGCAACACCACTCGTCGCACGGTGAGGTTCATGGCTGGTATATGATACTTTGTTGTAAAAGTCTGATCACTTTCTGGTGAGTTTGTTATATAATCCTCCCTCCTGGCAGTCACATCACTGCATGTTGAATGCATTTGATTTTGGGAAAAAAAAAAAAAAATGCTTGCTTTTCCTCTGTGGAAGGGCGACAAGCAACCTCCAGCTCAAGCATGGCGAGACACTCCCTCAGGTTGAAGCGCTACGGCAAGTACCTCTTGTATGACATTTCTGTCTATTTTACTGTCTGATTAGCAGGAACAATGATGTCACACTTACATTAATGACATTACACACGCTGTAGAAAGTCAGGGTGCATATAGTAGTAGTATAATAATAGTTTCTGCAACATTATATTACTGGCGACATGTTGACAAACAGAAAGTGCCACGCGCCATGAGCCAACTCAGTAGGTGGGGCTTGCGCACTAAGCCGAGAAGAAATTCTTACGGTGACGTTATCTTAAGGTTCCTTCCCTGTATTTGGTAAGGAAATCTGCAAATTCAGCAATTTTTACTTAAAAAAAAGTAAAAAAAAAAAAAACAGTTTAATCATTTACAATACAGTTCAATGGACAAATACCTATTGTTATTTTTTTCTGTATTTTTCATCATGCCAGCCGCGCTGACAGCACGTCACTGCTCGTCAATTATTATGGGTTGTTTTCAAAGCGTAGTACAATGTGTACCTTGCCTCTATTTTATTGGTAGCAATGACTAAAGAGACAAGTAGTGAGTCTTACAGCTGTGGGGGTTAAAGAAATGTAACTTACTTCCATGAAATGTTTGTAGGAAAGCAGCGGGATCATTTCAATATCAAAGGCACATGTTTGCTTAATTTCAATTAAACAGGCGAGGTCGGCATGCACATTTGGAGCAAAAGGGAGGTTCACGTCCCGATCAGTCAAGACACATTACTGCTGCAAAAATCAGGCAATTAGATAGAAATGCACCAAGATGTCAAACATATCCAGTTGTGATTTCTTTTTATCCTGTGTCTCTTGTTTTCAGCGTGTCGCGACACTAAACTGGAATATCATTTAATTTCCTCTGAAGAGGCAAAACACTGGCTCTTTATGTGCTGCTGAATAAAAATGGAAGAGATCTTCCAGTTCAAAGTGTCAACGCTGCTGCCTAAAGATGGCAAAATTGCTTATTTTCACTTTCAGGCAACATCAAGCAGGTTCCCCCCCCCACTTTTCCTTTCCCGGCTGTTTATCTTGCATATTCATGGCCCGCTTGATTTTTTTGAGAACCTGTCACTGATCTTGTTGCAAAGCTCTGCTATTGCTTCAGAGGTGAAAAGAAACACTCCACCAGGCTTAATAGTGTCCGGACACGTACACTGACAGCCAATGGAGGCGGGCGGAGCACAATTGTACTGGACACGATAAAGGTCTGACAGTTGGGTGGTGGTGGGGGGGGTTGGTCACATCCTGCCACTGCATATCTGCGCATACAAACATACACCAATTAAAATATATCCTCCCTGTTTATGGTTGGGTTCAATCCAGAAAGATCCCAGCCTTGTATTTGACCTGCCTCTCACCTTAGCTGTGAGAGGCAGACACACACACACACGCACGCACGCACACACACGCACACAGCCACACACACACACACACCGTCTTCTCAGAATAACTATGGATTTATGGCTTAAACTTGGCTAGTTAGGAGGTCAATATCATAGTAGGATGCATGGGAATTATTCCCCCCATACTCAGGCGGTCCCGGCAGTTAAGTGTGGAAGATTAATAAAGCGAGCAAGTGAGCATTTTTTGCTTCTGTGAACATTTCTATCCCCTCACCCGTGATTCACTCTGTCCTTTGTATCAACCTAACAGGCTGAGGCAGAAAGCCACCCCACACTGATTATGTTTGAACAAACCTTAAAAAAAGCAAAAAACAGATCAGCTTGTGACGGTGCATTGTCTAAACAATCCACAATGCTCATATGGACCTTTAAGAAATGTCATTTTAAGAAGAAGCACTAGGCACATATACACCAACTGACGTTATTTGTTTTTCTCGGATTTTGTCAAAAAGTATATTTTAATACACATCGTCAGTAGCGGTGTCCCGATCCAATATTGAATCCAATATTATGACAGCTTGCATCTAAAATCTCTGATATTGGCACGCCGATACAAGCAGACGATTCCAGACTCTGCCCCAGCACGTCTATCCATCAGCGGCCGGATAGAGCCCACGTAATCACAACAACAGTGTGCGCTAACGTGTTTAGCAAGGAGTAGGAGTGAAAGACACAGCACAGTTTGATGAGGTCTCACTCTTGCGCCGATGTCAACATTGGCGGAAAAAAACAATACCGATGTGATCCGAGATCTCATTTTTATGCCAATATTGAACTCATTAATAATGAATTATTATTTTTAGAACATGCCAACAGCCAATTGAAAATAAGGGCTGCAAGCTAACAATGGTCAACGTGCCTCACTTTGGACATGCGTGCATTATACCAAGTGGCAAGAAATAACTTTGGTTGTGAATTTGCTTTCAGCTGAAGAAATTAGAGATCTGGTTCCTCCCAGGACCCAAACTTATAAAAATACATCTATTTCCGTATCATTGCCATATACTGCACAGCAAGGGTGCCCATTACATTGATCGCGAGCTACCCGTAGATGGCAAAGGTAGTTTGGGTCGATCGCATAAACGTCACCTCATAATCTGACATTAAGATCGCCTCTTGAAATATCCTCCTGCTATCCTAACAGCAGCACTTTTCAAAGTGTGGGAGGTGCCAGAAAACTTCAGGGCAGGTACAGGAGCTTGAGAAAAATTAGGAAAAAAAAAACGTCAAACCTGCCTACCCAACTTCAGTTACATTTAAAGGTAAAATGAATTGATTTGTAGTTTGTACGTTGGGAGAGTAAAGAGAGTCTGCGGTGAGCAGAAAACGCTACAAAGAATGTTCCTGAAAATGAGTTTCTCAGGTAGTTGTACTCTGAGGGGAGCTCACTGTGCCACAAGCCCAATAAAAAACTAACCCCAAGCCTAATGTTAGGGAACCTCTGCATCAACAGGTCTGGTTATATTTAAAGCCGCCTCTTAAAAACACTCTGCATGCATATATTTGCTCTCCACTTGAACGCATCACCTTTGCCTCCTCCTACACTTTGACTGCCGGGCCTCTCCTGCACCCCGCTCTATGCGGCGCTTCTCTTCGCTCGGTCCCCGCGGATTCTCCCGTGTCAGTAAATTACCTTATAAGTGGAGGCATCGACTGTGGGGACTCTTTCATACACATTCACATAGCGCACAAACACAATTGATCTAGCGCAGAGATGGTGGTGGGGGGGCGCACATGTGACAGATCACAGGCCCGAGTGTGGAATACAAAGGAACAAAACAGTCTTTTGATAAGGATGTGACATGAAGCGATGCTTCCCCGGAGTCGGCCGCTCTGAGTGCTAAACACTATCAGCGATCTGGGAACGCTCTATGAAAGTGTAACATTAGCCTATCTGCAAGCATTATGAATTATACATTTCTTTATCTTTTTCCCCCCACTGGGAATGATACAGTGACAACATTAGCAGCTCAATTAAAACAAAAAATGAGAACCTTTTTGCTGTAGGAGGAGGACTACACGGCATGGGGGGTGCAAACTTTGTCATTGCCTTTTTCACTACAGACAGAATAAATTGTTTTAGAGTGCACTTTTTCACAGCTGCAGAAAACAAAACAAAAAACAGAATTGATTTCTCCTCCATTCATAATTAAAACTGGTGAACAGTTAGTTGTTAGTCTTAGATGTGGATACATGCTCATACACGCGGTGTGAAACAATACGCTGGGAATCCAAATAAGAGAGCCCTAATGAGCGTGATCATAGACACTTCAAACACTCAGCTACAGTCCTTCTTTCATACATGAGCAGAAACAGAAAATGCATGTCAAATGATTCTGTTTAACCCTCAGAGGGACGCGCACACATTTGACGCTAGCGACAAAAAGTATGACCAAAAAAATGCTGTAAAAATATATGTTCATCTAAACAAGTCATTCTTCATTGTTGTGTATGTGTGTATTTATTATTTAGCTTATTTTTTTATGATTATTATTTAATTACAACACTGTCTGTCCATTTATCCTTTTTATCTACAAACTATCAACTTTTCTATTATACATTTTTAGCCCTTTCTCCACCTATCAGAAAATGGTAACCCGGTCCAAGTTAAACACAGATATTGAACACACGATGAATAATTACTGAGACACGGGAAAGCATTAAATAAGCGCTGCTTCTTCCTACTGCTTTTCGCATATGGTGAATTGTGCGAGTGTAAACGTGGTGTACTGCAATATTACCTTGTTAGTCTAGTTGGAAATAAATTCAATTCATTTTTTACAAATATTTCTGTCCTAAATGTACAAATATACATATGAAATATTAATTGAAGTATTGGGATTTTAACCCTTTCAAGGTCAGTATTTCTTTAATAGGAAAAAACCTTAAGTGAAACGCATACACCATTCCAAACATGAAGCAACATTTCAGTAGCAAGGCATCCTTGCAGGAAACGGTAAATTTAGTAAATGTAAAAGTAAATAATGGAAATAGTAAATTCATCTTTTCCTGCATGCTTTGAATGGGAAAATAAGCGCTCTCTGGTGGACAAATATAAAAACTCAAAATAGAAGGCCAGTAGTCCAAACTGACATTCAAGAGAGTTTTATTGTCATGTGCATGGTAAATGACATTTCTTGTCATGAGGTACAAATGTGTAATTTTTTGCCGTTTTAGACCAATTTAAGGGAAGATGTTTTAAAAGTGAACATCCTCTAGCATATTTCACATATATTGATTTAATGCAGCCAATCTCCAGGAAAAAAAGGAATAAAGCAGAAGATACCATAGAGAGTCTAACATTAATTTGCAAGAATTTTCAGGTCTGCCTTCGCACTGTAGCAACCCAATGCGAGAGAATTTTCCACGTGTTTTTTGCCGTCCACATTTAGATGAGCTGCGCATATAAACAAGTGGGTGAGCTGACAAAAAAAAAAAGTCCTCCTTGGTCTATTTAAACCCTCCCCCGCAGGCAACAGTATTTACAAGGAAACCGTTATCATTTAGTCTCTGTTGCGGATCAAAATGTCAAGCTCCGCCGAGAACGTGTGCAACGCTGTGAGGCCAAAAGTGCAGTTTCAGAGCCCCGGGATGCGGGAGTGTGGTGAGGTGAGAGAGGCCGATGGTGGTGGTGGTCGTGGTGGTGGTGAAAAAATGATTTGCAAATGCCCAAATATGTCTAATTGACCTGAAATATCGCTCTGTGTGAGAGAATTGTTTGAAATCAATACGGAAAAGGAATAGCCTTGAAGAATGATTTTAGAGGCCGCCGCCACCGCTGCACTGTTTTTTTTTTTTTTTTAAAGAGCGGAATCAAGAGGCGTGCGAGAATCGGAAAGGATGGAGCGGGCGGGGTCAGGGAAGGTCAGACGAATTAAAACTGCACGGGATGCTGCCAATTAAAAAAAAAAAAGAAAAGAAAGGGAAGCGTATTCTCCCCCCCACACACACAAATTTTGGACTAGCCTAGCTGTTGCTCACTCAACTTCAAAATGATAGCAAGGGAAAATGAACGTTTTTCACTTCAATGCTTAAGGACTGATTGCTCCTGAGGATGCGTTGTGCCGTTTTCCAGCCATTATGGCTGTGTTGAAAGAATACCGGTGCCAGAGAATGTGATAGAATTGTCATGTCTGTTCCATAAATTTATTTATTTATATTAACATAAACAAATGCAATAGTTTATGTTAAGAGTTAAATTTGGACTAAAATTTGCCTTATTTTAAAATTGTCCACCAGATGACCCTACTTTTTCCCATTCAAAGCATGCAGCAAAATGTCTCACTTTTTCCGCAAAGCTGCCATTTTCTTTTTATTGTTTATGCATGAATATAAACAATAACTTTGACACGTATATATTTCAAGTGGTTTCGAAAAGATTGACTCATCTAAAGTGGAAAAAAAAAAATCATATTTTTACAGCAGTTTTTGGGATGCTGACATGTTTTTGTCATTAATGTTTTGTTAAGGGCTAAGTCGCTTTTTAAGAAATCGTTATCATTATATTATTTGTAGAGCCGCAACAATTAATCGACCAACAACCACCATATGTGTCCCGAGAGCATATGGGAGAAATATCTATCATTTCTAGAGCTGCAACAAGATGACTCATCAATCATTCAACCAGTTAATCGACAAACTATTTTACTATTCGATTAATATGTTTTGATTTTCAGCCTCTCAAATGTGAATATTTTAAAATTTCCTAGATCATCCATGAAAGCAGCCCTATTATATTTGTGTTTTAGGCCAAACAAGATATTCTCACACATCAGCTTTGACTTTGGAAAACAGTGATGACATTTTTGCCACTTTTCTGATATGTTGCGGACCAAACCACTAACTGTTTGGTTTATATTGAGGGCCTAGCCGATTACTCGATTAATCAAAACAACAAGCTAATCGACTAAGAAAATAATCGTTAGTTGCAGCCCTAATTATTTGTGTTTTTTTTATTCCAGGATGACATTGCCATTGTTATTTATTCTCCCTTCCTTTGATGATCAGCTTAAGTGAAAGTTACCAAATATGGTTTCTCCTGCAAATATCCTCAGCAGCTCTTGATTGGATTCACAATTAAACTCCACACAGCCAACCCACCTTATTGTATTTACTTCACGCCAAGTGCACTACTCCGTCCTCCCTCCTGTCCAGGTGCCTTGTGGGTAAGGACCGGAGCGAGGTTCCTCCACGCCGTGTGTAGTGGGTGGGTTTGGCGGTGACAGCTCCACGATGCCCTTTGACCTGCGAGGAAGAGAAAACAACATCAATGGTAATTCCCCCTTCAAACACATTAACTGGGATGAACCGGGTCCCAGCGAGCCCCTCACAGTGGACGCATTGATCGCAGAAATCCATGAATAAATTTAGCGCTAATTGATTTTTTTCCCCCCTCCACTCTTCTCCTTAGAAATAAATATCTAATTCTGAGAGGAGGCAGTGGATGTAGCAGATTTCTTTTTTGTCTTTTTTGACACGGGAGCCAAATATTCAGTGACAGTTAGTCTTGGTTTTTATCATTTGTTTTGCAACGTGATAGTCAACACAAGCTCCACTGACCAAACAATACAGAAAAAAATCATTGTAAACAGATTTCTGAGGCAACAGACCCAGAAATTTCAACCTTTTAATTGTTTTTGGTGAGGTTTTAAAAGTTACAGTTTGCACAGCTGCTGTATGAGCAAACAAATCTGTGACCCTGCTAGTTACAGAGTGAAATTAACGGCATTTGCAAACTATTGCAAGCACTAAGAGTGGTGATGCAGGGGGGAGAAAACGAAGAGGAGGGGTGGCAAAGTGGAATTCGGATGTTGGTAATGTGTGTGCATGAGCAGTTTGAGTTCAACTGACTACAGGCAACAACAGAAAAAAGTCCAAGAGATCAATTTACCATTTCCTCTCTTAATTGTGGAGTATTCAAGAACCAAATGTGGGTGAAAAAACACAAATGTTACAAAATACATAGTTATTTTTTTTAAATGCACTCTTAAAAAAATATAAGTCAGCATATTTTATACCATAACCAAATATGATAGGAGGGTTTTCATTCAACACAAAACTTAATGAAATAAAATAAAATGTAAAAAAAAATATGTATATTGTAATTCATTTAATATGTTACTCTAAAAAAAGACATTTTTTATGTTACCAGGTTTTATTGACAGTTTTACAGACTATTTTGGCATTTAATGTTAGTGAAATATAACGAGCATTTTAATTGAAAAATATCCTTTTAATATCCTATCCTTTTAAGAATACCTTAATCAGAACAAATAAATATATATATCATTTTCTTAGGACTATAAATATTACCATTCGCTAAATAATAGGCGCTATAAGTGTGATTTCAACTTGCCGCCTCAATCAATTGCAGTGAATAAGCTGTACTTTCAGGTATCACACTGCCACCTACTGGTCGACAAAAAAACATTCACAATCAGTGAGCTGCGCACACAAATAAATGAGCTCCTTCTGATCAGGGTTATTCTGTGATTTCATAACATCTGAAGGCAGCGACATCCCTGTGAATCACACGTTGCGTTTAGTTTCAGCATGAGATGACGGATGATATCACGAGACGTCATGAATGAGGGAGGAAGATAAGATGAAATGATCTCACAAGACTTGTTTTGCTCAGCCGTGCGAAGGAAAATAAAAGAAAGGTGTTCCTATATAGCGCTACCTCCACGAATAAGCGAGACGCAACTCTTGGGACGCCCTGAAGACAACATCAAGAGTCCCTTGCATCCTATAGGTCTCTATCACTGACGAACATGCACGAGTATCTACAGTATTAAGTGGAGCGACAGCAATTCAGCTTCTTATCTGGTAGTAAAGCATCAGGGAGCATTATGGATGTGATTTATTTGACACTGTACAGTACATTGTACAGTGGGTACACTCAAATAACACGTCGATACACGAGCTGTGGCAAAACTGATGCCTTTACAAAGATGATGCTCAATTTTGATTGATTCAGCAAAACAAGTTTTTAATTTTCCCAGGTCAAATTAAAGCACTTTAAGGACTGATTAAATATCTATGTAATTAAAAGAATGGCAATGTTTTGTTTTGTTTTTTTTTGTCATGAAAACAAAGACGATGTATATTATTTTCAGGCTATTTTCAAGAGATATGTTAGCGCTCTAATACAATTTTTGATGCTATATAGGGTACTGTTTTGAATATTATGTAGTATTCCCCCTTCCCATGTAGCTGAATGCATTTATTTTATAAATAAATCATATTTAATCAACAAAATAAGTGAAGAAGACATTTAAATCATATATTGTCTCTCTTGTGGAGCTAAATAAGGTATACCTGAAATATGGTATGGTATGATGCAGTTTAATTCTTCCCCACATTGATAAAACATATTGTTAAATCAACATCTATATCAAAACTGAGAGTAATTATCTTTGTAAAGGCAGAATTTTGGTTCGGGCCTATCCTATTAGGTTGTGTAAATGCCTCTGAGATTGCTCACTCGACTCAAATACACACAAAGTCGTTGAGTTTCATTATGTTTGCCATTCCTAAATCTCCCAGAGGCTTGGCATCTGCCGCCCTGCCGTGTACACAACTGGAAAGAGAAGGCGCTTGTCACTTTAGTGAAGCAGACGCGATGGAAGAGGAGGAAAGGAAGAGAGAGGATGACGCAATTGCACCGTGGCCCCTGCGAGGGCCAGGTTGCAGGGATGGCCTGCACCTCGGCAGATGGGCCGCCGTGTCGCTGCACATTCACAGCCGCATGAATCACCTGACAGATGTTTAACGTCAAGGCCGGGCTGTCTCACGCACATAAACACACGCAAAAATAGGCAAGTGTACACACTCACGCACACACACACACACACACACACAGTGCTGCTGCTTGAGCCAAAAAGGCTCAGACCATTGCAAACTTGACCCAACATAAGAAAATCTTGAAGCTACAATGCAATGACCTCACATTACCTCACTTGGAGGGAATACTGGTCAAATTTGTGCTTGCAATCAACTGGAAAAAAGAAGCAACCCTCCACTTTATGTCTGTTAGAGCCGTGTTACCCAGACTGAGGGGTGGGACCTAACATAGGCCATGGGTGATGGGGCAAACAGGCACAAAATTTCTTTGCAATGGTCTTTTTGACGCATGTTTGTCATCAATTAATTTGTGATCTTTATTGATGTTCAGTGATGGTGATGGTTGTGAGGAAACTACTGTAATTTCAATTTTGACCTGAAAATACAGTTCCAGACCCAACCATGATAAGTTAATTTCCAAGTAGGATTCCTTATTTATAAATGCAATATTCTTGCAGTTAGCATAGAAAACCTGTTTACGACCTTCAAAATACATTTATTAGAGCCCTCTAGACATGAAATAACACCCCTATAGTTACCTTTACACTCATATTACCCAATATAGTATACATAATAAGAAAAAATAAGGCATATTAGGCATAAATAAGACATGACATAGACTCACATGTTAGCACTGCATTGTGTTCCTTGTTTTCTTTTTTTACTTCCTGTTCTGAACAGTACTTCCTTGTGGTGGCTATTGCCTCAACAAAGTAACATTGCTGACATCTAGTGACCAATGTAGAATACTACATATCATTGTAATGTATCTGAATGCCTTATATTTGTATTTTAGTTCATTTAGCCATTTTTATGCTTGAAAATGATTAATTTAGGCAAAAACATTTATTACATTTGCTTATATGCTTTTTTTTACTAATAATAGGGCATATTCAACAACAAAATAGTATGATTTTTAATGAATATATTTTTGAAAAATCACAATCGAGTGAAGCCACAAAATTCCGAGCGCAAAAAGGTGAGGGATGACTGTACCACTATTTCAATTTCTGCAAATGTACATAAACATTTGAATAAAACGCAAGTCTTTTGTTTCTATTGTGGCATGATTGCAAAATTTGATTGGGTGGGAACCAACATAAAAAAAAATCTAAATAAAAATGCAGATGTGCCAGACATTTTTTTATTTTTATGTCGCTTTTTATAGGATTTTGGCTCAACATAAAGCTGCACATCAACTCCTATAACTTGCACCTTTTTTCCCCTAGCTGATTTAGAATACATTGGCCATGAATGTTTATTCAATCAGCTGCAGAGAGTACCAGCCATAGCATTTTTTTTATGTTGTTGTCGTTTTTTTTTAACCTTTACTGTTCAGCAGCTTAGCCGTACGGGCAGCCTGTATGCTTTATTGCTGTGCAATTGATGAGTCTGGTATAACGTACCTGTTGCATCTGTACTAACCTTGAATTCTGATGCCATCAGACAGTACTTGGCTTAGGACGAGGGGTGGGTATTGTTAAGATATTATTTGATAGGGGGTTGCCAAATCGGTACTTGCAAAAAAGCACAAATATTTTGACATGCAAGAGGAACAATTTAGTCATTTATATATATTAATAATATAAATAAAATGCTAATTAAGTAATAACTTTGCAAATATGAATGCCATAATTATCACAGAAAAAAACAGCAGGGAATGTACTTTAAGTGTATACATTCTGCACAATTGGGGTAAATTGATGCACAATTGTGGCAAAGTTAGACTACCTCCACGATGTTTGCTAGTTCATCCTACATGCAAGAGTCATATATTAATTTAGCAAAACAAAGTTACTTGCGCGACGTCACTTGCACAATATCAACTTCTAGCATTTGTTGCAGGTGGTTGAGTTTGCATTTTTGTGGTGAAGTACAACCAAACTTTTGAGCATTTCGGCCTGCGTGATTTAGCTAGATGCTCACCGTCGTCTGTCCAAAAAAAAAAAACATAACAAGTGTAACACCGTCACAACAGTTGATTAGGTGGCGGGAACTATACCTAATTTTTGCCTAATTTCTATGCCACTAAGTTAAAAATAACTACTAATAGTAACTACTAATTTTGCAACAAAACGAGGCACCAATGTTTATCAGTGTGGTTGTGCCAGTTTACATCGGCACCAAGTGCCATCGGTGGTTTTATAAAAGAAATATTTTATGAAATAATTTTATGAAAAATATCCTTGCAGCACTTACTTGTTAAACTCCACGTAAACGTTAGCTTTACATGTGCCACGTCTGGAAACCTGTGTTGTGGATGCCAGATGTGGCAGACGTCTACAGTGATACATGGTATCGTTTTACTGTTTGGGGAGAAGAAAAAGAAGAGGTTTACTAGAGGTGTGGTGCTTATTTGTTCAAGTGGATAATGCACAGGGCCATTCATTGAAGCATGGCATGAAAGGGGAGACAACTTGAGCAAATGGGTCAAATAGAATCTATCAGTAACATCTACTGTAAAACACCTAATAAAATAGTTTAGTCGTGTTATATGCAGCGGACCAATTAAAAAATAGCTTTGGGTCACAAATGGAGCCACATTTGGACACCCTTAATCGACAGCCAGACATTTTATGAATGCCTTGGTACCGAGAACACTGGGGATAATTTCTGCTTATACATGGAGCGTTTAAGAAAGACCTGCTGGATCTTGGAAAACATACTTGAAGCCTCCCTTTTTTTTTGAGCAACCTGATCAAATTCATAGAAACAAAAACAAAAAGCAAGCTCTCGAACAGATTAAAGCATTCACAACGTATCAGCATCAAACTGCTGGAGCTTCTTGCCCTCTACATTTTTTAAACACAGTCAATAGATCTAAATATTTTACGGTGCCGCCGTGGCCGATTTATTGTTTGATGTTTTGAAAAACTTGTGCAGAATGAAAGGGGGATTCATTAAAAGCATGAGGCCCCCGCGATCGGCTTTGAACGTGGAGTTTAACTGGGATATTGATCATTCTCTTTCTTCTGTGACAAAGGCCACCAGGGACACTGGGAGGTGTCTGTGGGTGAAGGCATGCCGCCAATAATGCCAGACAAGTGTGTGTGTGTGTGTGTGTGTGTGTGTGTGTGTGTGTACTCAAAGGTAAGTCTACTACTGCAGCAGAAAAATAAAATATCTCAAAAATGACCAAATTGCTGACTTCCTACATATCTAAACAGAATTAAGAGCCCAGTGTGAGTACAAAAAAGTGATTACTCCAGTGAAACCTCAGAATTTGAACACCCCAAATGTTGTACAATTGGGAAAACGATTCCTTTTTACCGGGAAACTCCCTGGTGTCTGCAGCAATCAAGAAAGTTGCATCGCTGGCAGCATCCCAAATATTACACCAAAGTCTGTGTGGAGTTTGCATGTTGCATCAGGCTTGAGTGCGGGTCGCAGTCTGCTGAGGCTCGCCAGCGTCAATCCCGCTCGGATCACGTCGTCCTTAGCAACAATCAGCCACCTTTTCCGTGTCCACCAGCCTGGAGGTCAGGTCTCCCATGCATGAGTACATGCATGCCATACCAGTGTACATGTGTTTTGTGAACTTGAAAGAGGCATTCAACCATGTCCCTTGAGGAATTCTGTGTGGGACACTACAGGAGTATGGGGTATCGGACTGCTTGATTCGGGCTGTGTGCGCTCTGCCAGAGCTTGGTCTGCAAATCAAGCAAGTCGGCCATATTTCCAGTGAGGGTTGGACTCTGCCAGGGCTGCTGTTTGTCATCGTTTCAATTCATATATTAACTTATGGACAGAATTTCTAGGTGCAGCCAGGGCTTTGAGTCAATCCGTTTTGGTAGCTGCAGGATTGGGTCTCTGCTTTCTGCAGATGATGTGGGCCTGCTGGTTTCATTGGGCTGTGATCTTCAGCTCTCGTTGGATCAGTTTGCAGCTGAGGGGTGAAACAGCCCGCATGAGAATCAGCAGCTTCAAGTCTAGGTCCATGGTTCTCACCCAGAAAGGGTGTAGTGCCATCTCAGGGGTAAAATTCTGCCCAAAGTGACTGAGCCCAAAGACAATCTAATCTACGTCCCTACCCCACCGATAGTCATGAACTTTGGGTAGTGACCGAAAGGGCAAGATCATGAGTACAAGCGGCCGAAATTAGTATCCTACGTAACATGGCAGGGCTCTCCTTTAGAAATAGTGTGAGAAGCTTTGTCATCCGTGAGGAACTCTGAATAAAGCACTTCCACATTGAGGTGGTGGTGGTGGAGGTGGTCGAGGCACATTCGACCGGCAGGAGGCCTCAGGGAAGGCCCAGGACTGGCCTGGGAACACCTCGGGATCCCCTAGGAGAAGCTGGATCATAGCCGTGGAGAGGGACTTCTGGGCTTCTCTGTTTAGACCGTTGCCCCCGTGACCTGGCGGAAGAAGCGGAAGAAGATGGATGGATGGATAGATTATTAATGAACTATATTGTAAGAAATTACAATAAATTGCTTTGTCAGCTATAACACAAAGCTAAGATGTGGAAGTTTAGTTCAGACAGCTTCGCACTGGATTCCTTTCAGCATCTTTTAATGAACAAAAGTATCATCAAAGTTGCCCACCTACCCAACCCCGGACACCTTGGATCATTGGGAAGGAAAAATGAGAAATCTTTGTACCTTAAAACAGCTTCCACTCTTCAGGGAAGACTTTCTTCAAGATTTTGCCGTGTGTCTTTAGAAGTTTGTGTCCATTTGTGAGGTCAAACTCCTCCAAGCATGCCTTGATGGAGCTTGCTGTGTGCACTGAAAACAGAAAAAGATCTTCCCCAAAGTGTTCCCACAAAGTTGAAAGCGTACAATTGTCCAAAATGTCTTGCTAAAACACAGAATTAATGTACAGATGAGTTGTGTCCCAATACTTTAGCTCCTACATTGTCTCTTCTGCCAGATTGGTCCACGTCAGCTTCACTTGTCCTTCATGGCTGCTCTCCTGTCAGCAGACAATAACATAGTTTCTATCCGTCTCAGTCGCTGCAAGCTTTCTCACTTGTTAATTCATTCAACTCAGTGCCTGGCGCCAAATGTTTGTTTTTTGTTGTTTTTATGATCAGCTTATTAACTTATGAATGAATGATTATACATGATGTGCTAATCATCCAAGACTGAATTATCTGCAAAGTATGTTATTTCTTGTTGATGCTTAGCTATAATGACGATAACTTAGAATGTATAAAATGTAGTTGTTTGTACAGTAGTGATGTTACGAGACGCTAGCAATGCTAAAATGCAAATTGTTAGCATGTACCAGACTAGCAATGCTAACATGCTTACTGTTTGCATGCTGCTGACACAACACACACAGTTTAGAGCTCTCAGTGACTCAACACTCGACAGGAAGTCCCATATGTCTGAGAATACTACACATTTTACTCTGATTCTGTCTTTGTAGAATTTGAATGACATATGGTAGTAGGACAATGTCCTGTCCTTCAGCGGACTTCATCCATGAGCCTGCTTGTCCATTCGTTGTCTCTTAAAGTCAGAGCTGTCCAAACTTCTTCCAGTGAGGGACGCATATACAAACAAAGGGGTGGAGTGAGGCTGCGTTGGTGACAAAGCACATTGGTGTTATACCCAACAATAAAGCGCAGTAATAATGAATTGACTTTATTTTTACAATGTGCGGAGGGCCAATAAAAAAAACAAGCTGTGAGCCTAAAATGGCCCCCAGGCAGCAGTTTGGAAACCCTTGCTTTCAGATGTAGCTTGTCTGCTGGGTCTTTGCTCACGCTTCAGCTAGCATGTAACTAGCTAACTCTTGTTGTCATCTCAGATCGAAGTGCAGCTTCATTGGCTCCACGACTTTCTGCTTGGTGAGACGATCTTGGCCATGCAGAGGTGTGCCTGGAATGACAACCTGTTCGGCATCATCAAGGAACTGGACCGCAACAAAATGGAAACAGTCTGCGAGGTGAGAGTGTTGCTTTGGTGCTGCTCAGGTTCTGATACTGGTCCTGATGATGTCTATGAATTTGGCCAAGGTTTGAAATACGTACTCATTTTTTTCTCCATGCGTTGTTCTCTGACAGTGCACCACCGCATTAGGTCATTTGTTCAACATGGTGAGTGACATCTTCTGACCTTCAACTCAACTCCTCTGCAGCAAACTCTGAACACTTGAGTTTTGCTGCCATCTTTCAATCTATGAGGTTGCCGTCGGCTTTTCCGGTGGTGAGAGGGCTGATTGTCACACCGCCATCCCTTCAGAGAAAGAGAGTTCCCGGGTAAGGCTGGTGAGACCTTCACCTTGACGTGAACATGAGGATGAACATTTGTGTTGTTTTGAGCAGGGAACAGCAGCGAGAAGTCCATGAACGTCAGGATGATTAAACTCACACCAACGTAAGTGTCTCACACACGCAAGTTGATGATGATGATTATGATGAGACTTGTTGGTGTGTTCAAGTCAATCAAGGAGCTTGAGAAGACCGCGAGGGACTTCCCAGACGTCACCTCTGACGTTTACGTCATGGGCAACTTCCGCCAGTTTCCTGCAGAGTTGTAAGTACCGTGACCGGACCAGATGCTCACACACACGCTGGCACACATCAAAGTGCACAGATTTTACGAGATGCGGAGGCAGGTCCAAAAAGCTGTGCTTAAACTGGTGGTGAGTGGTCATGTGACAAAGTTCTTTTAGTCTGCATGTTGCTCGGTCCTTTCTTCTAGAACGTTCTCATCAAAGGGAAACAAATGTTTCTTGAGACATAACCTGCGATCAAATTAGCTTGTTTGGGTGACGTCACAACTTCTGCAGCTTCTCATTGGACCTGCAGTGTCTTTCTTGTGTCTTTCGGGTGTGTTTGTGGTCTTTTAATGATGTTTTGAGTTCGACGGCAAGCGTGTGACATCCCCCAGTGATGTCTACGTCGCCATCAAGCAAGCTGATACGCTTCATGTGGTGGTGGTGCGGGGCTACGAGGTTGTCACTCTCTTCATCACGCCGGAGAAGACTGACCCTTCATGGTGGTTGTTATTTTATCTAGTGTGGTTACTAGGGGTGTAACAATACACTAAAATGTAATTTCGGTTTGGTTCAGTCTCTTGAGGTGCTCGGTTCAGTTAATTTTCGGTACAAAAAAGGAAGGAAAAAAAGACTTAAAAAATGCTTTTATTTAAAAAAAATGCAAACAGAACTTTTTTTTAATAAATAAAAGCAATCCATTTGGATGATATTTCAAATAAATTAGAGTTATAAATTAGAGTTTTTTAATAGAAAAATAATAATAAAATAAACAGTTGTATTTAAACAATTGTTTAAACATTGTAGGGAAATTTAATGGACAGTTACAGTTAAATAGCTCTCTGTTGCACGTGATGTCCAACCATCTGTCGTAAGTGAAAAAGCGGACACGTGATGGCTCTTTGACAACATCAGTTTTAGCTTTTTCATAAGGTGCTGGTATAACTTTCTGGCTAAAGAGAGGACGTGATGGTATTTCGTAGCCAGGTTCAAGAACTGTAATCATACACAGTCATGGAAACAATTATTAAACACCCTTGTTTCTTCAGCTTATTGATCCATTTTAATGCCTGGTACAACTAAAGGTACATTTGTTTGGACAAATATAATGATGATAACAAATATAACTCATAAGAGTTTCATTTAAGAGCTCATATCTATCAACTTCTTGACAGTAACCAAAATCACTTAAGTTCTTACATGAATAGCTATAGCATTGTACTGCCAAACAATTTAACTCTTATGACCTATTTTTGTTTTCATTGTTGTATTTGTCCAAACAAAGGTACCTTTAGATGTATCAGGCATTAAAATGAACGTGGTCTAATCATTTTTCCATGAATATACTTAAAGCCAGCGCTCTCAACAACTGAATATGCCGTAATCTCATGACTATAAAAACTCCAATACCAAGTGTTACTGCTTTGGCCCGGTCAGAGTTGCTTGCTAGATGTTGTTTATATGCTGAAGTTATCGGTGTTTCCACTAACCTGCTTTGTCTTTCTTGTAGATGTAACATTCACTGCCTGATGATGCCGTTTTAAGTGCGCTAACATGTTAGACGTGTTTCCTGCAGAATACCAGATATCCGTGGAACAATGGTGACACACAACTTTGGATTTATCCAGTTGCCTTTGTCCATCGGTAATTTTAACAGGGAAGCCAAAGTGTTCCCAAACAGGAGACCGTAGTGAGACGGGAGGATCCTCCAGCTCAGGCTTCTCGCTTGCTTTTGCCATGATGCCATTTGTCACGCCTGCGAGCTACTAGTGTTCTTCCCCTCAGTCAGTAGTGTCCGACACTCAGAGGCGTGCGTGCAAAAACTCGCCCAGGGCTTTAATTCCGCGTGAAGCACCAAGATCATGGCCAACGTGCTAACCACTAGACCACCAGTAATAAATTTAATGAGGAAAAAAAGCATAAAATATAACCGAAACGATAAGCAAGTGGACCGAACCGAACATGCAGAACCAAAACAGTTCAATACATCCATTTGAACCGTTAAACCCCTAGTGGTTACTAACTACCTGTATATTCATTTACATTTTACTAGTGTACATTGATGGTAGGTGGTAGGAGGAAAGAGGAAAGAGGGCTATCTGTCATGCTCAGAGTTTTTACATGCATACATGCCAAGCAAATCCACAAATATATATCTGCAATATTTGTCAACTATTATATGTTTTAGTAATAAATATTCATATTAGCTGAATGTGATCATGTAAAGAGTGCCCCCTTTCGGGAAAGGTGATATGTGACAACAACGTATGATGCAATGTGAGTGCAATCCATGGAACAGGTTAAGACCAGTAAAAAGAGGACTCCAGAGAACGGCATGGGGTCGCAGGCAGTCTATCCTTCAGTTTGCCTTTTAAATCACATTACAATGTTTTGAATTTTTGATTTACAATTTTTCTATTTACTACTGTATCAGTGCACTTACTCTTTTTATTCCCTCACACATTGGCATTTCCCTCTTTTGACTTTCCCCCTTTTTAAATTTTTGAAATGTCACTCTTTTTATCAAAAAATTTTTCAAGGCCAATTCAATGTCACTTGGTAACAATCGTGATTAGTAGTGATTTGCAACATTTTACCATGCATTTGACAAATACTATTATAACGGCTGTGTGTGGTTTTGGATTTGTTTAACAAACATGACAAAGCAATATCCAAAGTACAAAAATACAAACAACCAGCCTCATTTTGGGAGGAATTCCCACTCTCTCTTCCAGATACACATATACACAGGGGTGTACACAGGGTTTCACCAGTGCAGGAATTGGGACAACAGTATGAATTAAATTTTCAAGATTAAACACTCTTAATACACTAAAATACCATAAATTCCAGTGTATAAGGCACACCCACTAAATTTAGAGGATTAAACAGATTTGTACATATATAAGCCACACCGGACTATAAACCACACATGTCCACATCCACAAAACGGCATATTGTGGTCCGTAAGGACAGGCAGCTCTTTATTTGAGAGGAACCAATCATGAGCTATGAAAAAACTCATGACGAGCTTGTCAACCCATTGGAAATTGCAGGAGGTCATTACTCAAAATGACAGTCTGACTCACGGTGTCATCTTACAAAGAACTCTAAACCCATCACACAGCAACTTAACACTCAAAAAGTGCAAAGAAATATACAAACATACAAGTACCAATATGAGTTTAAAAATGAAAAAAAACACAACTATTTTAAAGTTTTCCTATAATGCATTGTGCCTGAGCAAAGCATTTCATTGGAGGACAAGCGACATAGAAAATGGATGGATGGCGCTGCAATGCTGCCTCTGTCTACCAGAGGGAGCCAGAGGAGCCCAGAGCGCAGAGGGAGGCTGACATAATTGCAGTGCCCCAGCAGGTACCAATTCGTGCTTTGCTTAGACACAACGCATTATAGGAAAACTTTAGAATAGTTTTTTTTAAATTCATTTTAAACTCATATTGGTACTTGTTTGTATAATTCTTAGGTACACCTTTTGAGTGTTAAGTTGCTGTGTGATGACTGTTGATGTATTCAGGCCAGAATAAAGTTATAAATGAACGTCAGACTAGTGGTTAGCATGGTGGCCACACAGTCAGGAGATTGGGAAGATCTGGGTTCAAATCTCCGTTGAGCATCTCTGTGTGGAGTTTGCATGTTCTCCCTGTGCGTGCGTGGGTTTTCTCCAGGTACTCCGGTTTCCTCCCACATTCCAAAAACATGCATGTTAGGTTAATTGGAGACTCTAAATTGTCCATAGGTGTGAATGTGAGTGTGAATTGTTGTTTGTCTATATGTGCCCTGCGATTGGCTGGCGATCAGTCCAGGGTGTACCCTGCCTGTCACCCGAAGTCAGCTGGGATAGGCTCCAGCATGCCCCCGCGACCCTAAAGAGGAGAAGCGGTATAGAAAATAGATGGATATTCATATATTCATATATTTCATATATCGTGCATGCCAAAAGTGGCCACTTTTGCATTTTTTTTCATCCAAGATAATCATTTATCATATATTTTTCTGATATATCATATATCATACAAGTTTTATTTAGTTAATAATTAATTTGTTAATTTTGTTACAAATTGACTAAGGATCTTATACCTGGTTTCACTGTCTGATGCATTACATACAAGTTTCGCACATAAGAGATACAAACTTGTAAGATGACTATATATCTTCTCCATATGGGATTGATGTTGTGAATGAATCATTCCCCCCCAGTAATTAATGAAATAAAATGTGTTACCGCTGTCAACGCATTATAGGTGGTGAAGATGGCTTCAATGCGGTCATCCACTGTCTTGAACTGATTTCCATTTTTGTACACTTTCCTTGCCATCCATCCCCCAAATGTTCTCAGGCTCAGGGCCAGTGTCATTTTTTGGGGTCCACCACTTGACTTTTTTGTTACTGTTCCTTAATGCATCCAACCTCAGCAGCAATGGCATGCTGCGAGAGGCCTTGCCTATGCAGCTCAACAATCCGACCACGTGCAGAGAGAGAACTTTTGGATGTGGCGAGAGAGAAAGGGCAAAATGTTGTGCATGGAATTGTAGTAACCGCTTTACAGTCCAAACAAGATCTCACAGGATTATGTTTCACAGGTAAGGCTGAAAACATTTTTTTTATTGTATTTGGCCATCATAACATCATTTTATAAACAGAATTTGTTGACTTTGTGGCATAATGCTGTGGCATAATATAGTCGTCCCTCGCCACTTTGAACATCGCATCCTCACTCTGTCACCTTTTTTCAAAAATAAATAAATTAATAAATATTTCATGGTCAACTATGGCCTATTATTATTTAAAAAAAATGTAAAAAGGCACTTTATCAAGTTTGGTCCATTTTTTTGCTTGTGTTTAAGGGGCAGATCTCCCGCATCCACATGTATCGCTGCAGTGGGCCAACCATCTCTGTGAGGTGTTTGCGTAGTGCGTATATTCAGTCTACTGCCTTTAGCATCTATTAAAAGGAGGATCCTTCTTCAAATCGGTGGTGGTGTCAGACTCCACTACATCTAAGAACCCTCAATTTTAGTTTCATGTGTTTCCCATGTGTGCTGTGTGGCAACATATTGTTGAAGACAAATGTAATTTGTCTTTTTTCTTTTTGAACCACCGAAGGGCACTTAATGAGTAAATAAGCATCTAATGTGATCAACAGCCATCATTTTTGTCCTCAGTGTACGTTTGGAAGGACATGCAGACAGGACACAGCAGGGGAGGAGACCCAATCTTTATTGTCTTTTTATTGACTGCCATTGCATGATGGGGGTCCATCGCACACTTTGGCCCTGGCATGTGGGCAAACCATGTTGCAAAGAGGGGACGGCTGTCCTTCATAGATATTCTATGCGTGGCCCCAACTCACCCATCCTGTCAAGGTCTACGCGTGGGAGCTGAGACGGGGGTCACAGATGACACCCGCCTCTCTGCCAGACGTGACAGCACAGCTGGGCCGCTTAATGACAGAGGGGGCTCAGCTCGGCTCGCACCTGCCCAACCCGGGGCAGAGCGGGCGACCTCACACGGGGGAACGAGTCGGCCCGCTGCCACAGCCGCCACCACGTAGGACGGGCAGATGTTCAAGAGGGGAGACAGCTGCACTACAGGGACCCCTCTCATCTCTCTCTGTAATTGAAAATCATGTAAAAGGTCAATTGTGTGATAGTGACTTTGCAAGTTAGTAGCCTGAACATGACAAAAACAACACTGACTGGTTGCCTCATTGGCTGCCATGTAAATGTGCAAGCAGGAAGATGTGAGGGCCATCTGTTGGAGGCCTCGTTTAGGGAAACCTCATCATTGGCTACATTAAACAGACACTGCAGTGACATATGGACTCCAAACCAAGGAAGAATGTACTGGAAATAAGAGGGGGGTGCAGATAAAAACAACACTGATTCCAAGCTTATCAACATGTGAATAATGTCAGGCTAGTGGCGTCCACCGTGGTACTTTGCTGAATACCTCCACAGGGGTGACCCTCGCCTCGGGTTTCAACTCTGATTAGACAGGGAAATGTTCCAAACCCTGCCCCCCCCCCACCACCACCACACACACACACACACACACACACACACACACACATACACACCACTGAATGGTTCTCCGTTTGTGGTTGTCTTTAAGCAGAACCAGCTCCGGAACTGTCACAGAACATCAGCCTCTCTGGAATTCAGCAGCAGAATTCAGCAGCGGAATTCCGAACACGAGTCGCAGCACATTACGACAGGCAACAACAATGAGGGATCATCAAACTAATCAAACAGGTAAATGAGAAACTTTTGTTATGAAGTGATTGTTTAATTCAATGAAAGCAGGAAAACATCCTACAGAGTCAACCAAGCCATGAAGCACTTCACCATGTATGTTTTTGGTCTCAGTGAATGTCGCCTCTGGTTGCCAGTAACAATGTTCTGCCCGAAATCACAACACCAAGCACACACGTTTGGGGGAAACTTCAATCCCGACTGTGCTGGTAACAAATGTATAAGACAAATACCGTATGTTCTAATTCGAGTTGGGCATTGTTTGAATTTGAATGATTCGGGTTCCGATTTGAATACCTCTTTTCGATTTCGGTTCTTAACAATTCTTGATTCCGATGCTTTTAAGAGGCAAGGCCATAAAGGTTTGCATGGTTTCTTTTTAGATGATTCATTTTTTTAATGATATGAACTTTTTTTTCTTTACTATGATTTTCTCACAGATCTGTTTTCACAGGAGTACACTTTCACAAAAGATGTTTACTTTTGAAAAGTTCATGGAAAAACATTTCCACACAAATGCTGTTGCTTATTTGTTAGTGAGTGTGTGATGCTGCAGGCACTTACACATGCACTAACCTGGGTGCAGAATATCAAACAATATCAAAAAGTTTGCCAGTGAGCAATGAGTCTTGAGCTACCATATTAGCGCTAAGCAACATAAGCATTTTTTTTATGACACCCTTATTTTGTTACCACAACTAAACAGGATGTAGTGCACAGCGCTCTGATTTTGAAGGCCGAAACTGTGTTGCGAAGAAGAAGAAGAAGGTGTCTTCACTTCTGCTAAAAGAGACGCGCTGTCTACATGAATAACTGTACATCTGCAGCCGTGGCTCCCGTCCTTTATTCAAACCAAACTTCCACGACGTCAGCGGGCATCTTGAACCCCTCGGTTACATTGGCATGAGACAGACTTCATTTATTGTTTGACTTCCCTGATTGTGACTGCTTAGTCTGTAGTTATTTCTACACCATGAATTTGGAGGTGGTTAATCATGTTAGTCGTGCACCCTCCTATTATTGTGTTGCAAATATTGCACCGAGTCGACTGCTCTTTTTTTTTTTTATGAAAGCCAAACTTTGTCAACGCTTCTTCTTTGTTGATGCTCGCCGGCTTCTTATTCATTCGTGTTTGCGGCTATTTCTTCCGGTCAGTGGACTAGGCATAAAAATTCTCTAGGAATAAAAATTTTTAAAAAACGATCACAGGAGAATCGGAATCTTAGTCCCGGTTCCCATCGATGTTCAAGACTCGATGCCCAACCTGAGTTCTAAGACTTAACAAGAATCTATTATGTCCATATTGACACATAGCTTTTTATCTTATACTATGTCTGGAGTTTAGTAAGGTACTGAATGTAATGGAATCTAATATTTTTAAATGTGTTAAAAATCCTGCCTTTACAAACAATGAAACAACAACAATGGTCAGTTTTGATGACACTGAGGATTTTGGAACTGGTGTGGATTGTGCCCAAAATATTAGATAGAGCTCTCAGTATGATGCAGTGCAGTTCTACACCAATGCACCAATGTTGAAGGAGGCTTGCTGGAGTTGATGTCATGCGCCACAGGACAGAGTGAGCTTGCTGTGCCCTTTTTTGGCGTTCCTGGGAGGAGCCACATCTGTGTCTGGGAAGTCAGGCTCTTCATAGTCTTCATTTTTTATTGTGGATGTCAACATACTGTATTGTCATGTATTTATATACGCAAGAAGCCAAAGAAAAAAACAAAACACACTTGTGGAGTCACATCTCAAGATCTTAGTTGAAGTCTGATGATTTGCTGAGGTCTCGCCTGAAATACTGTCATGTCGTATATGACATCACACAAACTTTTCGCCCACAATTTTGGTTGGTTTCCTACATATAAGACCATATGACATTTACAGAATCATTGTACAGAATCATTAATAACTGGAGGATGCACAGTGGGATGCACTATTGTCATCTACAAACGTGTATTGATATATATATATATATTTATATATGTCTTTGTTTTTTTTAAAAGAAAGCTTATTTTTATTGAATGTACATAGTTACTGTATGTCTCGGGATGAGCGAGTACACCACTATCTGGACCATTTAAATGATCTGTATCTGTATCTGTATTCGGAGTGGGTGTGGCATGCTATATTTATTGTTTATTATTCAGCTATATGTGTACTGTGTATGTGTGTGAGTGATTTGTAAGACTTTATCATTTAATTATTTTTTAATGATCTGTGTGAAGTTGGTGATTAATGCCAACATCCAGTGATGGCAAACAGGGGAATAATCTGTCAGCCTTGTTCAAGATTCAAGAGATTCAAGATTCAAGAGAGTTTTATTGTCATGTGCATAGTACAACAGCAGTTATACCATGCAATGAAAATCTTATTCTGTTCATTCTCCCAAGAAAAGAAAGAAAACAAATGAAAGAATAAGAACATAAGAAACATAAACACATAAACATATATACCAATAAATTAAGCAACAACAACAGAAGAGACATTAATACAAGTAAATAATACAAATAAATAAATAAATAAAGTGCTATGAGTGTGTGCGTGTGTTGCGTGCGGCGTGTGCGAGTGCTTCGTTGAGGAGCCTGATGGCCTGTGGGTAAAAGCTGTTTGCCAGCCTTGTGGTCCTGGACTTCAAACTCCTGTAGCGTCTGCCTGACGGTAGGAGTGTGAATAATGAGTGTTGTGGATGTGTGCTGTCCTTGATGAGGTTGTGTGTTCTGCGTAGGACTCTAGTTTTATAAATGTCTTGCAGTGAGGGGAGGGCTGCCCCAACAATGTTCTGTGAGGTCTTGATCACCCGCTGGAGTGCCTTCCTATCACGTGTTGTACAGTTACCGTACCAAACAGTGATGGAGGCGGTAAGGACACTTTCAATAGTGCATCTGTAGAAGCAACTGAGGATTGTGGTGGACATGCCAAATTTCCTCAGTCTTCTCAGGAAGTACAGTCTCCTTTGGGACTTCTTCAGAATTTGTTGGGTGTTGTGAGACCAGGTGAGGTCCTCGCTGATGTGTGTGCCAAGGAACTTGAAGGTTTTCACCCTCTCCACCTCAGTCTCATCAATAAACAGGGGTCTATGCGGCTCCTTTTCCCTTGTTCTTGGGTCGATGATCATCTCTTTAGTCTTATCTGTATTGAGAAGGAGATTGTTATCACGACACCAAGCTATGAGGTCCGCCACCTCTCTTCTGTATGATGTTTCAACACCACCAGTGATCAGTCCGATGACTGTAGTGTCATCTGCAAATTTAATGATGCTGGTGTTGTTCTGGGAGGCCACGCAATCGTAGGTGAAGAGCGTGTAGAGGAGCGGACTCAGCACACACCCCTGTGGGGTCCTAGTGCTCACAATTCTTGAGCTGGATGTGCGGTTGTGGACTCTGACTGACTGGGGCCTGCCTGTGAGAAAGTTAAACACCCAGTTACAGAGGGAGGGAGACAGGCCAAGTGTGAGGAGCTTATCTGTGAGTTTGTGGGGGCTGACTGTATTAAAAGCAGAGCTATAGTCTATAAATAGCATTCTGACGTATGTGTCCTGGCCCTGTAGGTGAGAAAGGGCTGTGTGGATGGCAGTGTTGACTGCATCATCCGTGGACCGGTTCTGGCGATATGCAAACTGTAGAGGGTCCACGGTTGCCGCCGGGATGCTCTTTTTGATGTGGGTCATGACTAATCTTTCAAAGCACTTCATAACAATAGGAGTGAGTGCTATAGGGCGATAGTCATTCAAGCAGGTCACGTTGCTCTTCTTGGGTACGGGCACTATGGTGGTGGACTTAAAGCAGGTCGGTACAGATGCTTGTGCAAGCGACAGGTTAAATATGTCAGCAAGCACATCAGCTAGCTCTGATGAGCAAACCCGAAGTGCACGTCCTGAGATGTTGTCTGGCCCTGCTGCTTTTCGTGGGTTTGTTTTGTTTAGAACCCTGCGCACATCAGCTGATGTCACCATGAGAGGTGAGTCCTGTGTGCTCCCCAGGTTCAGCCACCCTCTCTGCTCATCAGGAGTTTGGGTGTCAAAGCGGGCGTAGAACTCATTCAACTCATCAGGAAGTGTGGTTTGGCTGGACGTGGCTACGCTACTCTGCTGTCGATAGTCTGTGATGTGCTGGAGCCCCGCCCACATGCGCCGAGGGTCTGAGGTGGAATAGTAGCCCTCCAGCTTCTGTCTGTACTGTCTTTTGGCCTCTCGTATGGACCTCCTCAGGTCATATCTGGCCTTTTTGTAGTCATCAGCGGTGCCCATGACAAATGCAGTCGAACGAGCACGTAGCTTAGCCCTTACATCACAGTTCATCCACTGTTTTTGGTTAGGGTATTTTCTGTAATACTTGGTGGTGGTAACAGTCTCTATACATGTGCTAATGTAGCCAGTAACAGCAGAAGCATATTCATCCAAATCAACAGTACAATCTTCCCTCCCCGCTGCAGTTTTAAACACATCCCAGTTTGTGCAGCCAAAGCAGTCCTGAAGTACTTGATCAGTTTCTTCATTCCATACTTTAACTGCTGTACGTACAGGGGGAGCTTTTTTAAGAAGTTGTCTGTATGTTGGATAAAGGAATATAGAGATGTGGTCAGCCTTTCCAAAGTGGGGTCTTGGAACAGCCTTCAAAGCACCTTTCATGTTGCAGTAGACTTGGTCCAGGATGTTATTTTCCCTTGTGGGAAAGCTCACATGCTGGTAATATTTGGGGAGGACAGTCCTGAGGTTACAGTGGTTGAAATCGCCAGATATAATAAATACAGCGTCTGGGTGTTTGGTCTCGTGTTTATCAATGATGTCATGCAGGAGGCCTAGTGCATTAGCAGTGTTAGCTCGTGGTGGGATGTAAACAGCAGTTAAATACACAGCGCTAAACTCACGAGGCAAATAAAAAGGTCTGCATTTCACCATCAGCAGCTCAATGTCCTGCGAGCAGTGCTTTTCCGTCGTCTGTACGTCTGTGCACCACCGTTTGTTTACGTAAACACAGACGCCGCCACCTCTGTGTTTACCAGACGCTAAAGTCCGATCTCCCCGGTAAGCAGCAAATGATTCCAACTGGATCGCCGAGTCCGGTATATCCTCCGTCAGCCAGGTTTCTGTGAAGGTGAGGACACAGCATTCCCTGATCTCATGTTGAGCTGTAATCCTTGCTCGTAGTTCGTCCATCTTGTTTTCAAGAGAGCGGACGTTGGCTAGCAGCAGGCTTGGTAGCGGTGGCCTCGTCGCTCTAGCTTTTAGCCTAGCCTTGTTCACGGTAGTTTTCTCAAAAGCACCGCGTTCAGTACTCCGGGCAAAGTTATCCAACTGACTTTATATCACCAGCCAAATTAGAAACAAGCAGACAAAAAAAAAAACTCAACGCAATACGAGCCGTTACTAGCTCTGTCTTATCAAATGCACTCCTCTGTCTGGCTGTAGGGAGTCTGTCTAAGGAGGAGCGGTCGCTCTGTGTGACTGGCCAATCACAGAGCGTGAAGAGTGAATACATAAGTAGTTACCCGATGAGGATTTTCCTTCGTCAGAATTACGGATAACGATGAGCTGTACTTGTTTCATGCTTGTACTCTGGAAAAATGCATTATCTGTAAGGGATACTCGTCTAAAACGAGTATCTGGCTCATCCCTAGTTATGTCATTGTACTTTATGTCCACACACACATACACACACACACACACATTCACACTCTGTTTTAGCATGTGAGGTAATTTTGTGTGGGTGTGTGTCTGCATGTCACAGTGTTCACCGCGGCAGAATGCACATTTCAAAGGCAAGACAGCTCCTGGGCTTGCTGAACTTTTGCTTGTTATCAGGCGCAGAGAGTGAAGTGGAGGGAATTGATCTTTTGTCTAATGGAGGTACGCTCCCCTTTGGGCTCCTCTGCACGATGGCTGCCTCTCCTCCAGCTGACACTTGTCCTGCCACTACTGAGAGAGAGAAAGAGAGGCGTGCTCTGAGCTGCTGACACCAAGATTGATCTTCCTCTTCCCTCCCCAGCAAAAGCTTAGTATCAAACTCCTGGACTTATTGTAGACAAAGATTAGGCAGAGATGCGGGGGTAGGCAGTGGGAAGAGGGACAGATGGGATGAAGAATAGTGTTAGCGGCAATTAAATCATCAAATAATTTTGTGCTGATGTTAGTAAAAGTGAGTACACCTCTCATATTTCAGAAACCATTTTATTAGATCAACCAAAGAGACAATATTATAGAAATGAATCTTGGATGTACTTTACAATAGTCAGTGTACAGCTTGCAGTGATTTACTGTCAACACAGAGCCATTATTGTCTAAATTGCTAAGTGAGTACTGTACACCTAACAGTGAAAATGTCAAAATTGTGTACAAAGTGTGACTATTTAATGTGACCACAACTGTTATCAAGCACTGCCTGTATTTCTCTTGCAGATAAATAAAGTATCTATCAATCTACCTAATCCTCTACCTAATCCAGAGCTGCACAGGTTGTTACTGGAATCCTCTTCCAGTCCTCCATGATGACATCATAGAGCAAGTGGATAGTAGACACCTTGGACTCCACCTTTCTTCCGCTTGAGGATGCCCCACAGTTGCTCAGTTGGGTTCAGGTTTGGAGGAGACACTCCATCACCTTCACTTTCAGCTTCCTCAGCAAGGCACTTGTCATCTTGGAGGTGTGTTCAGGCTCCTTATCATGTTGTAAAACTGTCTCCCAATGGAGGCCATCATGCTCTGCTTCACAATGTACATGTTGAAATTCATGTTGCCCCAGAATTAACCGCAGCTCACCTCGTGCCGGCAGCATTCATGCAGTCCTAGACCAAGACGCGAGCACCACCATGCTTGACAGGAGGCAAGATACATTTATCTTGCTACTTATTGTGTTGCCAGCTATTTAGACAAGAATGGCTGTGTGTTGACTCAAGTTCAGTGGATAGTAAACCCATACTGCTATACAAGCTGTACACTGACTACTTTAAAGTATATCCATGTGTCATTTCTGTAGTATTGTCCCTTGAGATGGTATACAGTCATACAAAATGTTTTCTGAAATTAACTAATGTACTCACTTTACTGTATAGTGTATATTCTGTATCCATCAGTCCATCAGTCATCCCCCTAAAACTGTTTGCCATTGTTGGTGGTTCCTGATGATACCAAAATGAATTAATAATAATAGGTAGACATACCTCAAAGGATATGTTGTCTGGGGCTTCTGAGGACCTCTGTTGTATTTGTTAGGCCAGTGGATTTGAGGGTAAGGATGGGGGATCTTTACAGTTATTACTGTGTGTTATTGGCATTGCGAGGGGGGAGGGGTGCGGAGGCGATGGGCAGACAACGGGGGCATGTCTGGCAGCAGATGTGATAATTTGCAGGTTAGCCAATTTCAGAGGGGTGGATGGCCCGATACCCTTGGTAAGCATTCGAAAGCAGAGCGGGGCAGAGATGAATCAAGTTTAATAACAAAGGGTTCTAATTGCCCCTGCAACCTCTACCACCACCAATACTCCCCCACCTCAGCTCTAATTACGGTGAGAACGCGGTGTACTGTCACCCAATATTAAGTTGTCGAGGAGCCGGAGCTGAGATAATCGATAAACACTTTAAGTTGAGAATGAAATAATGGAAGAACAATGCCTCCTTCTTCCCATTCAGTGGGAACCGGCAGCACCCAAAGCCCTTCTGGCTCATGAGAACACGTTTGGGACGGTCCAAGAATGATTGCCGAGTAATAATCCAGAGCACACCCCCTCCTCAATGCCCCCCAATAGAAACACTCACTCACATACTTTCATGTGAGGAGAACCCCATCACCACCAGCAGCAGCAACAGCAACAGCAGCAGCACCTTCCCACTGGGCCCCCTGAGCACCCGTGTGTCTGAGTGGAAAGGTGAACACGGTCACTCTAATTACAGGGGCCCCGACTCTCTCACACACTCACCAGGCATAACTAAAGACAGGCCAATTAGGGCGAGAGGGAGATAAGGGAAGTTTTATTTGTATACTAATTAAGCCCCTGATGAAATTCAAAGGGGAGGTGGTTGGAAGGGGGATCAGGGGAGGGAGTGGGTAATTGTGTGTTTGAGGAAAGGTTGCTCTAGGTGCAGTTATCTGAGAAGCACAGCCTTGAGATAGTTGCCCCTTAATCCCATGCTGAGCCCCTGCCGCTGCACTGCAAGGTCTCTCATAATTTGATCCGTTACGTATGAAACGGTAAGCTCTGTCGGCAAGATCATTGGCAGCATTTATTGCTTATTTGCGCCTCGTTTTTGGCACACAAACAAGGACTATTGTTCTGACTGAAAATAAGAGCAGAATTTGAACAGTTTGATGCAATAAATTTGCACATTAGCCTGAAGACTTCGGTTCACCGTACACCATTTACAACTTAGATTCTTTAAGTTTGGGGACAATTTTTTTGCCTTCAGAAGGTAGCATCAGATCTGTAACAAAGACAGTACACGGTCTGTGTGTAAGGGTTCCGCAATTCTGGGATAAGGGTATGAACTTTAATACCTGACACTAAATTCTTCAACTGTGAAACTATTGCCTGATAAATGTTTTATGTGTCACACCAGAATATTTAGCTGACGTCCTCATGTATCAAATTATTTGAATGGTGGACTTGTCACTGGTTTTGTACAAAAGGCGCATGTTGATAAATGCCGGTGCAACTGTTATGATACGGCAATGTGGGATTTTTGTGCAAAAGAGGCATTAGTTTACAAATCAGGTTTCTGAAGCTCTTCTGCTAGTACAGTGGAACCTCGGTCAGCATAATTAATACGTTCCAGAAGGTCTGACTCAAACTGAAATTTACACTAATAATTTTTTCCAATAAGAAATAATGCAAATACAATTAATCCGTTCCTGACACCCAAAAATGTTAACTCAAGACACATGTTTTAATAGTTTTACATGCAGATTAGAAATGCATATAAATGACAAAAGAAAGGGATAAATAAACATTTAACCTTTACCTTGATTGGTAACAATCAATTACCTTGTTGACAAAGACACCAATGAGGCAGGGAGAAGGAAGGGAGGAGCGATCCACACGGACTCAACCTTCGTGTTATGATAACAGTTATTTCTTGAACGCAAGAGTGCTTCTCACCTTCTTTATCAAAATTCTGGCACTTGCAACTTTGTTTTTTTTTTCAATAAGAAAAGCAGAGACTTGAGGTGTAACTGTGTTGATTAGCAAAGAATTGCTAAATCAACCGCTGATGACATCATAGACAGGCAATGGCGCTGGGAGACAATGACTTCCGGTTCTGGTTTCCTGTCCAAATCATTCATATTCATACATTTTGTAATAAAAACATGTGACGAACACAGTTGGACTCACGTAGTGTAACCTTCCATAGTTTTGTGGCAGAGTAGACCTCCACACAAAGATTACAGTCCTTTGCAACAATTTATGTTGGCGATATAGCAGGAATAAAAGGAAACTAAACTATACCAGTATGTGGAAACAAGAAATTCACTTGTCCCACGAAAGCGAATGTTTAACTAAAAACTAGATAGATGCATTATCATTACACCCATACTGTCCTTGCTGTAAGAGATGTTATCACATATTCCTACCACATAGAGTGTAAATCTGTTAAACAGCGTGCAGATCCACGACAAGGTTGAGACCATCACTTATCCTGACCACCTGAAGAAGCCATCATTAGCAGTCAACCTTAAGGCAGTCCTTTAAAGATCAGCGGGGCTGTTCAATGGCAAGGAGCGTTTCATTCTTAGAGATTAACTTCACAGAGGACCCCCTGTGATGCATTGTCACAGTAAGCCATGTCAGGTCAGCTATCAAAGGTAGAAGGTATCTTAAAAAATAAAAGCCAAGAAATCTGCAATTTGATGGTTCACAGCTGGGTGGGGGTGTTTTTGCTCAATTCTGAGACCACTTTTTCCACCATTCCTCATCACTGTGCCGAAGCTCTCTACTTCAAATTGAATTTGCACAGTCGTAGATAAAAATATTAATGATGTAATAATTCCAACTCACATTCATAGTCTGATGTGCGAGCGATAAAGGGAATACGTTATGACCCTAAACACTGAAATAAAAGTTGTATTTTGCGGGTAGAACATGCTTTCAGATATTGTCTTGACAGATATTAAAATTGTAGAGACATCTTTTAATGCAGACTTTAAAGTATTCCCACTGTCACGTCAACGTTTTTCATGTCATTTACATTTAATCTCACCGTGCGGTGAGAAGAAAAATAACATTTAGCCGCGACCGTTTGCAAGTTGATTCGCTTGCCAGGGAGGCACTCAGGGAAGATTTGAATAATTCATCCGAGTTAAACCCATTAAGAATATCCATGTGGACACTTTTTTTGATGTTAAAGACAGTGTATGATCTCGGGGTGCTTTCAAAGGAGGTCTAGCTTTACTTAGGGTGCCTGTTTTTCCCCCCCAAGCGACAAAGATCAACTGGCTCTTGTGTTAATTCTGTAGAAGTGTACTGTACAGAAGTCTTTGCTACAATTGGCACCCCAATCAGCGTTTCTCTGCACGTAGCCTGAATACGGTCTCGGAGACTAAACTGACGAATCACTTGGTACATCTTTGGTGAAAGGGTAAAATTAGTGCTTGCTGTCAAATGACTTTGAGGGTGCGGTCGGAAACTTTGATGCCTGTCTTACTTCTACCTCCAAAGTTTATCAGCTTGATGAGAAGAGCTCATGTGAGAATTACTCACTTCCTGCTTTATTTTTTCATTTGAAATTAATGTTGTTTACAGATTTTTCTGCAAACACATCAGTTCAATCTTCATCCATCTGATAGGTTTCCCCTCTTGAATTTAACACCCCCACCCCCCAAAAAAATATTTGTAGGTGATGTAAAGCCAAGCAACAACCGCCGGGTCAAAACAGGGCTGCCAGAGCTCCGAGGAGCGTAAATCATCAAAAATCTGTGAGTACTCCGAGGTGAGTACAAGACAGAGCGAGTGTAAGCATTTGAATGAAAGGTAATTCAACACAATGCGTGTCACGGATTGGAAAAGAGAGACGGCCGTTGTCTCCTGCAGCACAAGAGCTGTCAAATTTCGGCATGATACTGACTTCGCTTTTCAAGGCCGATCGACGCCCCCCCATAGTGAGGTGAGAGTCAGAGTGCGTGAAGGCAGACGTTCACCTTCGGGGCTTCTTTAAAACCCTGACGCTGTGCACTAAGGTACCTTTACATGAGAACGACCAGGTTTGTTTTCTTTGTGCGCTTTGATAGCAAATGAGAACACTGTAATATGTATGCCATGCCAAATGAAAATACTGTAATATGCATGCCATGCCAGTAGTTGGCAATGTCAATTACATCGAGGAAAAGGCTTCTTGAGACGTCATCTGTACTTCTGTGTAGAAGGTGTCGGACGTTTCGCTCCTCATCCGAAGAGCTTCGTCAGCAAACTAATAAGTGCTGGTAGCTTAGGCCTTAAATACAGTAAGAGTGGGCGGAATTGGTGTGCCAACACCCTCCTCCTATTGGTTCGTTACACTAAGCCTGGGCGGAGCAGTGGTATAATCCTATCCTGTTATTCACACCTACGATAAAAGGGAAGTGTCACTCCCTGAATTGGGTATGAACGACTCTGATACTGGCTTGTTAGCATCTATTGTTCTGGCTCGGCCCTGCCTTCACCTCATTTGCAAGACTAAGAGCTGTGGGTTTTGGTCTCAGTAACCTGCTGAACACAGGGTCCAAATTAAACCTCAAACCACCATTCCGATTCAAAGATGGGTTCTGTTGTTTGACAAAAATAGCTTCCTTTACTCCTCTTTCAAACCATCTGTTTTCATTGGCCAAAATCTTTACCTCGCTGTCCTGAAAAGAGTGATTGGTAGCTTTCAGGTGTAGATGTACTGCTGATTGAGGACCACTAGCATTGTCCCTGCGATGTTGATAAAGCCTTTTTTGGAGCATTTGCTTAGTTTCCCCAATGTAGTGCTCTTTGCATTCCTCATCTTTACAGTGGATGGAATAGACCACATTGCTCTGTTTCTGGTTTGGAGCCTTGTCTTTAGGATGCACTAATTTTTGTCTCAGGGTATTTACTGGTTTGAAATAGGTAGGAATTTTGTGTTGCCATAAGATCCTCTGGAGTTTTTCGGAGACCCCCGCTACATAAGGGACTACCACTCCTCTCCTTTTTGCTTCTGTGGGCTTTTGGGTTTCTTTCCCTACTCTCTTCTTTTGACATTTGTTAAAAGCCCACCGTGGGTACCCACAGGTTGAGAGCGCTCTCTGGACATGTTGTGTCTCCTTTTTCTTTCCCTCAGCACTAGTTGGTATTTGTTCCGCTCTATGTTGGAGGGTCCTAATAACCCCTAGTTTATGTTGTAGTGGATGGTTTGATTCAAAAAGCAGGTATTGGTCAGTGTGTGTGGCCTTTCTAAAGACCTCTGTAAGTAGCTGTCTGGTCTTGGAGCCTTTCTAAAGACCTCTGTAAGTAGCTGTCTGGTCTTTAGAAAGGCCACACACACTGACCAATACCTGCTTTTTGAATCAAACCATCCACTACAACATAAACTAGGGGTTATTAGGACCCTCCAACATAGAGCGGAACAAATACCAACTAGTGCTGAGGGAAAGAAAAAGGAGACACAACATGTCCAGAGAGCGCTCTCAACCTGTGGGTACCCACGGTGGGCTTTTAACAAATGTCAAAAGAAGAGAGTAGGGAAAGAAACCCAAAAGCCCACAGAAGCAAAAAGGAGAGGAGTGGTAGTCCCTTATGTAGCGGGGGTCTCCGAAAAACTCCAGAGGATCTTATGGCAACACAAAATTCCTACCTATTTCAAACCAGTAAATACCCTGAGACAAAAATTAGTGCATCCTAAAGACAAGGCTCCAAACCAGAAACAGAGCAATGTGGTCTATTCCATCCACTGTAAAGATGAGGAATGCAAAGAGCACTACATTGGGGAAACTAAGCAAATGCTCCAAAAAAGGCTTTATCAACATCGCAGGGACAATGCTAGTGGTCCTCAATCAGCAGTACATCTACACCTGAAAGCTACCAATCACTCTTTTCAGGACAGCGAGGTAAAGATTTTGGCCAAAGAAAACAGATGGTTTGAAAGAGGAGTAAAGGAAGCTATTTTTGTCAAACAACAGAACCCATCTTTGAATCGGAATGGTGGTTTGAGGTTTAATTTGGACCCTGTGTTCAGCAGGTTACTGAGACCAAAACCCACAGCTCTTAGTCTTGCAAATGAGGTGAAGGCAGGGCCGAGCCAGAACAATAGATGCTAACAAGCCAGTATCAGAGTCGTTCATACCCAATTCAGGGAGTGACACTTCCCTTTTATCGTAGGTGTGAATAACAGGATAGGATTATACCACTGCTCCGCCCAGGCTTAGTGTAACGAACCAATAGGAGGAGGGTGTTGGCACACCAATTCCGCCCACTCTTACTGTATTTAAGGCCTAAGCTACCAGCACTTATTAGTTTGCTGACGAAGCTCTTCGGATGAGGAGCGAAACGTCCGACACCTTCTACACAGAAGTACAGATGACGTCTCAAGAAGCCTTTTCCTCGATGGACAACTCCTGTACGACTGAGAGCCTACACAGACGCAATGTCAATTACAGTCATCCCCCATTTATTGAGGTTAACTGGTTCCATATCCGACCGCGATACAGTCATCCCTCGCTCCATCGCTGTTTCAATATCGCTCCCACACGATATCGCTGTGTTTCAAAAAATAATTAATTTATAAATTTGTGCCTATTATTAGTCAAAATATAATGAAAGATGAGTTATATGTTGTATTCTGGTCACTAGGCATCACTAATGTTATGAGACATGACATTAGAATACATTACATTTCACACTGCATGGAGACTGGCTACTGAGCCAGCAGAGCCAAGCCAACATGCCATGGCTGAGACGGACATGCCATGGCTGAGATCGAGTGAAAAAAAGGTTCTCATCTCATTCCGTGTGGAGTTGGTAAGTTTTGCTCTTCTTTGTCCTTCTTCACTGCCCTCTCTGCGCCCGATCGCATCTGATCTCGGAGGCCGCACGGTGGTCTAGTGGTTAGCATGTTGGCCAACACAGTAACAGTCTGGACACCGGGAAGACCTGGGTTCGGTTCTCATTCTGGCATTTCTGTGTGGAGTTTGCACCGGGTACTCCGGTTTCCTTCCACATTCCAAAAACATGCATGTTAGGTTAATTGGCGACTCTAAATTGTCCATAGGTATGAATGTGAGTGTGAATGGTTGTTTGTCTATATGTGCCCTGCCATTGGCTGGCGACCAGTCCAGGGTGTACCCCACCTGTCGCCTGAAGTCAGCTGGGATAGGCTCCAGCATACCCCTGCGACCCTAAAGAGGAGAAGTGGTATAGAAAATGGATGGATGGATTTAGAAAGTCATAAACAGCTATTCTATGCTCAAACTACGAAAATATTACCTTCAATAATATCTTGCTTTGTGGAAATTCATGGTCGGATATGGAAGCAATTAACTGCGATAAACGAGGGACGGCTGTAAGTGAATTTTCGCAAAGTAGGATTCAATACTAATAAACTGAATATTTTCATAGTCAGAGCATAGAAAACCTGTTTATGACTTTTTGAATACAATCGTTACCATTATTGGAGCCCTGTACACATGATTCATTTTTTAAAAACGCGATAGACAGAGGGAGCGATAATTGAACCACAATATTTCGAGGTACGACTGTATTCTGTAAATAGAGTGTTGTTGGTTTTTTAGAGGTTTTTTTCAGAAGGCTTTATAGGCGGGATAAGTGTTTCCCATTACGTGCATTCTTACCTGCGTCTTTTTAGCTGTTTTATATCTTCAGAACACACAGAAAAGAGAAAGACACAGTGGTGTAAAAAAAAGTGTTTGCCCCCTTCCTGCTTTCTTTTTTTTTTGCATGTTTCAGATCATCAAATACATTTAAATATTAGTCGATTGACAACACAACTGAACACAACATCCATTTTTTTTAATGAAACTTTTGATTATTAAGGGAGGAAAAAAATCCAAACCTACATGGCCCTGTGTGAAAAAGTGATTGCCCCCACTGTTAAAACATAACTTAACTGAGAGTAAATGAGATCTATCAGTCTGGAAAAGGTTAAAAAGCCATTCTAAAGCTTTGTGCCTCCAGCAAGCCACAGTGAGAGCCATTATCTACAAATGGCGAAAACATGGAACAGTGGTGAACCTTCCCAGGAATGGCCGGCCTACCAAAATGATCCCAAGAGTGCAGCGACGACTCATCCAAGAGGTCACAAAAGACCCCACAACAACATCCAAAGAACTGCAGACCTCACTTGCCTCTGATAAGGTCAGTGTTCATGACTCCACCATAAGAAAGACACTGGACAAAAACAGCCTGAATGGCAGAGTTCCAAGACGAAAGCCACTGCTGAACAAAAACATTAAGGCTCGTCTCAATTTTGCTAAAAAGCATGTTGAATGATCCCCAAGACCTTTGGGAAATTACTCTGTAGTCTGACGAGACAAAAGTTGAACTTTTTGAAAGGTGTAAAGTAGTAAAGCTGCATTTCAGAAAAAGAACATCGTGCCAACAATACCGAATGCCCAGCCATCAGTTTGAAATCAGATTCGACTGTCAAAATCCTTAGTGACAGCCACGGGTAACCTTGGCATTACTCAATTTAATTGTTGTTTCATGATATATGTACCTATATCTCGAATGTACCATATTTATACCGTACTTTATGCCCTAAAGTTCACAAAGTTGGGTATGCAGAACGCCAAATGCCAGAGGGTGTACGTGAATAAAAATGAAAAACAATTAGCGCCAAAAACTCACAATTACGAGTGCATGAACGCCTCACAGTGCAGAGTGCACGTCAGAGCAGAAAGAAGGAAGGAGACGGAGCATGACATTCTTCATTGCTCTGTGTGAGTTATATGAACAAGTAAGTTTGATGACTATGTTATGCATTAAGTTTAATCTTGAAGATTTAATTTATATTGGTGTTCCAATCCCCACACTTTGAAAACCTGTCAATGTATGTGTGTCAGGATGAGAGAGCGGGGATTCCCCCGTAAATGAGGCGTTATAGCTGGATGTATGTATTTTTGTACTTTGGATACTTATTTATCATGTTTGTTAAACTTTGCCTTTCAATTCAATCAAACTATCAAAACTAATATGCAGACTTAAATCATAGTGATTGCAAGTGGACAAAAGTGAAGCTTAAGCTCAACCTCATTCAAACAGAAGGATCCCATCGTCCGACTGCAATAAAAGATATGTAGGACGAATACCTATCTACAGTATTTACCATGTCAGTTCCAAGTACAACTTTTATCAAAATTTGACCATGCAAAATACAACTTTTTGAACCAGAATTACTTACTTATTATTAAAAGGAATAGGGGGTACATGACTTCAAGTGAAACATCTAAAGGGGTGAAAAGGGGTGAAACGTCTAAAGGGGTACGCAACGGTGAAAAGTTTGGGAACCACTGCCCTACAGTGAGCATGGTATAAATATGGTAGTGTAGGGCCTAGACCAAAGGTCTCCAATTAAAATAGAGTAAGGTCCGTTTATGCAGTTTTCTTCAGAGTGAATTCTGAATTCTGAAAGAATGAACATACATTTGTCCATTCACTTTTAAATGTTCGGTTTTCTCGACCAACATCACCATTTGGTGATGGCTGGCCTAGACTATGGCCGTAATATATATAATACCATGGTGTAATAACAATAATAACCATGGGTGTTTTTTTTCTTCACTTTATTTCTTCACATTCCTGTGTGCAAAGCATCACCTGATGACTTCAGGCTTGCATTGACAGGGTACGTATATCTAATCTGTCTTTTGTTACGTTTTGGAAGAGGACTTATTTCAAACTGTGGTTATCCAATTCCGTGTGTTTTTTTTCCTCATTACGTTGCATATCTTAGGAGCAAAAAATTGGAACTGTGTCGCCTGAACAATGTAGTGTAAATCCCGTGAATGCCACATCAAACGCCACATCGGCCACTGATCAAATGTTTTCAGTCTCCAAATGTTGACATTGACAAAAAAATCACATTGTTGTTAACCATTTTGTGTATGAGTAAACATCCCCTCAGAAAACAGACGCTCATTGAAAAGGTACACTTTGTCAAAACGCTGAAAAGCAGTCTTCTCTAGTCCTTGCTTAGAAATTCCGGCAAGTGCGATGCAAACCAACAGGGAATGAACAGGACTGAATCAAGCCTTGTGACCCCGCCAACGGTTCCTAGAGCGGTTATTAGCCAGAGGCCACTGAGGAAAGTGGGGGGGGGGGAGCTCTGGAGAGCATCCCACACAAGAGCCAACGACAAGCCTCGTACAGAAAAACTGCCAGAGAAGCACATTAAAGTTAATTAGCAATGAGACCGCTGGCCGCCCCACAGTCTCTTATCCCCTGGTTATCTCGCCGCTTTCTCTTCCCCACGTTTGTGCTTTAACAAGTATTTCACCGCTACAAAAACGATCATTTCATTAATTGTTTGTGTGGTGGAAAGGCGCCAACAACAAAAGCATAATGCACTGGCTCACATTCATCCCAGGTCACATTAAATAAAGAGCATTTGCCTGTAGAGCCTATTTACCCTAATATTTAGCTGTTTGCATTCTGGCAGATCCAGATTTACTTAAAAATTTAGCATTCGAAGCTAACTTGCATCTGTTTGTAGAGACCAATTCACCTCACATTGTTGCTGTTAGCATTCAAAGATAACTAGAATGTGTTTATTGAACCAGATTTATCTCAAAAAGTGTAGCTGTTTCCATTTTCCTCCAGAAAGACATTTACTCTAAAAAAATTTAGCTTTCAGCATTCTAACATAAGCTTCTTCAGAGTGTAGAATTATCCAACAAATATAGATGTTAGCATTCCGAGTAGGGTTGTCAAACAGCCCTTGAAAAACGGAATCATCCCGTATTTACAAACAAAAGTATTGAGCTGAAAAAACTTTGTCCAATATTACTGTAGAAATTAAAAAATGTCAATGGACTCCATTGACAACAACCTCGCAACAGGAGCACCCCGCTCAGGACACTGCGAGGGACACGGTCGAATGCCTTTTCCAAGTCCACAAAGCACATGTAGACTGGTTGGGAAAACTCCCAAGTACCCTCCAGTACCCTTGCAAGGGTGTAGAGCTGGTCCAGTGTTCCGTGACCAGGACGAAAACCACATTGCACCTCCTGTAGCCGAGGTTCGACTAACGGTCGTACCCTTCTCTCCAGCACCCTGGAATAGACTTTCCTAGGGAGGCTGAGGAGTGTGATCCCCCTATAGTTGGAACACAACCTCCGGTCGCCATTCTTGAAAAGGGGGACTACCACCCCGGTCTGCCAATCCAGAGGTACTGTTACCGACTTCCACGCAATGTTGAAGAGACGTGTCAGCCAAGACAGTCCCTCAACATCCAGAGCCTTGAGGAATTCAGGGCGAAACTCAGCCACTCCCGGAGCTTTGCCACTGGGGAGCGTTTTGACTACCCCAGATACCTCAACCACAGTGATGGAACTGTCCGTGTTCGTGTCCTCAGACTTTGCTTCCTCTATGCAAGGTATGTCAGTGGGATTGATCTAATTTTCTGAAGTAAATCAGGTTGTTTATGGAAGGAATACAACCTGATTTACTTCAGAAAATTGTTAGCATTTTAAACTAAACAAAACAAAAAATAACAGATGATAGTCTGGTCTACAGAACCAAATTTACTGGTGTTAGCATTTTTTCCTTTTTCTGTAGAACCAGATTTACCTCATGTAGTGCATCCTGAAGTAAAGTAATCCCTATCACCGCAGTTAATATATATAAAACCCTACAACCTTCTAACTAGAGTTCTTAACATTATTAGACCCTCTAGAGATGAACTAACACCCCGATAGTCACCTTTACACTCTTATTACCCCATATAGTAGAAATCCATCCATCTTCTATACTAGGGTCGCGGGTATGCTGGAGCTTCAGGCACTTCGGTGACCCTGGACTGGTCTCCAGCCAATGGCAGGGCACATATAGGCAAACAATCATTGACACTCACATTCATACCTATGGACAATTTAGAGTCGCCAATTAACCTTTTTGGATTGTGGGGGGAGGAAACCCACACACACACTGGGGAGATGCCCAACGGAGATTCGAACCCAGATCTTCCCGGTCTCCTGACTGTGTGGCCAACATGCTAACCACTAGGCCACCGAGTAAATAAGAGTAAATAAGCCATTTAAGACATAAGAGTCATGCCCGTGTGTGTTACTATAAATGTGTTCCCCTCATGGCGGACAGGAAGTTGTGGGTTCAGAGTTGAGTTTAGCTTGCCGTTGGCTACTGCAGCAACAGTAGCCCATGTTTTTATTAGGGATTATTGTGCCTTTTGTGAGATAATTCAAGCCTGCAATAAAAGCCTATTTTTCCGGCAAACAAGCTTGTCATTTGTGTAACGACGACACATATATGTAAAATGCTACCTATTCCCAGTGTCTTTTAATGGGTCTTGTATGTGGGTCATTCTCCTGAAATGGGTACCAAAAGTGTGGCATAGCGAGCAAAAATGAAAGTTGTTATTTTTTTAACCAATTTGCATATTCAAATAAACCATCATTTGTTCCGTTTCTAATTATGAAGAAAACGTTCAAGAAAATGTCACATGTTGGTATATTTCATGGCAGCAGGGCACTGTTGCCTGAAATATCAATTGTAACATTTACATAAAAAATTATATAATTTATTTACTTTTTTAAATGAATGCTTGATTTGCACTTTGTATGAGTAAATCATTGAGTTTTAAGTCAAAAGTTTTGACATTTGTGGGTCCGTCTCCTGAAAGGGCTAGAAGCGTGACATACCAAGCAAAATTGAAAGCTATGTTCTAACCCAGCGGTCCCCAACCTTTTTTGACCCACGGACTGGCTCGTGCTCTCACGAATCTCCGGCAGAACGGGGGCGGTGGGTGTGGGGACGTCCAACATTATCATCTAATGTGTCTTATTTGTTATGTATTGTGTAAAACTAAAACAGTAACAACATCAAAATAAAAGCTCAAAATGAATACAAACCCACCATCCAGGAGAAGATGATTATGTCACTGTTTGATGTGTGAGGTAAAAGGCAGTGTGCTAGCATGAATTAGCTTCAGGTTGTGCACTAACAAATATGCACATTAGCACTCAATAACGTTATGACAACTTACCTTTATGCATTCCCACATAATATCAGCATTGGAGATGAAATATGAGGTGAAAGAAAACAGTAAAAATGCAGTAAAGTATTATATCTGTGCAGCAGGGGAGAAAGTTAGCACAAGTTAGCAAAGTCAGCACACGTGCAATGGTGCGTTCAAGGAGCGTCGAACAACATACTGTATATATGCAAAAACTATTTTTGACTGTATATATTTTTTTAAAATAATGGCCTATATTTCCAAAATTTATATGCATTTACATAAAAATCAATGTAGTTACTTACAAATGTTTGAAAGTGTTTTGTTTTTTTTATCATTGCACCTGAGAGCTTCCCCCAACCACCCGGTACTGGTTCATGGGCAGGACCAAACCGGGCCAAGGCCCACTGGTTGGGGACCCCTGTTCTAACCAATTTGCATATTAATATAAAGTATCACTTTAATATATATCACTATATCATCGATTTATATCACTATAATGCTTTTAATTTACTTTAAATTGTCACAAACATGCACCAAAATGGCGACGTACAGTATGTTGAACTACTGCGTGGACCCCGCTTCAAACTCTGAGAGACTCGTCATGGTGTTTTTCAAAGCACTGTTAATTGTACGGCGTAACACTCTTCACCTTGAAACTTGATATGAAAAAAAACAGTTCCCCATAGGGTATTGATTAGAAAAAATGGATCCATAGAAATCTTGAATGTAACACATATCATGGACAATTTTGAATCAGTGTCACTTTCGTTACTGTCTGAATTTTGACGGAAAACCAGAGAAAGAGCACACAAATACTCTGAAATTCACATTGTGTGTCAAGTCATAAGCATATAGTCTTCCTCAATTCAATTTTAGTTGTATTGTGTGTGGACCACACTGGTTACGTTTGCGACACATACATGTTTTGTCAGAGTTTTGCCAAAGTACATGTTTTGGATGTAGGAAAATGCATTTGGTGCACAATGAGGTGTTATACTTAGGAAATCACAGCAGCTGAAATGTAAGTTCCACCGTTTTATATTATCTATTTCATGGTCTATGTGACACACTTTTGCATGTCACAAAATGGCAATGCACAAATGGGCTAAAAGTGACATCAGACCGTGTTTTATACGCAACAGATGCACAAAAAGTATTCAACACTGTTTCCCCTCTTTATTCAATGTGTTTGCAGTATATTTTTATGTGGTCATAGCTTCAAATCACTGTAGTCTGTGCGTCATGCCCCTCGAAGTGACGGCACCCTCTCTGGTACCCATATGTACTCTAGTTCATCTAGACATTTTTATGCTTGAAAATTCTTAATATAGGCAAAAAAGTATGTAAAATATGCTTCAATATGCATAATTTTTTACTATTAATAGGCACGAAACTATGTTTCAAACACAAAACAGCCTGATTTATCAATTAATATATTTTTGAAAAACCGTGATAGAGTGAAGCCCTGGCTGTATGTTTGTATTATACACAGTGGATAGCACTTTATGTTGACCAGCAGCCCTAAGCACTAAACCAGCGATGCTGCGACACGGCACTATTATCCCAGCCCTTCATCCGTGTTACTTGTGTCTAAAACAAGACGGTGTAATTTAGAATGCATTTCAGACCAATTAAAAATTCTCCGGCACAATTACTTATTCCCCCAGTGGGCCCGCCTCAATCAGTGCAAGTGTGTAATGGGTTTACGGCCTTGACGCACCAAACATGTCCTGCCTATCTGCCCGCTGCTCTTCTCAAGGCTGCGGTTATTAATTGTGGCTAAAGTTGATAAATACAATCACCAGTGCTCTTAATGCTAATTAGTCTTTGAGATAATATTTATGATTTCATAAGCGCATATTTCTCCAAAGGCTCCGGCCTTGTGGCCCCTTTCCATCGGTCATAGGCTGTCTTGGATATAATCTATCTTTGGGGAGACGAGGGGCCAAAAGAGGGGCCGGAGGAAACACAGGCAGTAAATACTAATAGTACTTAGTGGGAGCTTTGGGGGCATTATTGAGCTGCACAAGCAGACAATTTTATAGAGAGAGACCACTGTATGATGGATAGGCCTTCTTTCAAAATGAGAGCTCAAACAGAAATGTAGTCATTAAAAACATTATAAATCATTCATTATAACATCTAAAACAACTCACGGGCTTACCTTTAAATTGAATAATAACAGTTCAGTTTTAGTCTACAAAATAAACACAACAGGTCTCACACAAAGCAACATGGATTTTAATATTATGTTCAGTATCCTTTATATTTTGGATCATTAGAAGTTTACCATTATCATTGTCAATAAGAGCAGGATAGTCATGTAAACTTTGTCACTGCTTTTTAGGGCACTCAATCAAATGATTGCAGGTTTTATTATCCTTTGTCTATACAATGTTGTTGTTGTTGTTTTTATTTAAAATCACACAGTTCTACAGTCCATTGTCAACTGTGAATCCCTCCTCCTCTTCAGATTAAATGTCTAAATTAAATAGATATTTTTTTTATTATAGTATATTTCATCATAATAATATTGAATTAATTTAATTTTAAAATTGTGTGTTTTTTGTATTATATATTTGTTATACAATTTTAATTATCAATCATCATTTAAAATATGAATTAATAATAAATAATTTATTAAAACATCTATGAGTACTTTGAAAGGTATTTATTTGTTCATTTATTTTACTAATAACAATGTTTTTTCCAGGGATTGATCGGCCACTGATCAGTATCGTCTAATTTCCGTGCTGATCACCTGTGGCTAGTACTATTACACACTGTAGCGATCTCCGCATGCAGTGTAGTGTCTTGGGTAGCTTCCTCTTCCCACTTTCCTTCACACTGCGCAGGCGTGCCAAAACAAATACAATTACTTACCTGCCAACACATGCCACAAAAACGATCTTGAGGGGCTAGCACGTTAAAATGCTTTAATTTAATACAGCATTTGAAGAACAAACACTTGACGGAGTATGGTGAATTTTCGAGGCTCACAATGTGACCATCAGTCAAACGCCAGCTAACGCGGCCAAAACAGTGGCCAACATTGGCCCGTATATGCGTGACAGGCAGAATGCTCAGCAAATAACCCAAAAAATAATTGAAATCTTTGGACGAGATGACCAGCCTTGGTCAGCAGTGGAAGTTACCGCATTCGCTGACTGCTCTCTGTTGTTTGTTTCTGTTTCTGTCTAAATGAAGGTGATTTTATTGTTCCTTTTTATCATAACATATAGCCAATAGCAGGGGTGCAGCCATGAATTCTGGGCCCGACAAAAAAAAAAAAAAATCACCCTTTATTAGTAGTTACCTATTTTTTGGGTCCTAATTGTCCTAACTTTTCCCCTTTATGTGGCACCCCTGGCCAATAGCACTCATCGTAAATAAATAGAAAAATGTATAATTAATCCATGTGATCAGTATTGGTACCTGCCGATTTCACTCACAGATGGAATCGGCAGCATAAATCAGCAACATTTATGTTTTTTTTCATTGCTAATATTTATTATTTGTAATAAAATGTACCACCATTTAAAAAAAAAAAAATAGTGTGTCATTTCACGTGGTCCATTTTGAGAACCCACAAACATAACCAAATGTGTTTCCTTGCCTAGTAAAGGGTTATTGATCATCGAAGCCTTCAAATAAGTTTCATCTTCTTTAATAAACTGCATCATTTGTTGCCATGTATGAGTATTCCGTTCTTTGACACAAAGAACGGAATGTCTGGCCCTTGTGACGCTAACTCCTCGAACCTTCTTCTTTGTGTCACATAAAGTCACCACATCAAGGTGAGCGTCCACACTGCACCACCGGTCGCATCGGTTCATCCTCAAAAGAGGTGAGCCGTTCTTGGCTCCGGGCGATGCCCGTGCAAGTGACACGTGATGAAACCACTTCAAGGGGGCTAAGAGTGGCCGCGGCCCTTTTCTAGTTCAAAGCCGAAAGCAGCCCCTGGCAGTTTAACCTTTGCAAGGTTTTGTGGGCTTGCTGGTCCTGTTCTCCTTCCCATAAGGCCGTCAATGTCAAAGCATGAGAGTCCAGTCAAAGCTTTGGCCCCCACCTTCATTTCTGCCTTTAAGTTAGCTCTGCACAGGTTGCTTGACTGCTCTAAGCTGACAGGTGGAATCACACACATCTTGCTGGCTAAAGAAGTGGAAGAAGCCTTCAGCGATCAGTGAAGTCTTGGATGAAGACGGCAAGCATATCTTCCTCGCTATATACAATAAAAACTAGAGCGTCTTCACAAATACATTTAAAGAGATGCTGTTTCCCCTTCCAAGATAAATAAATGATAGGGAGGAGGGCTTAGCTTTGCCAAAGGGGACCTCGGATTTTTTTCACCCTGTGGGCATGGCAGTCTTCATTCACCACCCAATCCCCCCCCACCTCCCCCATTGCACCCCCCACCATGATATTCCCGATGCTTTTCAGGAGTTGTGATTGAGTTTCACATATTGGAGTTATATCTGACAGCCAGACTGCTTTATCTGCTTGGGCTGATAACCGTGCTGGCCTGCCCAGAGTGAAAGCTATAGATACAGAGACACAGAGCGCTCATATATTCTCATCTCCTCTGGTCTTTCCTCAATGATTTGGCACGTCTTCATCATGCCTGACCCGGGTAACGTGTTGCTCTTTATCTGGGGCTCCAGCTGAGAGCGCTGCTACGGACTTGACAGCAGCCTCTGCCCAGCTTGTGTCAGTCAAAGTAGTGGAAAGAAAGGCTAAACAAGGCCAAGGAGCACTTATTGGTCGATAGCTAACGCTGGACTGTAGACAGATAAAATTCAGAAGTCTTTATTGGACTCAAAACTTTTGACTACATGGCTAAAACTAAGCTGTCCACAAAAACTGTGTTTTGTTGTTTAAGGTATATCTGGGGGCAGATGGAACAATGCACATGTGGGTCGGGTCAATTAATATTACCCAAATATTAGAAAAATATCTGAAAAAGATGAGCTGTCTTATATTCAGGGTCTAAAGCAGGGGTGTCAAACTCGTTTTAAATGAGGCCACATCCCAGTTATGGCTGCCCTCAGAGGGCCATGTGTAACTCAATACAGGCATCCCTCGCTGCATCGCTGTTCGAGCATCACTCCCCTGTTCTAATCGCCGTTTTTAAAAAATGTATTAATAGATAAATCATTGCTGCTTCATGGTTGACTATGGCCTATTATTATTAAAAATATTGAAAGACAAGTCATGGGTAGTATTCTGGTCACTAGGCATCAGTAATGTTACACTGATGAGACATGACATTACATTAGATTAGCTTAACACTGCATGTAGTCCGCCATGGCATGTCCGACATGATAAAGTGAAAAAAAGTTCTCCTCCCATGCCGTGTGGAAGTGGTACATTTTTGGCTTCTTACTTTGTCCTTCTTTCCCACTCTGTTTGAAACACTTTCTTAAGTTTGCAACAATACATTGGAGGCTAACTGGTTAGCTCGGTAGCTTGCTACAGTATATGCTATGAGCAGTGACCGTCTCTTATGTCCATGCAGTGATCCCGTAGCCTCTGTTTTTTTTCCAGTCAAAAAGAAAAAATAGTCTGGAGCCGCAAAGCATTACACAGTTTATAATAAAATGTATCTTTTTAAAATGTTATCTTTTACAACAACAAAATTCAACAGAAGTGCAGCGAGCATGTCGGGGCCTACTCTGAAATCATTTAAACACTGAATTCTGTAAGCCTTTTTGATTGGTTCCCATATTTGTTTAAAATTAAAACAAAACATAGCCAACTTTAACATAAAAAAGCTCATCAAAGTTCCCATATCTGCATATCAGTGTTGTTTGTTTGTGCAGAATTGTCATCACTGACCATTCTATTGGTCCTGTCCTTATATATAGTATTTTCTGAATCATTTCTTGTTTATTTTTTAATTGGGAGAATAGATGCTCTGATATTTTTACGAACGATTCTTTCATGTGTTCCCCCTCCTTCCGATCTCATGTGCAGCCCAGTGTTGACAACTTGGCCATTTTCTCGCAAAATCTAGCGACTTTCCAAACCCTCTTGGTGACTTATTTTCCCAAAAGGGATAAACAACAAATGTAGAGACTGATAGTTGGAGACTTAGTGAAAGCACTGGTTTTTGGTACACTAAGTGAAAGCGCATATTTGTTGCTGCCGAGAGGTCCGCCCCACCTCACAGCAGTCACAAGTAGTCAATGCACAGTCATCTTTCGCAGGGCACTACCTGCCTTTCCCTGAGTCATCACCACGGCAATTAGCGTGTCACAGGCTCCCGGCACATAGCTACAGCATGCTTCTCCTTATAAAACATACTGTTATGCTCCCGTTAATTATGTAGCTTTATTTGCTGTTCAGTAACTTGCTTTAGACTCAACTCAAAACTCCCTCAGCTTTTTTCTCTCCAGTGAGACTCATTGCATACACTAGCCTACCTCCCCTTCCCTTGCTCATCCAATCAGCAACGCGCTCAGCGAAGGGAGCAGCAGCTTACTTACTTAATGAAAGTAAGTAAGAAACAAGGAAGTTGTAGTTTTGCAGGTCAACATTGGATAGTTAAAGTAGTCTTTAGCCTGTAAAATGTTACCGCAAGGCGAGGCCGCACGGTGGCCCTGTGGTTAGCATGTTGGCCACACAGTCAGGAGATCGGGAAGATCTGGGTTCGAAGCTGTGTTGGATGTCAGAGATGGATTGATGAGAAGTTGCTATATTTATTGTTCATTTGCTTTGGTTTGGTTTGGTTTAGTTTATTTGAACATGAAGGTTACAATGGAATACATCTCATGAATCGTTATCATTATTTCACAGTTCCTCATGTCCAAAAGGAGTAGGAAGAAGCAAAGCTTATTTAATCCTACCCCCCTTCCAATCTACATCTAGTACAGTACATGTTGTTCACTTCCTGCATTCCATGTCATTTTTTCTGTGATAGTCAGGATAATACATAATAGATAACGGTAAGACAGCCCTCTCCCCCCCCCCCCCCCAAAAAAAAATTATATACTGTATATATATATATATATACATATACATTAATATATATATATATTTGAAAACTATTTACAGAACAGCCTCAAAATTGAGATTCAAATTATGTTTTTGATCACAACAGTAAAAGAACGAACGCAACACCCGCCGTTTACACCTCTGTCTTGTCAAATGCACCGCGTACATTACGAAACAAACAACTAACTTTAAATATAATACAAACTGAAAAATAGAGTACTGATGCGACCAATGTGAGCTGGAGTCAAGCCAAGAAAGATCATCAGTCACTGTGTGTGTGTGTGTGTGTGTGTGTGTGTGTGTGTGTGTGAAAGAGTGACGCACGGCTCCTCTGTCTGGCTGCAGTAAGTCTGTCTAGGGAGGGGCGGTCGCTGTGTGTGACTGGCCAATCACAGAGCGTGAAGAGTGAATACATAAGTAGTTATCCAATGGGGATTTTCCTTCAGCATGAGTACGGATCATGACAAGCTGTACTCGTTTCATGCTCATACTCATCAAAAATGAATTATCCATAACGGATACTCGTCTAAAACGAGTACCCGGCTCAGCCCTACTAAACTGGAACCAGTGAAAGCCATTGCTGTGAAAACACATATGTACGCATTGAGACCCACAGGTCCACTTAAATGTACTAAAAGAGATCAAAACATACATTGATGATATAGATTTACTTTATTCGAGACTGCGTCAGTCCAGGTCACTGGTGTGTGCGAGTGACAGGAAGAAAAGCTGTGTCTCGCTTGGAGAGAAGTCGTTTGGCATCACCCGTTGGTTTGCATACATTCATCTCTATACACCACACTTCAAATTCATCATTATAACAGTAAAGCTGGTGGTAGCCTAAGACATGGCCTTTTTCCTTTATTTTACTGAATGAATTGCCAAATTACAATCAGATTGTCCAAATCCAAGGAAGAAACGGTGACACAGGAACTTCCTCGCAGAGACAATCTGAGTCCATTTAAAAGGAGAGTGATGCTGTTAGATTTGTAGGCGTCTGAGTCCAGGGGAAGGCTCCGGAGCAAAGCAGTGCCTGCTGGACCCTGACTGCGTGTGAGGCCTCAATTATTCATGCGGCGGTGCACATGTCAAGAGCTCACCGACACGCACAACAGTGAGCCAGGCCGAGTACAAATCAAGCAGCGCGTCCGAGGGCATGTGGGCACTGCCCGCAATGCACCTTGAGGAGGAACGCACCTCTTTGTTTGTTCTGGGATAAACAGACAACAAGGTTGCCTCCATCGTCTTTTATTCGTTTGTTTCTTGGCAGGGGTGTTGGTGCCAGTGGGTTTCATCTTTTCATGGCTCATCAACCTGCTGTTTGCTTCACTTAATTCTCTCAACTAGCCATCATGCCTTCAGTGTTCTTAAGTCTGCTGTCTGCTGCCTTTGCTGGCCCACAACACGTCTACATTAACTTAGGCTCGGCACTTTTATCATCATCCACCACTCCATTCTACATTGTACATTAGTTCAGTTGTATTTCATTATAGATGGTTAGGTGTGCCTCTGTGTACTGATATTGTATTGCCTTGGCCTTTGGAACCTCCAAAGTCAAACTCTATACATGGCCCTCGGTTTACCCGGTCTACCCGGACGTTGTAAGGATGACGAGGAAGTGGTCATCAGCAAACTCGACTGTCCTGTCCTAATGTCGCTGTCCAGTGGAAAACATGTGTTTTCATATTGTGTGTTATTTTTTGTTTTTCTATGCTGAAAATAACAAAAACAATCACAAAAAAAAAATCTAGATTTTTTTTTTTTAGCGCTACATGCATTTTCCATTGGACCAACAACGTCAAAACATCCCTCATTGTTAGATTTTTGTCCAATCAGATCTGATTTTGGAGCCAAATGTGTATGTAGGGTCATAAAGTGTAAAGTGTAAAGTGGAATGTTTAATCTGAATAACAACCACATTGCCCAACAAATGGTGGCCAAGCCCTTTGCCACATTCTTATTTCCAACTATACCGATGGCAATACCTCGTTTATTGCGGTTAACTCGTTATAGCTTATATTTAAAGGCCTCTTTGCCACAATTATGCAGCTGCCTAGAGGGTGCTAACTTTCTAACATGTTACAAGCATTAGATCCCGCCCTCTTCCTGCTCAGGAACAATACATTTTTATCCACAAATAAAAACAAAAAGTGAGTGTAAAAGTTGCCAGTACATTGTATATCTGAGGAGTTGAATGACAGCAATTGGGCTTGGACCTGGATGAGAAGTGAAACATCTTTAAAAAAATCTAATTACTTCAGTTGCTCTGATTTACCTCCTCAGATAAACAAAAAGGACAAATCTAAATGATTAAATGGCATGACAAATCTAAATGATTAAATATATAACTTTTTTTCCCGATTAACTCAGCAGGTAAGTCGATTTCTTCTGTAGACCACCCGTCTGCCTGAGTCAGTAGATCAGACTGGGTGTAAAACTGTACCTGTGAGTCTCTATTGTGGGCAAAATTCCCTCCATTAACACAACGTGAGCTGGAGCGATGAAACGCTCGCCTCTTTATAGCTCTGCTCAAGCAGACAGATACAGTATATAAACATGGCTATGTAACTAGCAGGCTAAGATGACAGACAACTGTAACAGATTTAAAAAGCAGGAAAAAGTGGCCTAAATTACACACACTCACCTTTTGTAAAAATGGAAATTAAAAATACATTTAAAAAAACTTTTGTCGGTGCAGCACAAGGATGTGGAGGGCCCCTAATTGCTAGGTTTGCCTTGGGCCCCCAAATGACTAAATACTCCACTGGCCGCAAAAGTAGCCTGTGTTTTTATTAGGATTTTTATTAGGCATTTTTGTGCCTGTTATGAGATTATTCAAATCTGCAATAAAAGCCTGTTGTTGCAGCAATCAAGACTTGTGTGTCTCACCGAACATTACAGTAACACTGCTGACACCTAGTGACCAGTGTAGAATACTACATTTCATCAACCTCTGAATGCATTTTTGAAATGCCTTATATTTGTATTATAGTCCATTTAGCCATTTTTATGTTGGCCACACAGTTGGGAGATCCGGAAGGTTCGAATCTCCATTCGGTCATCTCTGTGTGTAGTCTGCTCATCTTGGTTGTCTATATGTGCCCTGTGATAGGCTGGCGACCAGTCCAGCGTGTACCCTGCTAAAAGTCAGCTGGGATAGGCTCCAGCCCCGCTACCCTAGTCAGGACAAGTGCTAAAAAATGGATGGATAGCCATTTTTATGCTCATAAATGTTTAATTTAGGCAAACAATACATAACATTTGCTTAAATATGCGTATATTTTGACTAATAATAGTACAGTGATAGTACAATAGTACAAAAAACGTGGTAGAGTGAAGCCGTGAAATTAGACGTGGCGAGGGGCAACTGTAGTTGTTCGTGTTACTTATGCATGATTTGCATTTTGAAAAGCTGTACAAGCAGCCTCAGAGCACTGCCAGGCATTGTTCCTCTCCTCCTCACTGACGCGAGCAGCCAAAACAGACTCACTCTTGCAAGCGAACACAGTCGGCCATGTCGGTTGCGCCGCATGGACAGCGAAAACAGACTCAGCGGCGTGGCACCGGTGACTGCTTTATCAGCATCCCATAATTTATGTTGTGCTAATTAGCTCCCCAGTGGCTGTCTTTGGCTGGCCGATAGCGGTGGCTGGTGAAGACGAGAGAGGACAGGAGAAAGGAAAGGAAAAGACGGTGATGGTGGTCCTCGCCGTCGCATCGACATGCCCTCGGCAGTGGCACCAAACTGAGACACGTGCATGTCATAATTAATGTTAGTGAATAATTAAAGCGTCTCTCCCGACTCGGATAGCTGACCATGTTTACCTTGCAGCTTCTCGCGACTTACGGAATAAAACATTGTTCACATTGCCGGTTGAGGACAGATGTCACGGCACCACGGAGGAATGCTTTGCAGCTGCGAGGGCCCCAGCACACCCGTCCTACCTGCTCATTAGCTCGCCACCAGGTCACGGGGTCGCGCAGCCCTACAGGCCCCGGCCGCTGCATTATTAGCTCGCCTGCGCTGCAGGTCGCATATCGTGGTCTGCTGCACGCTACTCGGAGGATCCCAGCACACGCAAGGAGTAAACAGCGGAATACAAAAATGGATGCTGTCACGGAGCTCTTCGCTCACACGCTCAGCACACAGAGGTGGTGTTAAGATTCCATACTGACAGAGTCGAATCTTATAAGCGCCGTGGCTCTCAGGGTGGATCATTCCGATTTAGTGCCTTGCTTTGGAATTCAACTGAGAGAAAGAGATTTAAGTCTTTTTTTGGGAATAAATTGCACCTCATTTGAAGGCACTGTTACTGACAAAGTCAAAAATACTCATGAATGCCATTCAAATTAAATTACATAATGTCACTAAATAGAGCACACACCTCCACCAAGACATTTGAGTCCATCCATTTAACCAATTAACTAACTAAAACCGTGACATGTTAACCAACCACATTAGGATGCAAAATTTAGTGGCACTGAAATAAGACAAAAACAGAGGTATAGTTACCGCCGAGTCCACTGTTGTGACGGTGTTACGTTTGACGTTAGTTTTGCGCCTGCACAGACGACAGTGAGCATCTCACACAGGGGTGCACAAAGTGTGGCCCGGGGGCCATTTGCGTCCCTCGGCTATTTTTAATTGGCCCGCGGCACATTCTGAAAAGAAAATTTAACAAGAAAACTAAAAAAAAGCCAACAACTGCAAAAATGGAAAAATCTGCAGTAATTTTACAAGAATAAGGTCAAAATATTAGGAGGAAAAAGTTGTAATCGAGAAAAAGGCGTAATTTTACGAAAATAATGTAATATTATGAGGAAAAATAACATCATTTTAGTAGCATAAAGTTGAAATAATGAAGAAAGATGTTTTTTTTCAAGTTGTAATATTATGGCAAACAAACAAAACAACAAATAAAGTCTGGAAAATTAACAATAAAGTCCAAATATTATGGAAATAACATCATAATCGCTAGAAGATTTACATTTACATTACAAGAAAGTTTAAATAGTTGGAAAGCGAGATATTTTTTGTGGCGTGTTTTGCAGGGTGTAAAATATATATAATTTCCACAAAGGACAGGTAAGTTCCACACGGCAGACATGATTGTTTTGGCTTTGACACGCCTGCACAGTGTGAGAGAAGGTGCGCGGGAGACACTTGCTACAGGCTGCATGCTGCAATAGTACAAGCCACAGGTGATCGGCTTTTGTGAGCTCCGTTGAAAGGCATTTATCGGCATATGATGATCACATGCTTTTTCATAGAAATCGGACGATTTTGATCGGTGGCTGACCAATTGGAGCAATCCTAGTTTTGGAAAAAATTCATAATATTATGAGAATAAAGTCTTAATATTATAAGGAGAAAGATTATTTAAGAAGAAAGAAATATTTGGAAAATAAACAAAAACAACAACAGCAAAAAATGGGGAAAAAAGACTGAAGTAATAATAGACTTTTTCACCTAAATCAAAAATCTGAGATGCAGTTTTTTATGAAATATATATCAAAGTGGCTCGTGCATCTTTTAATTTTTCATTATGTAGCCCTCGCTGGAAACAATTTTGGACACCCCTGATCGAAATAACATGTTCAGGCCGAACGCTCGAAAGTTTGGTTGTACTTCACCTCAAAAGATGCAAACTCTGTTTCAAAAGTACTGATTTACTTATCGGATAATAAGTAAGCAATGCATAGAGTGACCAAACATCCTGTTTTCCCAGGACATGTCCTGTTTTCCCGGAGAGGCTGCCGTGTGGCCAGCTTTTTGGATTAGTATTGCCAAAAAGCCAAAGAAAAAGCAAAAACAGTTAATCCTCTGATGCTTGCCAAGTTGTTGTCTCGTGAAATTGGGGACGTCATACACATGGCCGGTTCAAATTCCTAAGTTCTTGCGACTTTAGAGTCGAAAAAAATTGGTTAGATAACTTACTAGCTAACTAATTCACAAGGTCACAGACTAACTGACAACTGATGACAACCTGCACTGATGTATGAATATGACCTTTGACTCACTTCATAGTAAAGGTTTAGGTCAGTGGTGGCTAACCTATGGCCTGCGAGCCTTCGATGTGGCCATGCAATTCTGAAAACAAATGGTCATACTATATTAGGAGTATCCAAACTTTTTCCACCAAGGGCAGCCTAAAGAAGAATCAAAGGGGAACCACAAAATGCTTTAAACTACATTTCTAAAGTCTGTGTTGAGCAGTTTGCTGCTATAATTTACACATCTAGTGAACATCTCACTTCAGACTGGAACATCTCCAAAGGCCCTAAAAACTGCTGTCATTAAGCCTCTTCTGAAGAAGAGCAGTCTTGATGCCACAGTACTGAACAACTATCGGCCCATATCAAACCTGCCATTCTTGGGAAAAGTCTTAGAAAAGGTTGTATACCAACAGCTTACTGACTTTCTCCTCTCCAACAATGTGTTTGATACTTTCCAATCGGGCTTCCGGAACCACCACAGCACTGAGACAGTTCTGATTAAGGTGACTAATGATATCCGTCTCAACACAAATGCAGGCAAAGTCTCACTTTTAGTTCTGCTGGAACTGAGCGCTGCCTTTTACACAGTTGACCATGTGATCTTATTAGAGAGGTTAGAAAACTGGGTGGGAATCTCTGGTACTGCTCTAAACTGGTTCAAGTCCTATCTGTGTCTCAGAGAAAATGGCTATGACTTGTGGGATTACCCAGGGGTCAATCCTGGGACCCCTATTTTTCTATCTCTACATGCCACAACTATGCAGACGACACTCAGATCTACGTGTCACTTACTTTGTCACTGCATCAAACAGATCAGTGTGTGGTTGCAAAACAACTTTCTCCAGCTAAACTCAGAAAAAACTGAAATGATTGTCTTTGGCCCACAGAAAGTGTTATTAGCCACCTTGAGACGCTTTCTCTAAAAACTAATCAAGGGGTAATAATGGAGTCAGACCTGAACTTTAACAGCCACATTAAATCAAATAACATCATCAGATTTTTACCATCTAAAAAACATTGCAAAAAGTCCAACAGGCTAGCCGACTGCCTTCTGTAAAACAGCTGCAGTACATCCAGAATGCTGCTGCTCGAGTCCTGACTAGAACCAGAAAATATGACCATATTAGTCCAGTACTCAGGTCTGTGCACTGGCTTCCTGTCGCACAGAGAATAGACTTTAAAACAGATCTGCTTGTGTGCAAGTCTTTTCACGGTCTTGCGCCAAAGTACATCTCTGACACGTAAAGAGCCACATAAACCATCTCAAGCTCTGAGAAGCTCAGGGAGTGTTCGCCTTCGGGTGCCCAGAATCAGGACTAAACACGGTGAGGCTGCGTTTACAGTTTTATGCTGCCAAAATCTGGAACAGTCTTCCTGGTGATGTGCAACAATCCTCAGCTTTGGCAATGTTCAAATCCAAGCTGGAAACACTTCTATTCAACTGTGCAAGTATTTTATCTGCACTCTTCATTCTTAATCTTTTTTTGTTTTATGGAATGATTTATGGAATTTTATGTAAAGATTTTAGAATTATTTTTTGTTTTTATGGAATGATTTTATGAAGTGATTTTAGCATTTTGAATTACCTTGTGTATGAATTGTGCTCTATAAATAAACATGCCTTGCCTTGCCTTGAAAACTTTTCATTTTATTTAAGCTTTTTCTGTTTACATTGAGCCTTTTTTTTTTATTTTTTCACATTTTTACAGTTTTTTTTAATCTTAATTTTATTTTTACAACGTGCCACGGGCCAATAATAAATGAGTCACCAGCTGCAAATGGCCCCCAGGCCACACGTTGTACAGCCCTGTAATATATCATAATATATAATGAAAAAAGATTAATTGCATCATATTTTTGCTTGGTAAATGTAGTACGCCCCTCAGAAGACGTTATGTGAAATGGCCCCTTATAGGAAAAAGGTTCCCCACCCCTGCTTTAGCCAAGCTGCTTATCTCTTGTGTGCCTTTAATTTATGTCACTTTATTTGCCCTTGCATGGAGTGTTGTTGCACTTACCATGCATTTCAGAAAATAAAACAGCTTGGATGCATTATTCATGCAAAGCCAAACAGCCGAGGAATAAATATGCCTTTTGAACACACATTACAGAGGCACAGCCTGACAAGTTTTTTTTTCTTCCTTTTAACATATATAGAATGTAATAAAACTCACCCCTTCAAGACATTTAAATTGCTAATCACCGCGTAGCTTTTAATATCATACAGACAATAAATAATTCAGACAAATGTCCATTCGGCATAATTCATTAACTCTGGCGCAAATCCCTCTTTATTTCCAATCCACGAGTCCAGCCTTGAAACACTTTAATCCAGCCATGCTAAATGAGATCAAATCATAATGATGATAGGAGGGTTCGTTTGTTTTAAACCTGCTCAAGGACGAGGGGGTCTTTAGGGGATGGAGGGAGGTAGCGCCGACCCTCTTGTAGCAAGCAAGTGAGGGCAATTGAGGAACTGTAAGTGTACCATTGCCCCATTAGCAGAACAATAGCATGCTTGGAAACATACCTGTACATCTTTGGCCCTTTGAAAGTTGAATAATTATGTGGTACATCAGTGACAGAGCTTCTCAACTGGTAGCCACATTTTCCCATGGTTGTTAAAAGAGAATAGAAGAAAAAACTATACATTTTCTTTTTTTTTTTATTCTGTAACAACTGAGAGGTGAGGTTAGTAAAAAATAATCATAATTTAAAATATAACTGTAAGAATTACACAAAGTAAATATGGAGACAAAATTAGGTTCCATTAAATTTTTGCATCGATTACAAACTGCCATAAAAACTTTTTTAAATAAATAAATAAATAAAAATTTAAATAGCCTTTGTCATTTACAGTATCGAAATATACAAGAAGATGGAGCACATTGTTAAAGAACTTGAGGACAAAATTAAAAATAAATAAATACAAATGTAAAAATTACACTAAATAAATAAGAAAGAACAATTTTATTTTATTTTACTTTTTCCAACTGCATGAAATGCTGAAAGTAGTTTTTTCTTTCAAAAACAGCCTTTCATCAGTCATGTTATGACATGCAGAGCAAACTATTAAAGAACTAAGGGGTAGAGTAAAAACAAATAAAAAATTATTTTAAATAAATAAAAATATCATAGCCTTTGTCGTAAGAAATGCACAGCGCAATTTTTTTTCAATTTACGGCAAAAGTAAAATGAATTAATTAATTAACACATAAATAAAACTAATAACATCACACAAAATAAATCTTTCAGCTTTTCCATCGAGTCCATCATATGATTTGTTTGGCTTAGTTTTTTGCGCCGGATACCCATCCTTGACGGTCCCACTTATCTTAATATAAAACCAGATTTCTTTTATAGTTTTGCATTGATAACAAACTCTATAAAATGTATAACATCAAAACGGCCACTACATATCACACGTGGGTGCACAACCCATCCAGAACAGGTTCACAAACCACTTCTAGCTCGCGACCCACTGGTTGAGAATCCCTGGTGTAGATTACAACCTGAAGGACAGAAATGGACTCATACAAGATTTGTATGATTTGTGTTATAAAGTCTAAAATGTGACAAGTAAAGGCAAGCGTTCCATTTTTTTGACACAGCATCCGTGCTGACAAGCCTGGCAGAGGCCAATGCAACCCAATGCAACACTGTTTACCATTTGCGTATTGGTTATTTGTTGTGTTGGGGCGCTTTGCATCACACTTGCATCAGTGAGCTGGGATGAATAGGAGAGTGTCTTCTGTCCTGCAAGCGGTAAGGAACCGATGTGAATAGCCACAAGTCTCTCCTAGGTGTGGATGGGAGAGGTGGTCAGAATTTGGAAAGACTCTACTGTGGGTCCAGATGACTAGCAGGGATATGATGAATGTTAGTCGCTGGAGCTTAAGTTTACGTAAGCCAGGTTGGATTCACACTAATTCTGATTTGATGTCATGTATTCTCTACATGCGCTTTAAAATGTCAGTTGCTGTTGGTGTGAAACTTGCTCTGCTGTTGTTTTTAATGAACTCATCAGCCATATTAATGCTGGCTGAGCAGTTTACCTTACCACTATTACAACATTGGTTCTGTTTCTTGCTGTGTTGTGCAATATACGATGAAACCTTGGTTAGCCTCATTAATGCGTTGCAGGTCTGACTCTAACCGAAATGGATGTTAACTGAATCCATTTTTCTCATAAAATGTAAGATATAATCTGTTCCAGAAAGCCAAACATTTTAACACAAAACATGTTTTTATAGTTTTGCAATTATTGTTTGACATGTAGAATACAATTTGATATGCAAATAAATATATAGGAATGATAAATGAAAGAACTTTTTTTCACTCTATCATGTCGGGCATTCTACGGCTGACTCCATGCAGTGTTAAGGTAATGTAAAGTAATGTTTTATGTCATTGCTGACGCCTACTGACCAGGATACTATCTAAGACTTGTCATTAAATTTTTTTTTTACTAATTATGGACAAGATGTGCGCCATATTGTAATCTAACTGGAGAATGCATGCAAACCAGGCAAAATTGTGGTGTAAATTTTTGACCAAAAAACACACTAACCAGGGCGGACGCTAGCCAAGGTTCCACTGCACAAAGTCAAAGAGAGCTTGGGTTTCTTTTTCACTTTCTCATGCAGTCCAAATCATTATTAAAGTCAATAACTAAATTTGCTATATATAAATTGTTTTCAGCCTTCAGCCTTTCTAACTGGCATTTCATGAAATGTATTACTCACATTACACTAAGCAGCTTTCCTAACTTGAAATGAGATAAGATAATAAAATGTACTGTTCTATGGTTATCAGCACACGTTTCTTTTTTGCCATCTCTGGTATTTAAAAAACAAAACCAAAAAAACAGAAACAAGTTCATTTTTGTAGATATATATAAAGTATATAAAATATAAAGTCAGAAAGTTGTGTTTTTGGTTCTATGGTTATCATTACACATTCCCGGTTTTCCATAATTGGTTCTTTTGGTGTGACCGGACCGGACCTCGTAGACAAACGATCAGCCACCTGAACTCTGCGGGAGAAGTGCCAGGAAAACGGCTTCAGGAATAATAAGTCAGAGTTATTGGATAAAATCAGGTCTCTCGCCTCAAAAGTCAAGAATAAACATGAAGAATGTCAATGTTTGCGCAGAGAGAGCAAGAGTAGTGAGAGAAAAAAAAACGCATCTTAAAATATACATTTATTCAGAGCCTGTGAGAGATCAAACAGCAAAATTGATCTGCTCTTCCTTCAACCCTTGCTCCGCTCCCTCCACCGTACCCCCTGCTCTACCTCGCCGAGTATTGACTCTCGGCAGCGACCATCGCCGACACATCACCCGCTGTCACCCTGACCATTACGGCCTAGAGTTCATGTGACCGCCTGGGGGCAATGATGTGTTTGGAGCACTTGCAAGAGACTCGTATGCTTCTCAGTCGGGTCTTCTTGTCTTCCTCAAAAGCACCTTGCCACTGTTTCCCAAAAGCCCCTTTCAGGCAAACTGTGGTGTAATCAAGACTGTGGATGGCAGCCAACGCGGTCTCTAGATTCCTCTTGCACATTAGATTAAACACTGTGACTCATTGCGTTTAATTAATTTGACTGTGCCTTTGCTGGACCAACTCTTTTCCAAAGGCTCTTGGTGTAGCTGGAAGATTCCGTTTCAGGGAAGGTTTGATACGTACAGTAACTCGCACATTTTAAAGGAAGAAAAGAAGAAAAAAACCCTTCCTCAGCATATGTGCCACATATGTTTTGTGGGTTTTGCGTTATCCTGCTAACAAACCAGTTACAAATGTTGTTGTTAAAAAAATCTGCATTATCCTCATCTAGATGGTGGACGTAATTGGAGGTGCAGCAGCTTGAGAAAAATAAAGAAAATTATATATTTTTTAAACCTGCTAAGCTAACTTCGAAAAGACGAAAAGGATCAATAGTTAGTTCTTCTGTGCCCCAAAAGTTTGCTGGTAATGATTACATACACAGTTGTAGTCAAAAATTTAGAGACACTTTCCCATGTTAGTGAATGAGAAACTACTGTATGTCCAAACTTTGACTGCTACTGTTAAGTTTCATTGTAAACAACCTTTCTTAATTGAAGTTAGGTTGCCACAGAGATGGCCAGAGTGTGGGCCCCGCCAGATTCCGCCCACAGGTCAGCCGCTCACTGTCCCAATGAGGCTGCCCTGCCAGAGGGGGTCACCCACTGGCCATTTCCCTCTGGTTATTTATCTCCCTGGAACGGCTCATCCCTCTTCCTGTCAAAGACACTCCCTTCTCCATCCCCCACATTGGTCTCCGCTGAGGTTGGCACTGATCCTCGGATGCTTTCGCCAATACCAACTACCTGGGCCAAGGCGTGCTGAGCCGACCCCTTTGCATCACCCCCCCACCCCATCCAGGTCATATGACATCCGGGAGCTTCTCTTAACAATGGGAGCTGGCGTGTGTATGTGAGTTGCTCCGTCCCGGCTGGCGGGGCAGCTCTCCGAGGTCCATCAGGAGGGGTAATTACTTCCCCAAGTTGAACTCGGAAGTGGACTTCTTGCCCCCTCAAGTCTCCATGGACTGGCCAGGACACAGCAACCCCCCCCCACCCCCAACCCTTTCATTAGGAGAGCCTTGGAAAACAGACAAAGTGATGCCTGGTGATAAATTGGTTTGCCTCGCAGACGACTTGGGAGGGGGTGGAGAATGACACTCAGAGGACAGGAAAGGGGATGAGGAAGTCACAAATACGCTGCAGGAGAAGGGGGGATTGTGGATAAAAATATCTTACCTTAAGCGCATGCAGGAGATGTTCCTTTTGCAGCCACCGTGAAGGCCTTCCAGAAGGGGGCCACACATCAAGGACGGAGCCCAAAGTGTGAACAAGTAGTGAGCATTAACATCAATGTAAAGGTAATGACAGGAAAATAGTCCCTCTGTCATCTTTGGTCTGTCATTTACAATCCTCAAGCTACATTTTGACTTAAAGTGACACGCTAAGGCAAAAAAGGAGCGTAATTAGAGAGTTTCATGTCGAAGCACTTTGATTTATAATTCAGCACAAGCAAGCAAGCAAGCAGCACCCCCTCTGCTACCCAAGGCGAGGAGATGGCTCGGAATTAGACCTGTGACTGGGAGAGTCTGCAGCAGGAGAGAAGCGGACTAATTTGTGCACCGTTTGAGGTGGATTTAAAAAAGGGAAGGAGACGTGAGGTCCATACCTGCACCTGCTTGGCGTTAGATCACAGAATGTGGCGTACAGAGAGGAACTAAAGTGTATGAACTGAATACATGAAAGATGTTAGCAGTGACGAGTAAGTTAGTTAAGTTTGGGGGGTTTTTTTTGCTCTGTGGCTCCTCCTACAGGTATGAATGATTAAAACCCATTAAATGTGAGTGAGGTTCTGGATAAAGGTGCACATAACCGCCCAGAAACAATGGTACTGCCCATTTGTTTGTCCATCCATCCATCTTATTCCGCTTATCCGAGGTCAATAGGGGAAGCAGCCTAAGATAAAAAGCCCAGATTCCTCGGCTGCTTCGTCCAGCTCTTGAGGTGTTCCCAGGTCAGTTGAGAGACATAGTCTCTCCATCGTGTCCTGGGTCTTCCCCGAGTCATCCTACCAGTTGTACTTGCCCTGAACCCTTCCCCAGGGATGTAACTAACTAACTAATGAGCACAAATAACAAAAAAATACTTGTTCTCACAGTTCAGCCGTGGCAGACGTCTTCCACTTTATTGATTGATATTGTAACTGCCACGGTCAGGGTGTGGTGGTAAGGCATGGTGGACCCAAGAGCAGGAAGCAATGATGGCGATAGTGGATCGTTGCTCAAAAAAAGGTTTCATGCAAGGTACAGGGCAACTCGGGATCCAAAGAAAGTTCCAGTTTGTGAAGTCCAAAACATGCAATAAACAGGGAAGATTGCAGACTCACCACAAATGATGATCCGAGGAAGACAAGACAGAAAACTGGGAACTAAAAGTCCATCTCGTTCCAGAAAGAACAAGGTGGATGAGGAAGAAAAGAGCAGCAGACGCAATAACATTGTCATCTCGTATGTCTCGGGTCTATCTGAGAAACTCAGAAGGATTTTTAACAAACACAACATACTTTGAGAGAGAGGTCGGTACAGTGCAAAGACAGGACACCCCATACCCAAGAAAACAATCTGGGCCTCGGTTAACTTTAACCGGCTGTTAACTTGACCTTAACGTTATCACGCCTAAGAACCACCGCTAACTTTTTAAAAGGTGGTTAACTCTCAATATGGAGTTGGCGGCTAACGCTGCCTTCATGATGCCATACTGTCATGTCTGCTAATGTCTGGCTTATGCATGACTTCACACTTTACTGTGCTTTTCAGCACATGACAAATTCTTTATGTTTGCAAGACAGAAAAACATGCTTTTAACTGCCTAGATTTTAAAGGAAACTATTTTATTGAACCGTGTTAAGCTTGCAAATTCTATCTTAGTCATGTTTAAGAACTATTTTGATGGAATAATTGAACATAGAACTATTTGAGGCTTTATCGGCATCACAAGATTGTATTTCTAGGAACTTGCAATTTGAGGCGATAGTTACATTATTTTTAAAGCTTTCCAGAGGAATTGTAAGTATAGCATGTTTGATGGTGTACATCACAGGTGTCAAACACAAGGCCCGGGGTCCAGATGTGGCCCGCCACATCATTTTATGTGGCCCGCGAAACCTCGGGAATAATGCAGATCAATAATGCACTTCACCTTTGTCCTTCTAAATGTATTTGATCCGTCATTTTGACAGAAAAATGTTACTGCATGCAGTTCTTCTAAACGTCAGTATTGTCACCATGACATCTCACTTTACTTCTCATTTCAAAGCAAGTTATCCATCACTTTGTTAGTACAAATCTAATAATCAAATGCATGGGCAATTGTGTAATAATATCATGAGATTCTATTCAAATTTATATTCATATATACTGACAGTTACAAGTGGCCCTCTGAGGGCAGCCGTAACTGCGATGTGGCCCTCAATGAAAATGAGTTTGACACCCCTGGTGTACATCGTCTTGCCTTTGCAATGTATTGAAAGCTGTGTTCTGTACACTTGTGTAACAATAACAAATAAAACATACATTTGATAACTAGTGCTCATGTGTCATTTATACATGAATAGCTATTATACATATTATCATCTTGGCACCAATATTAGGTTGAACCCTAAGACTCTTACTTTGAAGGCGAGCCGACTTTCAGTATTTTTCCAAACTACAACAGCTTGTGCTGAGCAAAATATTTTTAACCGAAAACATTTTTATTTAATCCTGTCGTTCATAAATTGATCGCTTGTTTTAATTCGTAAAACGTTTATCTTAATTTGTTGCAGAATACAATTTGAACATTTTTAAGTTAAGCGCATCTGGGCTGTTACTTTGAAGGCTGGTTAAGTAGTTCCGGTATCCGGCATAGGGCCCGAGGTTCATTTTGCTGTTAAGCTAGAAACTATGTTAAATATTGCTTACTTTAATAAATAATATATTTAACTAAAATATTTTTGTTTAATTAATTTTTTTAATTTGTTAAATAATTTTGTCATCAACGTTTTAGCTAAACCGGAAGTCAACAAAATGAGGAATTGAGGGATAAATAGGCGCTGAGCAGGTTAACTTTGACGGTGCCGTTAACTAACGACGTGACAAACCATGTTTTGAACAACGCATAATTAACGGTCGGTTAGCTAACAGCGGGTTAAGAATTTAACCAGTGGTTAGGGGTTAACCAGTGGTTAAAATACCCAAGTTTTGAAAAACCGGGCCACCGGTGTATGCTGTCCAGTGCGGTGAGGAATGCATAAATTTTTACATTTGGGAAACCAAGCCGCCACTGAGCATGTCACAACACAGACGGGTTAACTCTTCAGGTCAAGACTCTGTGATCTACCTGCACCTCAGAGAGGAAGAGCACTCTTTTGAGGTCACATTCTGGACAGAGAAGACAGATGGTTTGAAAGAGGAGTGAGGGAAGCCATCTACGTTAGGGTTGAGAAGCCATCTCTAAACAGAGGGAGAGGTCTGCGACTCTACCCTTTTCCCACATACAATGCTGTCCTTTCATCCCTTCCTAAAAGATTCAGTCATGTAGCCTCTAAGAAATAAACAAGACACAGCCACCTTGGTTTCAGGTGAGTCCATGACCATCATAACATCTGAATGATGCTAACGAAGGTGATACCACCCAAATGAGGCCCCACTCCATTGTATCCTAACGACCGTCACACCACGAAAGATCCAAACCATTCCTGTCTGGACATTCCTCCTCCTTTAGAGGATAAATACACTGGAACTTGCACCAAATTCACAGGCTAGTGGTGTCCTATCTAGTCGGACTAGTGTTTGTCCCAAGTAGTCTTTGAGCATGAGCTGATGAAGCCTGCTCAAATGAGAGGCGAAACGTCTTCTCAGACAACCGTAACAGTCCGGTGGCAATCGATTCAATGCCCTGAGAACACAAGGACCTGGATGAATGAGAATGTTCAGAGACAAACTAAATACACAAACAACTTACTCAACAAGACACACTTGGGCTAGACACAAAAGGAGGAGACACATGCACATGCAGGAGAGAGCTGATTGTGGAGGAAACACAGGGATCACGGCAAGACACAAGATCCAATCACGACAGAAACAAGGCCGCATGTAACACAGACAGCACAAACCAGAACAGTACAGAAACAGAACGTGATACTAGCCAAATATGGTCATGACTGAAACAACAACTCTGACCATGTGACCAAAGATTTTTGCACTGTTCTGTACATACTGTATGTACATTGAAGCCACAGTGTAAGTGATATGAAGGCACTTTGCCTTGTCTCAAGGGGGGTAGGACAAAAGCAAATACTATTCATTAAAACAAAAACATGTATACCCGTTAATAAGACTGTACCAATTTTGAGTCTGTTCCATTGGGAACAAATGGCGACAAGAAAAACCACAGTCAAACCACGGTTTTTGTATGCCCCACATTTCTTATGAAATTACATTTTTGTACATTTTTCATTGGGTGCGACTGCTAAATAACCTGCCATGGGGTCAAGGAAAGTGGCGAGTGCCAGCACTTTGATAAAGAAGGTGAGAAACACTATTGAATTTGATCTCGCTAGGATATACTGGAAGTCTACATCAAAAATAACATCCATTTTTCATGTATAACTATTTCACACTGTTTTCTGCATGTAAACCTATAATTAATCTCTATAAAATGTATTTTGATAATATTTTTTGGTGTCTGGAATGCATTAATTGGATTTACATTATTTGCTCAAGGAAAATGACCTACGTTTCAGTTTTTGTCAAGCCATTTGGAACTAATTCATAATGAAAAGGAATACCACTCTACGTATAACAACGACCCTGAATATCAAATGATTCATTTTTTCAAGACCCTGTTTTTAGAATACAATTTTTTTATTTCTTATATACTGGGCAGTTGTTTAATAACTCATTGATTATTAGCATAACTCCTCCTGTGTTGTTTGATAAATTGTGACCAACCTTTGAGACACTTTTTGTGAGTGTGTCTTTGAGTGACAGAAAAAAAGCTCTTACTTGTAAACAGCAAACATTCCAGACTAAACTGTCATTTTCATTTGTCTTGAGCAACAGCCTTTGACCTTCCGAGTCAAGTCCTTAGGGACTGAACAACTGCATCCCCAAGGGTTTAAAGTGGCCTACACTCTTATTATTCCCAGTAGGTCAACTGGACTAGCCCAGACTATACCCCAGTGTGTAGAAGGTCTTAAGCCACGTATACTTATGAATAAAGTGGGTTAAATTGGGTCACCTGAGATTGGTAAAATGCTATTGTGAGTTCTACAAACCAATCAGTTGATTATGAAGTAATATTCAAAGATAAAACTACAGTGTCGCTAGATACATAGAAGATACGTTTTTTGGGGGAAATGTCACAGCGGAGGACTGCATCTTTGATAAGGGAGGCTTTACCGTCAGCAGTGGCCTGGTTTTTCCTGCGCTCAGCTCGGAATTCTGCTGGTCTCCCAGGGGATCCCTCCGATGATCCTATATTCTGACGCCCTTATAAAGCTAATGTGCTGATTTTACGTTTTCAAACCTGCCATGATCCCCGCGCAATCCCCTCCTGCTCCCTCCGGTTCCGCTTTCAGCGAGGATCGGCGGCGGCTTTGATCACGGTCCCCCGTTAAAGGTTTAAAAACGTCTCAATTCCTGACGATTGTTGGGGCCTCTGCGGTTTACTTAAAGCATTTCCCCGTGCCCCATGTCCAAATTTACTACTCCTAAATGAGGCACCTTCTCTCCCAGCTTCCCATCCCAAGCGCTGCTTTCAAGTTCCCCCATTTGGGTGCCACGGCTGTAAGCCCTAGATTTTGTCTCCCCCATCTTTGTCGAGCCCGTTTGCCAAATACAAAAAAGACCCAATAAGCTCGGTCTTCATCGCTGCTCTCCGAAGTAATCCCCAGATCTCCCACTCTCTCGGAAAATCAATGCAAAGGTTGAGAGGGGGTGAAACTCCCTTCTTAACTCATCGAGCTGGGAAGTGATAAAGTCCTAGGATCACTTTTTTGTGTAATCGCAGTGGCTCCATGATGAAACTAATGGGCCAATTTCATGCATTCTTGCCGCTTCACAGGATGTCCTTTAGCACATAGAACCACTTGAACTGAGGAGGATTTGTGCGACTAAGATGGAAGTCCTGATAAGTTGCTGCTTCACCTCAATTTCTTCCATCTTTGTCAACCAAATACTTTCTTACTTTTGAGCTCACGAGAGGGTCACTTTGGCTTTTAGCCGATGAACTACCTTCTCCAGCGCCTCATTTACGTTGGCACGCCGCCGTCTCATGCACAGCATGTGTCATTAAGTGGGCTTCAGTGGGTTTGCTTAATGAAAATTAGTTCCTACAGTATGCAAAAGTATTAGGACAGCTGACCATTGCACATACAATTGTCCAAAATGCATTCTTAGGCTGTTGAATGCCAGGTAAGACAACAGGAGGCGTTATAAGCTCTAACATCAGCTATGCTAAAAAATCAATACAGAAGAATAACAAAAGATTGATCCACCATCCACCTTTTAAAAAAACAAAAAACTGGGATTTTGTCATAAGTGTGTGTACTACAGTGCGAGCGTCTGGCATGGCGCTTAAAGTACTTGTTGGACAGCGACAATTGCTTTCAACACAACAGATAAGTGAGTGTCAGTTGTTAAAGGTCACGCCCCTGTCCCGGTATTTCAGAATATTCTTACAAACAGGCATTCTCCCTCCTCTGTTACGGCTACCTTCGAAGGCGGAAAATTGCCTGGTCGAGTTCGTCTCGATGCGGTTCACACAGAAGACCAACACAGAAAAAATGGCACAACAGTGCCGAACTTCACCAGTCGACAAATGTGTGCCTCGGACATCTCACAAGAGAGGCAACGTTTTGGAAACATTTCACCCAGGTCTAATATTTTTTTAATGTGAATAAATGGCCGGAATATACAAAGTATATGTTTACCTATAGAAAAATTGCACTTGAGTAAATTTGAACCCCAGTGCAAACCCTTAACTAGCATTTAAACTAAGTGAAAATTGAGCTTCCTGTTGGACGTCCCGTCAGTGTAGTGGAAACAAATGCCACATGACAGTGGTCAGATTCTGAAGGGGCTTAGTGCTGGGACATTTGCACCTCTGCCAGCCACACTTGGTTAATGCCAGCCTGACGGTGGCTCCAAACCAGTGGGGTAGGATGTTCCGCTACAACCCTCTGCCCTACGCCCCGGCTCTATAATTAATACGTTGTTGTATCAAAGTTGAAGCGTTTGCCTCCAAATTGTCCTGCGCCCGGCCCCCTTATTGAACAGCTGACCTCCAAGCAGCTGAAGGTTGATCTGCAAACTTGGCTCACCCCCGAGCGAAAACATCTGCTTTCCTCGCAGGCGCGACTGCCATGGACCCCCACGCCTCAGCTGGCTCCCGCAGCCCAGCGAGAGAGCCCTTCCCCTGTCCTCGCGCAATGACCCCACATTTATAACCCCGCCAACCCTCCCCACTTCTGCTGACAAGACCCTTCAAAGCCTCAGGACCCAGACCCGTGCCTCTCCATCACCTCGGCCCGCCGCCGTCCACTCGTGTGCCAGTACGGTCATTTCACCGCTGAGAGGAGCGCTCCTGTCTTGTTAGCCCCTCTTCACAGCCTGTCGACAGGAATGGAGGGATGGGAGGAGAGGGCATGGAGGTGTTGGGAGGAAGGGAGTTCTTCAGGCATCTGCGCAGCTCCCACAAAGCGGCGACTGTTGGAACTCTGACAGAAGCATCTGTCATCCTCTGCCTTCACACACTCACCTGCTGTCCGAGGGTCCGACTCTTCCTGTCTTGCCCCTTTACGCCCTCTCATTTCCTCTCCTCGTCCCCATTCCAGCTTCAGTCGGATTTGTGAGAAGCTCTTGGACGCCATCTTTAGAAAATTTCACACATTGCATCTCCCCTGCTTTTGTTCACCACTGCCAACTGACGTCTTGTTAGTGTCTCCTAATTGTAAGTGTTCAAACCTCCCTCAGGTCACAGTAGCTCAACCTCAAACTCCACATTGACCGGCAGCCTCAATAATGGTTGATGACAACAAACCTCAGCATTTTTTGGCAGCATTTTCTTACATTTTACCAAACTACTTCAAGTGGAAGTCATACAGCAATAAAGCAAAAGTGGTATTGTCCTCGCTGGTCAGTAAAGCATGTCTGATTATTATTGACAGCAATAATAATAGTAAAGACAATGTGCAGTCATTTGTGTTTTGTTTCAGTGACACATCTTATTGTTTTATGATTAAATGTGGTTAACTTCTTTTTACACTTGTATGGCTGTTGGGAAGGTTAAAGAGTCTACTCGCCTGCAGCGGCCACTATGAATCATTAAAGGGTGAGTACACTCTTTTTTTTTACTATGTAAATCAAAATCAATTTACTATTTAAGAGTTATTATACAGCAAGTTAGCTTCGATTTACGCTTGTATGACACAACGCATTGCGTAAGGAATAATAAGTGAACTATATTTATCACACTTACAGTGTACAGTGAAATTCGTCTATGCACTTAACCCATCCTCTTGGGGGTGGGCAGCCATCGTGCTGCGCTCGTAGACTGGATCTGGGTCATAGGTCAGGTCAGTGAAGTAGGTGAGCCTGGGGGAAAAGTGGGTGAAGCCCCTTAACCTAAAAGTTTTATGATGATGACAACCTGACCTTGGAAGAGATTTTTTTCTTCACCTTTTTAAATTTATTTATAAACTGAAACAAACTTCTTTCTAAAAAAGTCTTCTTTCTACAGTTTTTAGTCCAAATGTAATTTGAATTATTTTTCATAATGTTTAGAGACGCCAGGATCTGATTGTACCATATATTTATCAACCAATCTTGCACTGGCGTTAATGAACACACTGACCTGTCTTGTGACTACTTTATCATTCTCATGTGGCTTCTCCTGAACATGTTGAAGAGTTGCCAGCAGTAAAACGGGGAAAGATGCCAATCCATGTGTATGACACACACACACATTAAACACACACCAGCTCAAGGACGCCATCGCTCATTCAAGTCCAGGAAAGGTGCCCTTCACAGGATGCCACACAGGAGTGATCCAGCGTTCCAGAATCGATGATTTTTTTTTTTTTTTTTTTTACTCTCCAAGGTGCACATTTATTATTAGGGCCTACTTGAAATTGATTGGATTGTTTTTCATTATTATTCTAAATGCCATCTTAAAAAAAAAAGCAACTGACACAGAAACCAGGTAGACATGTTAGTCATGACAGTACACATGAAAAAGTCTGAAGAAGTCATGTTTGAACAGGAAGTCAAGCATTTTTGATTTGAAGCTGCTGTTTTAGGGTCATCTACAAAAAGTAACTACTCGTATCCTGGTTTGTCAAATTGCTACCTAATTTGAAACACACATGCTAGACACATGGGTGGAGTTAAATGAAGAAAACATTTGAGTTTTTGTCATAGTGTGTGTGGAGCATGGCGGCAAAGTTTGCCTCACCCAAAAACACACCTTTAATGGCGACAGGAAATGTCTAAACAAGTTGATATACATTCATCTCTTCAATGATTATATCTCTTCTATATTCAGACAAGCTATATTAGACAGATGGATGATGTAAAATTGTTTTCAAATGTAGGGGACCCTCCCAAAATTGCCTCCCACTCCCAAAAAATAAATAAAAAGACACAGAATTAGTAGGCACATCTACCATTCCAATTTTTGTTAGAAGCAACCTATGTTGGCCAAACGCAGGGGTCATACTTTAAAGAACGCCTCCTAAAGAATTCACCCAATTGAGCACAAATTTGGGACACTTTTACTAGACAAATGGGCCATGTTAAATTATGAAACTTTTCAGCCTACGCCATAAGATGTGCGCGGAGCATGTGATGATTCCAAACATCATATCGTAACTCAGTGCCACAAAATCAGCGCATGATCAAAGCTGTTGTGTAGGATAAAAGTCACACCCTGGAGAGCTCCACATGCCACTATTTTCAATTAGTCACTGCGCTACCTGGTGGTGACAGGAAATGTTTTCAAACTACACGTCATGCATGAACCTATTTGTATAACATGGTTTATTTGATTGCTTTCCAATTCTGACAGGTGAATGACAGTCAAGCTTTTGAAAAATTGCCATAAATGTTCAAGAAGCTTAGAAGGCCTCCAAATTGTACATGGTGGGTTTGTTTCCCAGTCCGCAACCATCACAAATGTTTCAGTGTTGCAGCCTCCTGACAGAGATGTATGAATGTCAAAGCTCCAATGTTAAAATCTTCAAATTCTTTACATTTTCAAGTCGGCACTGAACTTCCATGGTTGTGCGAGAGCTTGCAACTTTAATTATAAATTGAATTTCTGTGTTATTGAACTTGCAAATGGAAATCACAGGAGGTATCTGTCAGCTTTTGCTGCTCATTGCCATGATGGCCAGAGGCCAAAGCAGGGAGGCCATTCTGGTTCTCCTCCTTACAAAAAAAGTACAGTAGCTTCTCAGCGTGTGAGCGAGGACGCGGCAAAGAAGTAGAGGTAACAAATGAGCTTTAGTGAGACTTTTGTGGCCCTCTGAGACTGAGTGGGCCGGGATGTTCTGCCAACACCTCGTCTGCCGAGGTGAAGGATACACGCTCAGTCATACCCTCTCACGTTGTACACCACTGTCATCTCCCCATCGCCGGCTCTTCTTGTCTGAGCAGGAACCCCACCAAGCTGGCTCGGCTCCAACACGGAGGTCTCTCACCTCGCAGGCTGGGCAGGGGGGCCCCCGGTAGCCAGGCTGAGTTATTCCTGGGCACGGGCCTGGACCTGTCTCATCCACTCTCCTCTGGCCCATCCTGGCCTCCTCATCTCCCTTAACCCCTCTCTGGGAGTGTGTGGTGGCTGAAGAGCCCGTCCTTCAAGCATCAGCATCCTTCATTGTCTTTAAAAGACACGCAGGATGTACTGTATGGAAGCCTAATTGCTTGCGTATATAATGGGAGGCCACAACTGCTGAGGTCACCATCTGCAGCGTGTTATTCTTATCACACCACACAGTGTGACAAATATACACACTTGAACTCTCTTTCACTCTTAACAGTGACTAATTTTCACCAAAAATCAAGAATCCATAGAAAATCATGTCAAGAGAAATAATGTTCTTCATTAACATTTAATAATTATTGTATAGTTATAGGAAATAACTTTGTAATTATAAATATATACAGTACACTCAGTACCGATGGCAAATGCTGATTTGCTTAAATCTGATCACAAACAATAATAAATAAATAATGAATATATTCCTAATGTTGGGAACAACTATGAAATAGAAATACAGGAAAAACTGCCACTAAAATTATTAGTTACATTAAATATAACAAATGGGGTTTTCATAATTCAATATAACACTTTAGAAATTACATACATTTAAATCTATTTGTCAAATAATAACAATGAATTTACGTATAGATCATTTTGTAGAAACGTGTTAATAATACAATATATGAATGGTTACATATGTAAAAACAATAAATATAATTTTGTAATTAATGTAATTCTTCTGTCAAAGTTTCAGAAAAATAAACCACATAAGTATATGAAATAGACAACTTTAATTGTCGATTTTGCTTTTGGGTCATTGGTAATAATTACACATTATCCTAATTTTATGAAATATTAGTAAAGGGAAACATTCAACTTTTCATTTGCAGTGTTTTGAATTGTGTTGAGGCAGTACCAGTTCCTCTGCTTCTCTGCTGTAAGCTGTACTTCTAGATACTACCACTAGAGGTCACTAATTATCCAATTATCCTAGACAGCAAGGATAGGCCAACAATATGAGGGTAATTTGTGAACTAGTACAAAAACAAAAATAGAGATCATATGAGTGTATTAATTGATGTAATCCAAAATATGATTGTTTTACCATGTTTTGCCATGTGCCATGTATTTCTATATATATAATATATAGACACAAGAGTTATGTGTTACTAGGCAACGCCTGTGCGCACGACGTCTCTCACCTACTTTCTAGCGCTGGGGTGTTGAAATTCTTCCACATATATTTAACACTTACAAAACACATTCATAAGAGACTAAATGACTAGATGTAATTTAGGTAGAACTATAAAAACAGCGGTTCATCCACCATCGTTAAAAGACGTACTTTTTCTTTCTATCGAGCTACACTTCAAAGTGGCAGCCCCCCCCCCTCCCGCGTGTGCCCAGGAATGGTACGGTCTGGTGACGTAGTGCGCGGGAGCGGAAAACGTGGTTCGGATTGTTCGGAAAAGGAGCAGTGATCTTTACGGGGAGAAAACACTACCGATACCACAGTGATACTTGAGTAAATAACTTACCAATATTTGTCATCCATTGATTCTTTAGAGGGCTCATTTGTTGGTACACTATGTCGTTGTTGTGGCAACGTTAGCTTAGAGCATAGCCTGTTATTAGCTAACAGCTAGCATGTTTGTTGATATCGCGCGCGTGTATGTCTGCTAACTTCCTTGTTCATGACTCATAAGTGACATTTTATATGTATCATACTTGCATTCTGTAATTTCACGTGTAAATGGTGTCATTTGAACGCCCACTGTAGATAGGTAGATGGATGGATGAATGGTGGTGGTCAAGGGGAGGGGCACCCACATGTCATATGCTGTGAGTAATGTTGATGTTTTCGGTCTTAGACATTTCAGCAGTATGGCAAGAGACTGGAAACCAGGTGATCTGATCTTTGCCAAGATGAAGGGTTATCCCCATTGGCCAGCAAGAGTGAGTATGCAAATGATGACCAGTAATGGCTAAACCCACTAGCAAAGCCTGCCATCAACTCTCTTTGGAAATATGGCACTAATAAAGTCCAGAGGCATAACATCTACTATGTTAAGCATCCTCATACGCAAGAAGCTGAAACCAACCACGACTGAATGATTTCCTACCCTTCTACAGATTGATGAAGTACCAGACGGTGCCGTGAAGCCATCCAACATCAAGTTCCCTATCTTCTTTTTTGGTACCCATGAAACGTGAGTGAAAATGTAACGGCACTTGGCCCAGAAGTTTGGGAAATCACAGCTCTTCTGGTCTTGAACCCACTGTACACAAAGGAGTATACACTAGCCAAAACCTGCACACCTATTTAGTTGCCTGTGCTATTGTTTTTCTGACAAATACAGCACATGATGATACTGTTATTAAACCCCCAAAGTTTGACCCCTGTAAGTTGGATTGACTATAAATATCCGACACAGTTCAAAGTGCTCGACAAAACACCCACTGTAACTTTAGGGTGTATAGCAAACTCACTACCCAAATGTGGCACAGGCATTTTAGAGCAGGGGTGTCCTTTTTCGAGTGAGGTCCACATTCTGAAAAATGAAAGAATGCAAGGGCCACTTTGACATTTTGTAGCATAATATTAGTATGAATTTAGTTTTTTTGCCCCATTTTTGCTGTTGCCGTTTTCTCTCCCAACTTTCTTCTTAAATAATCTTCCTACATTTTTGTTTTGTAATACTATGACTTTATTCCCATCATATTTTGACTTTATTCCCATAGTATTATAATTTTTTCCCCAACCTAATTTCCCCAAAATAACGTCCACATAACATGCAACTTTTTAAAAAAAGTTTCTTTAATATTGCAACTTTGTGCTACTAAAAGGATATTTTTCCTCATCATATTATGAGTTTATGCTCGTAAATTGCGATGTTTTTGCGACTTTTTCCCTCTTAATATTTCGACTTAAATCCATTTTTTTTCCATTTCCGATGTTTTTTTGTTTTATTTTTCAACTATTCCAACTTTCTTCTTGTAATTAATCTTCCTGTATTTCTGATGTTATTCCCATAATATTTTGACTTTATTCCCACTTTATTCCTACTTTATTCTCATCATACAGCTCTTAGTGTGTGAGTGTGGTTCCTAGTAAACATATTATGTTAGTAAAAGTACAGAAAGTATGTATGATCAACATTCTCTCACCATATTTGCCAACAGTGCATTTCTTGGCCCAAAAGACATCTTTCCCTACCTGCCCAACAAGGAGAAGTATGCCAAACCCAACAAGAGAAAAGGCTTCAATGAGGGATTGTGGGAGATTGAGAACAACCCAAAAGTGGAGCTGACAGCACCCAAGGTCCGTGCCCTGTATTTGTGGAGCATTGCTATAAGTCAAACTTGAATATTTGATACTTTATTGTGTACTTTTTATGTGTGTGTTGTCTCTCTTTGTAGCCTGTTCCTCCTGGAAATTTGTCTGAGAAGGATTCAGACACCGGCCCAGAGGGGGAGGATGAGGCGGAAGATAAGGAGATGCAATCCTCCAAAGTAAGTGCCTTTTTTAAAGTAAATCTACTTTATTATCATCATTACGAGCAATTCATCACAGCGTCCTCTTTATACTTTGCTGCTTTTGCCTCATATTATTTGTCTGCTTTCAATGGGACTGCCAAGTGCATTTGTAGAAGTACCATGCTGGGAAATGATCTGGTCCCGAGTCAAGCTGTTACGTTTAAGTGTATATATAGGCAAGCTGAAGAACTTCTAAGTGTAAAAGTAAGTGAATGACTGTGTAACAAAATGAATGACTTGATGAAGCATGAAAGAGATGTTGCTTTTAACTTTATACATGACACATTTGAACACCCTTTGCAGCCATAAGTGTGGAAATAAGTTAACAGCTAAATCGTATCTTCATATAAAGAGCTTTCTAGCCTGTTCTTATGTTATTCATGGTGACATACTATACAGAGCAGCCGGGACAACACATTTCCTCATACACATAAACTACCGGTATGTTGCAATGCGTTCCATTTTGGGGATTTATGGTTATCATCACAAAAGGATCCAGCGAAAAAGCTCTCACATGAAGGAGGTCTCACATGATTTGCTGAGGGAAGTCTGACCTCACAAAAGTTCTGTTTGAATTCCAAATTGCACAACCATTGGGGCGCACTCCCTAACCTTTCTCCCATTTAAGATTGGTCTACCTCCACTACACTACGCCCCATGCTGATGTGTCTTGGGTGCATTCAGGTGCCAGGAAGGGAGGAGGAAGAGGAAAGGCCTTTGATGTCTGAGCAGGGTCCTCAGAACCAGGATGTACGTACTTTGCATGCCGGGAGTTGTAGATTGGGCAGTGGGAGCATGGCGGGTCTGATTTGGTGGTTGACCTCAAGTTCTTCTTCACGGGTATCTGATTCATTCCTGACCTTCTCGAGTTCCTTGGCAAGCAGTCACCTTGTTGCCAGTAAAGACAATTAGGATAAGAATGTATGTGATGTGTCATGCCCTTGAGTCATCATTTTATTTTCCTGCATGGCTTTCTTTGTGCTTGTGCGTCTTTAACTTCCTGGTTTGGATCATGTCTTTTGCTGATAATGTTCATGTTCTCCTCAGCTAAATGCATTCTGGTGTAGCTCCATTTCAAACTCTGACATTCCCTACCCACTCCAAATGTTTGTCAATTGTAACAGATAGAAATAAATTACAAGTTTTGGTAATAATAAACATGTTTTATACATTACATTTTGCATTAATAGACAGTTTATTTCGAGAATTTCGAAGAGAACCCACTTTTCATAAAATGTATTATTAATTTATTAGAAACTGTACCGACATGGTGCAATACAATTAAAGCGTTGAAATGTCTCAGCTCGAAAAGTCCTAATGTAACCACTGGGTGTCGCTGTTATGCAGAGCAATGAATCCAGTGGATGATTTTTCTGAATTAGCTGAAAATGAAAAGGTGATTTTTATTTGTTCAAATTGACATAAAGTTGTTTCTTTGTAGGATTCAGGCCAGATGGATGCTCCTAAGTCCAAGAGAGGAAGAAAAAGAAAGGTCATTTGTTTTTATTTATTTATGACCATTGAATATTTTCTGAAAGCTGCAGTGATGTTTTAATAAAGTGCTGTTTTTTTTAAATATAATATTAACTATGTAGTATTGTTTTTAATCCAGAATGAGGGTGAGCAGGAGGCTGAGATGGCCGATGTGCCTCCTGTGAGTCCAGTGAGTCCTGCAGGTAAGGTGTCCACAGCCAGCCATGCCATATGCTCCTCAAGTCCCTCTCAAGTGCGCATGTGTGTGTAAAATTTCAGGTGGTGAGGTTCCTAAACGAAGAGGCAGGAAGCCCAAAAGTGAAAAGTTGCTTTTGCTGCAGCATCAGGACCAGCAAGGCTCTGGAAGTGAAATGTAAACACACATACACCATTAGGAACACCTACATAATCAAACCCTATTTTTTTAAGAGTTGTCTCAAAACGTCTGCCTTCAAAAATGGCAAAATATTGCACGTGGTGCTTAGAGTCTTCTTCACCCATGTTGATTTTGCTCTCCCTTTAAGAGATGGCACCGATTCAGAGAGAAAGAGGAAGAGGCCGGCGGAGGACAAGTCCAAGAGCGGCGAGGAGGACAAGCGGAAGAAGGACGACGCCAAAGGGAAAGATGGTGAAGGGAAAGAGCCTGAAGCCAAGAAGAAGAAGCAGCAGTCCAAGGAGGGCAGCTCCTCAAGCGCCTCAGATGATGAGGAGGCAAGTGTCCTGTCTGCACAAACTACATTATTGCTGTCATCATTGTGATTGTTTTTGTATATCTTAGAAAAACAAAGGCAGGAAAAAACATCAGAGCTCCGATATGGACAAAGACGCACGGCGACGTAAAGACGAGTAAGTGATGGTGTGATGCTACCAAAGTAATACAATGAAACAGAGTGCTGAGACAAGCAGTGATGCTAATGCTATGCTGTTGTACTACTTTGTCCCAGAGCAAACAAAGACAACGCAAAGAAGAATGACGAACGGGCCGGAGCAAAGAAAAAGGGTGAGTGAGTAGCCATCCATCCATCTTCTACCACTTATCTGAGATCGGGTCGCGGGGGCAACAGGCTAAGCAGGGAGGCCCAGATTTTCCTCTCCCCGGCCACTTCGTCCAGCTCCTCCCGGCGGATCCCGAGGCGTTCCCAGGCCAGTTGGGGAAACATAGTCTCTCCAACGTGTCCTGGGTCTTCCCCGAGGCTTTCTACCGGTCAGACTTGCCCTGAACACCTCTCCAGGGAGGCGTCCGGGAGGCATCCTGACCAGATGCCCAAGCCACATCATCTGGCTCCTCTCAGTGCGGAGGAGTAGCGGTTCCACTCGGAGTCTCTCCCGGATGACAGTGCTTCTCATCTTATCTCTAAGGGAGAGCCCAGCCTCCCTATGGAGAAAACTCATTTCGTCCGCTTGGACCCGCGATCTTGTCCTTTTGGTCACTACTCAAAGCTCATGACCATAGGTGAGGGTAGAAACATAGATCGACCGGTAAATCTCTTCACTACAACGGACCGATGTAGAGTCCGCATCACTGCAGACGCCGTACCAATTTGCTTGTCGATCTCGCGTTCCATTCTTCCCTCACTCGTGAAGACCCCAAGGTACCTAAACTCCTCCACCTGGGGCAGGATGTCATCCCCGACCTGGAGATGGCATTCCACCCTTTTCCGGGCGAGAACCATGGACTCGGACTTGGAGGTGCTGATTCTCATCCCGGCTGCTTCACACTCGGCTGCGAACCGATCCAGTGAAAGTTGAAGTCCACGGCTCGATGAAGCCAGCAGGACCACATCATCTGCAAAAAGCAGAGACTCAATCCTGCAGCCACCAAATCGGAACCCCTCAATGCCCTGGCTGCGCCTAGAAATTCTGTCCATAAAAATAATGAACAGAATTGGTGACAAAGGGCAGCCCTGACTGAGTCCAACCCTCACTGGAAACGGGTCCGACTTATTGCCGGCAATGCGAACCAAATGAACAGCAGAGGGAACGAACAGCCTGAATTAGCTGGTCCGATACTCCATACTCCCGGAGTACTTCCCACAGAATTCCTCAAGGAACACGGTCTAATGCCTTCTCCAAGTCCACAAAACACATGTAGACTGTTTGGGCAAACTCCCATACACCCTCAAGGACCCTGCTGAGAGTGTAGAGCTGGTCCACAGTTCCACGACCAGGACGAAAACCACACTGCTCCTCCTGAATTCGAGATTCAACTGTCCGGCGGATCTTCCTCTCCAGAACCCCTGAATAGACCTTACCAGGGAGGCTGAGGAGTGTGATTCCACGATAGTTGGAACACACCCTCTGGTCTCCCTTTTTAAAAAGGGGGACCACCACCCTTGTCTGCCAATCCAGAGGTACTGCCCCCGATGTCCACGCGATGCTGCAGAGTCTTGTCAACCAAGACACGCCTACAGCATCCATGGCCTTAAGGAACTCCGGGCAGATCTCATCCACCTGAGATCTGCCCGGAGTTAGGAGGCTCCCCTATCTCTGGGGCTTCCACGGTGAGGTTGTCAAAAAACTCCTCGGTGGCAGGGCCCCGGGGGTGGATGAGATCTGCCCGGAGTTCCTTAAGGCTTCCAACGTGGAGTCCCCAGGCTCTGCTTCCTCATAGGAAGACGTGTCGGTGGGATTGAGGAGGTCTTCGAAGTATTCTTTCCACCGATCCACAAGATCCCGAGTCGAGGTCAGCAGCACACCATCACCACCATACACGGTGTTGACTGTGCACTGCTTCCCCCTCCTGAGACGCCGAATGGTGGTCCAGAATCTCTTCAAAGCCGCCCAGAAGTTGTTCTCCATGGCTTCTCCGAACTCCTCCCATGTCCGAGTTTTTGCCTCAGCGACTGCCAGAGCCGCAGACCGCTTGGCCTGCCGATACCTGTCAGCTGCTTCCGGAGTCCCATGAGCCAAAAAGGCCCGATAGGACTCTTTCTTCATCTTGACGGCATCCCTCACCACTGGTGTCCACCAACGGGGTTCTGAGATTACCGCCACGACAGGCACCGACCACCTTACGGCCACAGCTCCGATCAGCTGCCTCGACAATAGAGGCACGGAACATGGCCCATTCAGATTCAATGTTTGCCACCTCCCTGGGAACATAGTGAGTACAGCAACGCTAACCTCTCTCATAATCTCTGCTGCCTGAGAACTCATTAATAAATTAATAAATGAAACACTGTTATGCACTCCGGTGTCCAAAGTTGAGTCCTAGTGTGAATGGCGTGGAACAATTAATAAACCACTGAAGTCCCCTTTCCTCCCAAATGCCTGCCTGTTCTTTTGCAAAGGCATGAACACCACCTATTCAATCCTTCTTCACAGAAATGTCCACAGATATGAAACTCCAGCGCCTGCACGGTGAAATCAAAATTTCCCTGAAGATCGACAACCCTGTGAGTTGTTTTTTTTTTTTTTTGAAAACAAAAAATGTCCCAAATGCGTCGCTCGGTTTACAACTGAGGTGACAAGAGCTCGCCTTTCACAGTGTTTCATGAATAGTGGCAATTCTTCATCTCTCTGTCAATAGAATCTATGACTTCTTCCTCTTCCTACTCATGTTCCATCATGTGACATCCAAATTGACAGAATTAAACCTATTTCTGACAAGATACAATTAACCACTGTGATTGTAGCCCCATGTTACCTCCATGCTTGTCGACTGCATTATAACTAAGAGTACATGAACACGAGAACAATGAAGTCAAAACGGGTTTACGACCTGAATGCAAAAATTAATGGAAGCCTGCGGCTAGAACGTTGCAGTGACAACATTTCCGATCTTTAAAAGGCGTACAAGTCTAAACAGTTGAGTTGGCTTCATTTGACTGTTGTCCAGCATGTTGCATAGTACATTATTACCTCCTACAGGACTGAAGAATGTGTCACTTGTGTAGAATTGATTAATTAATTTATTGATTAATCTCGGCAAAATGGCGCGCACTAGTTGGCTGCCACCAACAGAGGTGCTGCTGATTCAGTTTCAACTAGCTGTCTGAACAAGTCTACTACAGCTATGGGAAGGTGATCTACAGTACGTCCACGTTTTACTCAATACAACGCTGGCATGAAAACAGGAGTTCAGGACTTTCACAGGGAGCGATTCTCCCATTCCATTAGAAATATAATTTTATGAACTCTCTTCGCATTGATCATCAACTACTCAAGAAAATGTACTCAACTATCCGTCCCTAATTCCTGTTACACCAAGCGCTAAGCTAGGACGGTATCTACACATATTTGGCATTATTGTTCAGTGTTTCATCCATTTTAGTGCCCACGGAATGAGTGAGTGGACCCTTTAATCGGTTAATTAAAGAAGCACGTGTGTGTGTGTGTGTGTGTGTGTGTGTGTGTGTGTGGAGGATGTGAAGAAGTGCCTGGACGCTCTGGATGAGATCAGCTCCCTTCAGGTGACCACTCAGCACTTGCAGAAGCAAAGCGAGCTCATTGCCACCTTGAAAAAGGTAAGACACACTATAAAATGGACCCAATTTATCGCCATGATGACACAAAAGATCAACGCATTTGTTTGTGGGTCTTTCTCGTGGTCCAGATCCGCCGGTTCAAGGCCAGCCAGGACGTGATGGACAAAGCCAGCATGCTGTACAACAAGTTCAAGAGCATGTTCCTGGTGGGAGAAGGCGACTGCGCCCTCAGCCAGGTGCTCAACAAGTCGCTGGCTGAGCAGCGGCAGCACGAGGAAGCCAAGAAGGGGACACTGAGGAAAGCGGAGCAAGCGCAGGAGAACAACACAGGTACTCTTTGAACGACTTCACAGTTAGGTGTCAGTCTTTTTGAAAGTACAGTAGAACCTCAGAGGAACCTTCAAGGTCTGTAGGACATAATGGCAATAGAAATAATCTGTTCCAGGGTCAAACTTGGCCATCATAAAATCCAAATGAACTTTACAGGCAGTGTATTTACATTTGCAAATGTGCACCCTTCATGTGACTTGATGACCCATGACAGGAAAAGTGAAAGGAAATAAAAAAATGTATTGAACAGATGAATGGACAAGCCCACTCCGAATAAAAGACAACATTTATAGAGAAGGTGGTAATAAGGCTCAGTGTGGAAAAAACACGTCTCTCTGTGTTTATTTTCAGTTATATCGCTTGTGGTAAAAAAAAAAAAAAAAAAAAAATGTGTCGTGAGTGGTCCCGTTAGTTGTAGATGGTGGCAGCGCAGCATGTGCACAGGTAGCTTATATCTCTTAAAAATTTGAATATCATGAAAAAGTTCAATATTTTTTCTCTCTCTAATTGTGTCATTATTATCTAACAACAGAACATGAAGTTATGACTTAGGGTGTTGGTTTTCGTGCAGCAGTCGATGTGCTTGTGTACGCCCAAGCAATTAAAGATGATGTTTCCTGGGCTCCATGTAAGTGTGCACAGATTTTAAAGATACACGTCTAATATCTGACTATATTGATGAAAAGATGCGTTATAGTGCGCAACCAATTCAGCTGTGGTATGTGCGTATGAGGTGAGTTAAGAAGCAGAGTTACGATGCCATCCATTGTACAGAGTTGTGACAATAAGCTACCGGTACACTGACAGTTCCAGTGTAATTGGGTTTGTGGGTGATAGCAAACAGGTAGCACCAAATCTTAAAAAAAAGTTATGTCGAAAATGAATTGCTGTAATTCCAGATGGATATATATTTAACGTAATGATAACATAAACACCATCAGAATATTATTTATAGTATATTTTATGAGGAACTAATGTGTGTTACTTCAAAGCACAACAAAGGAAAACAAATTGTGGAAACGGAAAAAGTAAGTTGACACACGCAGCCCTGACACTATCCACACAAATAAAGGCTGTGGTAAATAAATAGATGACATACAGTAGTTGACATATGCAATGAAAAACTAAACCATTATTTTTTGATAAATTGTCCAAAGAATGCGAGAAACGGGGCACTGAGGACAAATGAGCCCTGTGTCTTGTAAACTTAAACCCTATAGAATGATTTAATTGACAACTTGATAATTGTTAGAATTACTATTAATCGAGCACATAATGTTATGATTATAAGATAAAAATGATGAAATATTCAAGTGCTGCGCTGTTTTTCATGTATCTGTTAGTCCGGATAGTACACTGGTGCGTAACGGTATATGACAAATGGTATTCATCAGTGTTTTGTAAAATAACAGCACTTTGCACAAATGTGAGTCAAAAGTCAATAACGGCGTGATGTTTTCATGCAATGATGGATAAATCGTTATTGGTTTCCACTTCATGTTTTTTTCAAACGTATGACTTTAAATCACCACTTAAAATGTGCGCCTTTTGCCATGTCTCCAAAAAGTGCGAACGCCAGCTACAAAGGTGGGGCACATTCTCACGTCAGGCTGTTTTTGTTTTGGTTTTTTATATAGATCACATACTTTGCATGGAAAACCACATACACAACTTTTCAGCCCCGTTTTGTACGTACGCAAACTTTTATAGATGAGGCCCCAGGTGATGAGTCACAAACCAACCTGAGACGGAGCATCATTGGCGCTCAGTGTTTTTCCGTCCGGCATTCGTTTCTCCTTTTTCAAGTCGGTCACAGGATCTCTGTGGTCACATAAATTGAACTGATCACTGGAGTCTTGCCGGCCACATCCTGAGCAGTTTGAGTGGCCCGCCTGGCTATGAATGAATATGCCTGACTTAAGTAGCACTTTCGTCAAAAGATCCTTTCTCAGGAAGGGCCGTGCCCAATGGCCGGAAAATTTGAATGATCTCCTCAAGGTCTGGGGCTGTACATGTGTCATCACATGCTCCCCCAGTGCTCGTCTTTGTCATGGTTTTTGGTCGTCTGAGCTTGAGTGGGTGTGTCTCTAACTGCTTAGACAAGACAAGCGATGGAGACCCAAGCCCTGACGAGAACAAGCCACATGAGGATGCCTCGACTGGGGAGAACTGCAGGTAGCTTCAGAGGATGCTTAAAAAGTACACAGTATGTGTACTACATGGAATCTAACACTCATCTACTTGTCCCACAGTGGCCCCAAAACCCAGGAAGTCTCCGCCTGACTCCCTAAGGGGAACCTCAAGACGTTTGCTGCTGCTCTTTACACTGGGATGCCATGTTCACATTTCCACTGATCACCTGAACTGGTTTGTCAGTGTTTTCAGTCTGTTGGTGGTAGTAGTAGTCGTAGACAGCGTTTAGCATCTTCTGGTGGGTTTGACTGCACCAGTTCGCCACAAGCACCTTTAGCCGCTTCATTCCAAAACATTGCCTTTTAAAATGTCGTTCTTTTAAACTTGTGTAAATAAGAGTATTTTTGTGCCTTTTGGTTTGCTCTGTTCCAGCATCAGATAATAAAGTAGTAACATGTTATAGCGTGTTTATGATTCATTGCGTCTACATTGCATCTAAATACATGTATGGTAATCCACAAACAAATGGGAAATCTATTACAGATGTACTCACTGTACCTAATGTGGCAGGTGAGTGTATATAGTGTACTGTACGTTTGCTCCAGGCCTCTATACAGTAGATCCCTGCTGGAATAGAAGCATAATGTGTTCATTACGCAACATTAGGTTGAGGGAAGAGCTGCTGCCTATACCTGTATCCGTAATGAAGTGCTGGACAATATCTGATATTGGTAAGAAAGCCAGTATTGAGCATCTCTACTTACGATAATATATTAACTTGTGTTCACCTCGCTGCAGGTCCAAATGGACGGGTTTTCCCTCAAATTAAAAGAAAAAACATCAAGAATTCTGCAATTTTGTGGGGTCACGATGGCTGAATCGTAAATATGCAGGGATCCACTATAATAATAAATAGTATGAAATAGGTGTCAACAAGCTCTGAAAAATGAACTTTTTTTATTGCAAGTCTCTTAGAAATATAAATTGTGCAAAACAAAAACACTTAATGAACATATACAGGTGCATCTCAATTAGAATATCTTTGAAAAGTTCCTGTATTACTATTTCAGTAGTTTGAAACGCTTCACTACACAGAGTGAAATATTTTAACAATGTATTTTTTTATTTAATCATTTTGATAATTATAGCTAATTAAAAAAATCAGTATCTCATGAAATAAAAAAGTAAATTGTCAAAAAAATCAAAATAATACACTGCTGGTTTGCACTCCAATTAGCGTATGAACTCCAAAGCCTGAGCCTTTAATTGGCCTCTTCGTCTGTATTGAACTCTTGAAATTAAGTAACTTTTGCCCAACATTCTAATTTATTGAGATGCACCAGTATGACCATGATGCAGTGTTAGTTGAAAGCGCCACGGTCCACATAGGGATAAGCCAGGAAATCTCCCAGCTTGTTTCCGTCTTTGTCGTAGTGCAGCATGCGGAAACACTTGTCGCAAAACAGACATGGGTTACTTGGGGCGAACTGGTCACTGGTGGTGCACCACCTGCAAATGAAATTATTTTTTAAAGTGTGTATTTTCTTTTACTTTAATAACGTACCTGCCGATGAAGGTGTAGCAAACGGCGCACTTCTGCACCGTGACCCGGTGCTTGTGTGTCAAGAGTGGGTACAGCTTCCGGTCCAGGCAGTCGTCTTTGTGAGTTAACCTGAAAATACAGTTGAGGAGTCTAAAGGATGGACGCTTCTAATTGGCTGTCGAGTATCATCAGATTCCTTTTTCAAGGGTGTCTTTAATGTGTGGTCTCCTTTCTCACGTAACAATACCGAAAGGACTCCAGTGCTTCAGGCGTCTGGGGGTGTGGTGGTTACAAATTTGTGCGTGAGCCTCCCGAGACGCTTCATTAAGCCACGTCTTGTGAAGAGCAGCCAAACAATGTGCCTTTATATGGAGCCATACTACAGACATTTCTCAAGCGCATTATGTTTTTAAAGTCTTAGCGGCCACAAATGACGTAGATTCATGGAAGCACAAAGGTTGAGTTGATTCAGTGAACAAAGGCTGCTGACTGTCACAGTCTCTCTTGCTCACTGCAGAGTGCAGCTACATGCTTGGAAGTCTCAGATCCATCAGTCAAAACAACCATGTGGTGCGCTTTTCTTACCTCCATCAAGGAGATCAATTTTGCACATTTATTTTTTGTTTGGGGTAACCCGGGGATACTCTGCTTTCATAGGCATCCATCTGCCATCAAGACTCTTCCTGTTAGTATAACACAGGTTACTTTTATTTAGATCAAATTGTGTGTGTTAACAGGACAGGAGATCTCAACATGGAGCATAAAATGGTATCACCGTCTCAAATTTTTATACACATAGGCTAGGGATGGCTGATAGCCGATATTATAGAAAAAAATATGATCGGATCATATCCGTGTCGGGTTTTTTTTTTTCAGCTATATTAACATCGGTGCGCAAGCTCAGTATTTTCAGGGTCTGGAATTATTTTCAAGTTTCGCCTTTAGATTATAAATATGCTGTTTGCTGTGACTGTAAGCACTCTTTATGTGAGAGGGGAGTAAGGCGTCTTCTTTTAATACTTCTAATCTAATATCGCACCTCAGGAAGAATCACACAGTGGTATGCAGCAAAATTATGAAAAGCGACCAGTGGTACTGAAAAAAAAACCTACCCAAATATACCCAGTTTCTAATTTCACTGACTTTGAACCTTAATTTGTTCTTCTCAAACGACTGTTTGTGCTACATAGAAATGTGCAGATTATTTTAATGATTAAGCCAGTTTGAGACAAAATGGTACTTTGTCTATAACTTGTATTGCATATTGTATTTGTCAAGTATTTGCACCGACAGTGTTTATTTGTGCATACAGTTTGAGGGATGAGCTGCTGCCGATTTGATATCAGTAAGAAAGCCAACACTGATTTGTTCATAATGATTAAAAAGATTCTTGGGAATATTTCGGCGCTGAACTACCTGCGACTGGCCTCTAACAAAATTGATAATGTCCCCATTATTTAACCCAAATTAACAATCAGTTATGAACATTTTTATTATTTTTCTCCTTCTGGATGTTCTGAATTCCTGTTTTTATCCTAGTGTCTTATTGAGCAGAATAATGCTTCCCAAATTAATTTTGCCATAGCAGAGAGATCTTTTTCATAACCCAACTTCCCATAGCTTTAGTCATGTTTGCTTCTTCAGACAGAAAACAAGTTCAGACTGACTAAACGGTGCCTTTGCCAAGAAGTGCACTCCATTTTGACTCAGTACACAACAATACCACACCTCAACCGAATGCTTATGTATCAATTAATGTGCCCCTCCCTGTAAGATACCGCTCAAAATTAATTGAGGAATAATTCCTAAAAAGTTCCACAGAAGATTGTTTGAGAATCGGTACTGCTAGCGTGGAAACTAGAAATACAGTGATGACTTTAAGCGACTTTGGAGTTTTACCTTACGTCTGTGATGATGACAACGTGCTCGCAGTCTCCCTGATGACAGTAGAGATACGGGAAGCCCACTTTGACCTTCAGATCAACAAACTTTGTGTCCTCCATCTTGGCCTGGCGGTACGGTGGGAAGTTGTTGGCCTTTGCCCATTTGATCGTCGTCCTGCATAGATGGTGTTCAAAAATATTCTTTTCTTATGTAGTATGTCATATTAAAAGGTCCCATATTATCCTATTTCTGAACAATAAGTCTCAGAGGGCCCGCAATTGCTTATTTACAGTTTAAAAGAGCTTTTAGTATTCCCAACTGCAAACACACAATTTGGTGTGCCTGTACCTTTAACAGTGTATTTCCAAGAAGTGCTATTGTGCACTTTATCCATTTACATACTGTATATAGACTGTAACTCTGCACTTGTCCAAGGTAATGGGTGCCATATACTGTATCACATACAACAATGTAACATTAAGAGTGGGACATGAGGACGCAAACGTTAGCAACACTGGCATAGCTATGTGAGCTAAGTGCTAACATTACACTCACATTGTGACAGCAACACCTGCCTAGGTTAGCCTATTCACTGAAGAGAAACAAAATGATGGAAATGTCTGTAGCTGAGTATCTAATAGTTGGCAGAGCTCCAGGATTTATTTTAAGATGTGTAGCCAAGCCTAGTTTTTTTCAGTGAAAGCCTGCAACTTCATAAGTAACAGTCTTCTCTCAAAAGTGGAACAAACATTACTGGAGCTGCAATTAATGGCTTTATGATTTCAAAATGTAAATTTCCTCTGATTTCAGCCTGTTAAATGTAAATGTAATTTCCTTACTAATCCATGAAAGCAGACCTATTATCTTTGTGTTTTAGGCAAACGAGATAATCACACACCTCAGCTTTGACTTCGGAAAACAGTGATCAACATTTTTGCCTCTTTTCTGATGCGGACCAAACCACGAAGTGTTTGGGTTTGGGTCATATTGATTTGGTCTGTCTATGGCCTAATCCAGGGGTGTCCAACTTCATGCGGTTCCTCATACTGATAAATTATGTTTTGTGAACCAGCACATGTCGATATGCTAATATACACACACACACACACTCCTAATCAAAATCTTAAGACCAGTTGAAAAATTGCTAGAATTCGCATTTTGCACATTTGGATCTTAATGAGGTTTTAAGTAGAGCTACAATATGCAAAAACAAGACATCTGCACGTAAGCATCCACCGTTTGACGACCATGCACCACCTGAAGCTCCAGTATTCCACTGAATGAAAAAGCACCCCAGATCATGATGGACCCCCCTCCACTGTGCCAGGTAGAAAACATCTCAGGTGGGATCTCCTTGTCATGCCAGTAACGTTGGAAGCCATCTGGACCGTCAAGGTTACATTTTTTCTCATCAGAGAATAAAACTTTTTCCACCTTTCAGTGTCCCATGTTTGATGCTCCCTGGCAAATTCTAAACGGGCAGTTTTGTGACATTGAAGGTAAGGGCCTTACCGGTAATTTGGTTCGAAGACCGCCCTGTGTCTTGAAGGACAGCCAATCGGATCCTCTGGCTTGGCACAGGTGTGATTTTTTTGGGTCTACCACTTGACTTTTTAGTTCCATAATGCTCAGGATCTTTCAAAAATGTAGAATGACTGATTTACTGCTCCCAACCTCAGCAGCAATGGCACGCTGCGAGAGGCCTTGCTTATGCAGCTCCACAATCCGACCACGTTGAAAAAGAGAAAGCTTCTTAGCTTTAGCCATCAGGAGGGCATGACAGTGTGAATGCCTGACAGAAAATGAACATTTTGAGCAGATTTTGGCTTTTATAGCCTGTGGTCCTAAATTTTTGATCAGCTGATAAACAGCCTATTTCAGTTTAATTGTTGTTTTCAATAAATTGCTTTTTCAAAATGCTTTTTGTCTCACTCTCCCTTCTTGTTTTTGCATATTGTAGCTCTACTTAAAACCTCATTAAGATCCAAATGTGCAAAATGCGAATTCTAGCAATTTTTCAACTGGTCTTAAGATTTTGTGTATATATCAATAACTCAGCTTTGTGATATAGGTGACTATTTTTCCCTCTATTTTTGCTGGGGGTTTTTTTTCAAATATTTCTGCTTCTTAAGCATTCATTCATTAATCTTCTATGCCGCTTATCCTCCTGTGGGTCGCAGGGGTATGCCGGAGCCTATTCCTGCTGACTTTTGGGCAAGAGGCAGGGTACAACCTGGACTGGTCGCCAGCTAATCGAGGAGCCAATGGCAGGGCACATATAGACAAACAATCATTCACACTCACATTCATACCTATGGACAATTTAGAGTCACCAGTTAACCTAACATGCATGTTTTTGGAATGTGGGAGGAAAGCGGAGTACCCGGAGAAAACCCACACACGCACGGGGAGAACATGCAAACTCCACACAAAGTGATGCCCAATGGAGATTCGAACACAGATGTTTCTGACTGTGTGGCCAACATGCTAACCACTAGCTAACTTTTTCCCCCAACCTAATTTTCCAAATATTACAACTATATTTACCATAGTTTTGTTTCTCATAATATTACAACTTAAAAAAAAAATGTAAAAAGTCTTTGCTTGAACATTTCAACTTATGCCTGCGATTGGCTGGCAACCAGTTCAGAGTGTACCCCACCTCTCGCCTGAAGACAGCTGGGATAGGCTCCAGCATACCTGCGACCCTACTGAGGACAAGCGGTATGGAAAATGGATGGATTTCAATTTATGCTTAAGCTTTTTCCTCATAATATTACAACATTATTCTCATAAAATTATGACTTTTTTGTCATTAGATTACAACTTTTTTCTCTTAATATTTTGACTTTATTCTTGTAAAATTACTGCAGATTTTTCCATTTTTGCTGGGTATTTTTTCTTGTTAAACTATATATTTTTTTAAAGCGGACGCAAATGGTCCCCAGGCGGCACACTGGACACCAATACTCAACCAATACTCAATTAATTGAAACAACAAGCTTTGGCTTAATCGACTAAGAAAATAATCATTAGTTGCAGCCCAACATATTACTGTTCAAAAGTCACTTTTGCATTATAGGAAAGTTTTTAACATAAGTGCTACACAAGTTCTTCCAGTGGTTTAGTGTGGCTATACTGTATTAAGTGCAATTTTATGACCTAAATACTTGCCTCTGTTCTATTTAACGGGCGGTTATTTTAGGAAACGTGTGACCCCAATGTACATAAATAATTTTTTCGAGCATCTCCCTGTGGAGCATATGGTCTTTGGCTTTATGTAATCGCTTCACTTAATGACAAACAAGTCTTTCACTGAGCATGCCAGCTGGCCTTCCTCCTCACACATCATCACACAGACTCCTTATCAATATCAGTTACCCTTGTTGGAAACTATAGTTATTCAAAGAAACTTAATTCATGAGAGGGTGCCTTGCTCTTGGCTGAAATAGCTAAAGATAGCAAAGAAGTACCAGTAGTCCATTCAAACTCACTCGCTGATGTCACGACACTCAGGATATCGCATGTCGTTATAGAACACTCCTTCAAAGAAAAAGAAGGCCGACTTGAAGTGATCCTGAAACACACAACAAAACAGCGCCTCCTGGTTCCAAACTCATGACTCAGGGAGGGAGGGGATACACGCTACACACTCACTTTGCTGATAAAGTCCGGTGCCATTTCGGGTGTGTTGCTTAACTCTCCGGACACCTGCAAGTCGCTGGCGCAGCAGATGGCGTCCCTGAGCTCCGTCAGGCTTTGGGAGCCCAGCAGCAGCAGCGTCACGTGGGGTCTGACATAGACAAACTGCAAGGAAGGGGACAGGAGGGTTGGCGTTCGGGTCCAAAAGTGGACCTCCAGTCAAAGTGAAAAAAAACAAACGTCCAAACCAAACGTCAAGGTCCGAGGCTAATCTCAATGGTTAGATTAGAAGAGTGACGGAGGGCAGTCAGAAGAAACTGTTGAAAGACATCATGTGTCCATTCTAACCTCAGCTCCCCCACCTTGACATTATTGCAGACTTATTCCCTTGATGCTTAAACAGGAACAGATTATCCCTGAATTTAAGTAAAACTAAAATAATGCTATTTGGTAATAGCAGAAGGGATACGTACGACCAAATACAAGTTAACGGAGTGGATATTGAAAAAGTGGAAGAAGATAAATTTCTTGGGGTTGTAATAGATGAAAAAATGAGTTGGAAATCTCATATTAAATATATACAGCAAAAGGTGGCGAGAAATATCTCTATATTGAATAAAGCAAAATATATTCTTGACCAAAAATCACTCCACACTCTGTACTGTTCCTTAGTATTCCCATATCTAATGTATTGTGTGGAGATATGGGGAAATAATTACAAAAGCAATCTTCACTCACTCACTGTACTGCAAAAAAGATCGGTGAGGATCATTCATAATGCCAAGTATAGAGAACATACAAACCCTTTATTTTTAAAATCACAGATATTAAAATTCGCAGATTTAGTAAACTTTCAAACCGCTAGAATAATGCATAAAGTTAATAATAACTCGTTACCAAAAAACCTCATCCAGTATTTCTCAATCAGAGAGGAGAAATATGATCTTAGAGGAAAATTAAACCTAAAACATTTATATGCAAGAACTACGCTGAAAACCCACAGCATTTCTGTATGTGGAATTAAATTATGGAACGGATTGAGTAAAGAACTCAAACAATGTACAGAGATGAGCAAATTCAAAAAACAATACAAGCAGTTGATGTTTGCTAAATACAAGGCAGAAGAGTCCTGATCATTACAATGATGTTCTGTCATGCTTGGTTTTTTTTTGTTGTTTTGCTTGTAAATTTTTTTTTTTTAAGTTCTGTTCTTTATTCATATTTATTTTAAACATTTATTTATTTATTATTATTAGCATTATTATTATTATTATTAATGTATATGTGTATATATATATATATATATATATATATGTATATATATATTTTTTTTTTTTTTTTGGGAGGGGGCGTGTCTTACCGTTATCTATTATGTATTATCCTGACTATCACAGAAAACATGACATGGAAAGCAGGAAGTGAACAACATGTACTGTACTAGATGTGGAATAGATGGGGGGTAGGATTAAATAAGCTTTGCTTCTTCCTACTCCTTTTGGACATGTGGAACTGTCAAAGAATGATTCATGAGATGTATTCCATTGTAACCTTCATGTTCAAATAAACTAAACCAAACCAAACCAAACAAGGACAGTCAGAAAACACCTTCTTCTTTAGCCAAAAGACAGACAAGGATCAGTTGAAAACTACGTAACACGCTCTAACAGAGCGTTTGGCAACACATGTTAGTCCGCGGGATTGCTCCTACAATTTAGGACTTTAAACTTTAAAACATGAGCTGCTGAAATTAAGGAACATGCTCCTGAATGATGTGAACTTCCTTAGCCAACACATGTTAATTTCTATGGAATCTTGCCTTGACAATATTATGGGACTACAGGAGGTCCTCGGCATACAAACCACTTCTGTCCCTACAACTGCAATGTTGAGTTTTGGTGTAAGTCGGAACTGTAAGTCATTCACGCTGTACACATTCCATATATAGTACAACAATAAAAATGTTAAATACATGGATTAAAGGAAATGGTCATTTAAAAAAAAAAAAAGAACAACACCTTATTTTTATCCCTATGATTGTCTTGCACACCGCAAGAGGAGTTGCAAGGGAGGGAGCCTCAATAATGAGACCAATATGCTGCTTAGTTATCACTTTCCATTTCATAGGAGCAGATCCTTTCACATGTTCCAGAATACCATCTTTATCCTTCATGACGGTCGCCGCGTTTCAGCAGCTAGGACTGGGCTTAATTTCACTTTTCACTTTCCTTTGACGCACTGTAAGAAGAATCTGCCTCACGCTTGGGAGACATAAACCGTAAAGCACCAAAGTGACGTTCTTCCTCAATGTAGCGACGAGTGGCGATGTATTCTTCCGCCTAGGTATTCTTCCCCCACACGCATGTAACTGAGTCTCTTTTTGTTTTTGTACAGTATTCATTTGTGTGCGTCATAACCATGAAATGGACCGCCAGTAATCATTTTCAGGATGAAAGTTAACAGGGAAGATGCCGCGTAATGATATGAACCATGACTTCGCCAACACTTCACTTCTTTCACACGTGTCCATGGGATTGTTTCTGTCACGATACCGTAATTCTCTGAATAATCCTTTATACAATTTGACTTGGATGAGTTCAAAAGGTGGAAACTGACTAGGATCAGGAAATAAGAGAACCTGTTCCTTCGTCAACCTGCACAATAATGACCTTGGCAAACACCTACTTCTTTAGCCAACATACTATATGTTACAGTCTGTTTGTTTGTGCTGCGATAATGTTATTTGCAGTCATTTGACTAGGATCAGTTGAAAACAAGGAACATGCGCTTTAGAAAACCTGGATAACTTTGACCTTAGCCAACACCCTCTTCCTTAGTCAGCACTTTTGCCATGACAATATGACAGGAATAATCCAACTAATTATGAACAGGATTATTATGAACAGGATCAATTAACAACAAGGAAGGAACATACACCTCAGTAAATGTGGACAGCTCTGACTTTTCTTGACCTTTCAAATCCACTGAATTGCTGTTGCTGCAAAAATATTATTGGAATAATTCTCCAAGATTGACTCAAATCACTTGAAAACAAGGAACATACTTCTTTACCATGAAAACATTTACCTTAACCAACACTTGTTTAAGTCCATAGAATGTTGCAACATTATTGGAATAATCCTCAAAGACGGGCGAAGTAGTTGAGTACTACTTGAAAATACGTAACATGCTCCTTAGCCAGCACCCTTTTCCCTTACGGACTTACTGAGGGTTCCCTTGTTAAATTTGAAAAAAAATATGTTCCTTAGCCAAGAACGATGCTCACCTTTTCAAAAGTAGCCGGGTAGTAGACGTTGATTGTCAGAATGACCTCTCCCTCGGGGATTAGATTTTCCAGCACCTCTGGTCTCATCCCAATGGACAGTCGTGCCTGGTTCATGCAAATCGAAATGTTATCCTGCTCTGTACAAACAGCCATTACCAGCGCATCTCAGTCAACTCACCTGCTCATCTGCATAAAGGTCGTGTCTGCTCTTGCCAATTTTAAGGGACGATTTGTAGTCTTGATGCTTCTTCCTTTCACTGTTCAAAGCAAATCAAAGTGGTTTCAAAAGTGTCACTTAAAATGAATAAGTAAGTAAAGAAATTGTCATACACGAGGGTTTTCAGCAATGCGTCATCAGGTACGACTTCCGGGTCAGGCTGCTGGTCCTCAGGATGGCAATGCAGTGCCGCAGTGCTTGGACAAGAACAAAAATATCAAATGTATGTTTAGAAGTGTGTGTAATTTAAAGTCGATGCCAGCAACAGTGACTGTGTCTACGGCCTGGCTGCATCATACAGCATATGACAGGTTATGTCTTCTACCTGAATGCAGCAGGTAGGATGGGGATGTCTATTTCTTGAGTACAGTAGCTGTAGTGGATGTTGTGTTAACTGTACTGTATGTCCCAACTGCAGTGTATTGGACCGCAAGTCCAACAGGTGGGATGTGGGTTCTAACTGTTTCCTGAGCGCACCTGGTGAAATGGTTTTGCTCCTTCCTGACTCCACGACTACATAATGTGATGGTGGTTGTGTCTATTTTCTGAATTCATTATATGTTACGAAGGTTGTGACTATTGAGAGTTGTATCCATTTCACTGCAGACAAAATGAGGTCATGTTTACAACCATTCGTTTTTTCTCGCCCTGGTTTGATGTTAGCTTCCGGGAACCTAAATCTAACATTGTTTGGTAGAAGTACCTGCAGACATCTTTGAGTTCCCGCATTAGGTCGGTGCTGACCCCCATCTCATGGGCAAAGTTGGCGTGAAAGGCGTCTTCATCTTCCGGATGGTAACAGTAGTCTGACGATTTTAGTCTGCTCAGCCATTCCTTTCTGAACGAGTCGATGTGGAACGTTCTTGTATTTCCATCGCCGTGTTCGTATTCCGGGATGTTTGGATTGTGATTCACTGCCGCTGTTTGCGTCGCCATGTTTACCGGAAGAGGAAATGACTGCAAAGGGTTGTGGGTATTGTAGTAACATAAGCAGCTGATCTCAAATGGCGCTTGAATTAAAGCAGATAAAATTGTAAATCATGACAACTTGATAGGTAATGTTGCAATATTTAGATGTATTTTACGTTTGTATTATGAATTGAATATAGACAAGTAGTCTTAGACAAGTAGTAGTTTTACAGATGACAGGGAGCTGCCTTAGTTGCCGGAAACGAGCCGGTAGGAGAGCATTGTGAGTAATGGCGTTATTATAAACACAGGCACAAACAATAGTTTTCATGAAAATGTAAACTTAAATTTTTTTTCTAATTGTTTAATATATATTTTTTGTATCATAGCTTACTCACTAGTTATCCAAACAAAGCAATTTTTCAATTGTGTATAAAGTGCTTGAAATTATTTTCTCTAACACCAACATAATTACATTTGTTTATCAAAAATAATATATATATAAAATAATAATAATAATACATAAATCCAATAAATAATGAAAAAGAATACAAACTTTGAGTATGTACATATACTGGTATAATGTATATTCGACTACATCTGTAGCATGGAAAGTATTCAGAAATGGATCTTGAGCTTCTTAAATACGTAAATGAACATATGAATTGCGTAACTGCGGCTTGTTCGCCATTTGATCCCTTAGAGCTCACTCCTATGTTCAGCAACCACCATCACCTGCACTAAAGTTGTGACATTATTAGTGCTTCTTTTTTTCCGCCTTTTGCTTGCCCAGCAGCACGATACGTAAAGCTAATTGTAATTTCATGCTCCAGTTTTGCTCTTTTGTTCACTCTTCGATGCTAAAACAACCGGTGGATTGTGTCTTGTAGTATCAGGAGATGTGAGAGTGGGCCGGGTGGTGCTCAGTCCAGCCTTAGTAGCATATAAATAGTGAGGAAGATCCAATGAACATCTAAACTTCAAGGGAAGACTGCTCAAGAGGCTGCAAAAGGTGCTTTCAGAAGCTATATCCCATTTATCCGACCATCACTTTTTACTTGCCAGTGGAGATGGAACAATACTCCCAACAACAGGTTAGTGTTTTGGTGCTAATTATGTTTGATTTTTGTGTGTTTTTACGTTGAAAATGTCTAAGATGAACCTTAGACTGGGAAAGACTGATAAGAGAATTTTGTGTGGCCTTACAAGTAAAAAATGAGTTGTTTTCACATTTTTCTTTCCAGGTGCATCAAGACTGTTCCAGTATGGATGCATTGTAAGTGATTTAATTAAACTTTTTTGTGTGTCATATACAGTAATGCTAATCAATATACAGGGAAGGAATGTAACCGTAGATAACCTAAAAGAACACTGATGAATTCCAGTTGTAATATGCTATTCAGACACTAGAGGACAGTAAGTATATGACACCATAACTTTCATAGTATACAGGGTTTCCACTATATGTAATTGATCGTGGGCACGACAAAATAAAAGCAGCCACACCTTAAAAATTAGTTGTTGTTTTTTTAACTGGAAAACAATGTTAAGTAATATATTGTATGAGTGGATATGTATGCTACAATGATACATATGTAGCTTATTATTTATACACACATTGACCACAATTAGTTTGAAAACCATTTAAAATATCATCAAAATGTTTCATTGCGCTTTATTTTGATAAAAACGCACCGGAATCGCCCGTCTGCCCTGTTGGCACCAAGGACACTAGACTAATTAGGATCGGCAATTAGCCGCAAACGAATGGAACAGAGGGCCGTACGGTGGCCTAGTGGTTAGCATGTTGGCCACACAGTCAGGAGATCGGGAAAACTCTAAATTGTCCATAGGTATGAATGTGAGGGTGAATGGTTGTTTGTCTATATGTGCCCTGCCATTGGCTGGCGACCAGTCCAGGCTGTACCCCGAAGTCAGCTGTGTTAGGCTCCAGGATAGCCGCGACCGTAGTGAGGATAAGTGGCATAGAAGGTGGGTGGCTGAATGGAACAGAGTATAGTAGGCTATGAAGCAGAAAGTCCACCATGATGGTGAGCAATGACCAGCAATGATGGTGGGCGGGGCTAGGCGGACAACAGCGTACAATTAAATCACTAGCTCTGAGCTGAGTATAAAATAAAGTTATATGCTGTACGTGCACTTCAAAACTCAAAATTTTAACCTGAAAAACATTTGTCTGTACATTATATATTTTTCTCATTATAGTAACTTTTGTTTTTAAATAACAAAATATATGACTATGTGTTAATAGTGATACACCTGTCAAAAATATATTCTTTGTATTTAATGATGACTTTCTGATTTGGTGTTTTTCCCTTGAGAAAACCCCAAATGGAGTTAGAGGACGCGTTAAAGGAATGTTCCACCGCCCTTGATCTCTTTCTAAACAACAGGTTTGCTGACGCATTGGCTCTTTTAAAACCCTGGTAAGTCCCACCTTATTTATAAATTTATGACGCACTGTGTTTACTGTGTTTAAATTATATATATGTACTTGTCTTTGCTTCAGGAAGAGCCAGAGCATGTACCACGCCATGGGGTACAGCAGCATCCTGGTGATGCAGGCGGGCATGACCTTCGAACCAAAGGACATGGACAGTGCCATGGAGTCACTGAGCGAGTCCCTGCTGACTTGCCAGAGGTAAGGCATTAGATCCATCAGATCATGTGACTTAAGAGTCCAGTCAGTCACCTTTGTGTTTCCAAAATTAGATTTAGAAAGAAAACTGGAATAATGGAGACGCTGGCTAGTCTGTGGTACAGGCAGTCACCTGAAACCCTGACAGAAGGTGAGCCGGCCGACACGTTTCAGAGCAAAAATAAGGCATTTACCGAAACGCATCGTCCTATTACAATGTAATTTTTTTTAAATCATGTTGGCCTATTTGATAGGAGTCGTGTATAAATTTCCACGTTTGTGTTTTACATCACGCCAGAGGAGATGCACGCAGAGCTTTGCTATGCCGAAGTGCTGCTGCAGAAGGCGGCGCTCACCTTTCTCGACGAGACCATCATCGGCTTCATCAAGGGAGGCATGAGGATCCGAAACAGCTACCAGATTTTTAAGTAAGATACCAAGAACTGGGCATTTCTAGAAAGTTGCATACCGTAACTGCTGTCATTATAGCCAAGCTGTTAAAGTCATTCTTTAACTTTAATAATGATGTGGCGTGCATGACAAAGTAGAAACAAAAACATTTCTGACTTCGACCACATTTATTTGTCGTTTATTAACAAGCATCTTGCACAGCACAGCAACAGAACTGGTGTTGTAATAAAGCCTGCTCAGATAGCATTCATAACAGTACGGCAAGTGTAACACCAACAGCTGAGTGGCGTGAGCAGCATTTTGTGAAGCTGCTGGATGCTGACCACTCATGATACTACACCGCTGATGGCATCTTGCGGCGTTAATTTAAAAAAAAAAAACACATCAGGGGTTGCCTACAGCCACAGTTATCGACTAATTAGAGACTTTTGTAGTGGATAATGAATTAAAAAGAGGTGTTAATGGGAGGATTTACAGTAAAGTATATATAAATGACTCCTCTATGTGTGTGCAGGGAGTGCCAGGCCATGGTGAATGCCAATAAGAAAATGGAAAAGAAGAACAGGATAAATGTCCACTTCAGAGGAGGTGTCAACATGGGCATTGGCTCATTTAATTTGGTGGGAGCAATCACACACACACACCTAGCAACCAGGCTATAAAATCACAACTAAAAGCTGCATTTTTTCAATTCACTTGTGCTTTATTTTAGATGCTCTCGCTGCTCCCGGCCAGAATCCTCAAGCTGATGGAGTTTTTGGGTTTCTCAGGGGACAGGGTAGGCTGCCTCAAGTCCACCATGCAGCTAAATGGAGATTGTTGTGTGCATTTATAAACGCCATTGCTCCACAGGAGGTGGGTTTGTCCGAGTTGCGGGCAGGAGCATCCAGCGACAATCTGCGCTCCATTTTGAGCACCTTGACTCTGCTCATGTATCATCTTTACATCTCAGTCATTCTGGGTAAGACAGTCATTCATTTGACAGAATGTCTCATTGGTTTCTAATTTTTTTTCTCATTTATTGGAAGGCTCCGGTGATGTGGACCTAAGTGAGGCAGACTCTCTGCTGGAGCCTTATGCTAAAAGGTTTCCAAATGTGAGTTACTAAAGTACTAAGGGACTCCTGCGTCATAAAATAAGATAACATTGCACGCACATTGTGGAATCCTGTAGTTCAAAGCATCCATCCATCCATTTTCTATACCGCTTCTCCTCATTAGGGTCGTGGGGGTATGCTGGAGCCTATCCCAGCTGACTTCGGGCGACAGGCGGGGTACACCCTGGACTGGTCGCCAGCCAATCGCAGGGCTTCCCGATCTCCAGACTGTTACTGTGTTGGCTAACATGCTAACCACTAGACCACCGTGCGGCTTAGTGAAAAGCATTCATTTGTTAATTCATTGTGTCATGCAACGCCAGTTTGTCCCTGAAGAGGTGATAGTGAATCTCAATAGTTTAGATGAGCCACATTACAGAAAAACATTTAGCACTTCTTATTGTGGAAATAGGCCGCATGTTGGTTAGCATGTTGGCCACACATTCAGGAGATCGGGAAGATCTGGGTTTGAATCTTCGTTGGGCATCTCTGTGTGGAGTTTGCATGTTCTCCCCGTGCGTGCGTGCGTTTTCTCCAGTACGTACTCCGGTTTCCTGCCACATTCCAAAAACCTGCATGTTGGGTTAATTGGCGACTGTAGATTGTCCATAGGTATGAATGTGAGTGTGAATGATTGTTTGTCTAGATGCGCCCCGGCGACCAGTCCAGGGTGTACCCCGCCTCTCACCTGAAGTCAGCTGGGATAGGCTCCAGCATACCCGCGACACTAGAGGGGACAAGCGGAATAGAAAATAAATGGATGGGTATTGTGGAAATACACTGCAGAGAGTAAAATTGCAAAGTCAAATTTTGCTAAATATTTTATTTTAATCCCTAATTTTAACTAAAATAACAAAAACAAAGGCAGTTTAACAATAACATGGAACATGTAGTATGATTATGTATGTATTTGTGGAGGGGAGATACATGGGCCAAGGGTTTTATTCAAATTCCAGATAAAGGTGCAGATCTACAATGTTTTTTGTTGTTTTAGTGTAAATAATAAAACATTTTATTTTTGAATATGGCCGCACGGTGGTCTAGTGGTTAGCACGTTGGCCAATACAGGAACAGCCTGGAGATCGGGAAGACCTGGGTTCGATTCTCCCCTGGGCATTTCTGTGTGGAGTTTGCATGTTCTCCCCGTGTGCGCGTGGGTTTTCTCCGGGTACTCCGGCTTCCTCCCACATTCCCAAAAAACATGCAGGTGAGGTTAATTGGCGACTCTAAATGGTCCATAGGTATGAATGTGAGTGTGAATGGTTGTTTGTCTATATGTGCCCTGCCATTGGCTGGCGACCAGTCCAGGGTGTACCCCGCCTGTCGCCCGAAGTCAGCTGGGATAGGCTCCAGCATGCCCCCGCGACCCTAATGAGGATGAAGCGGTATAGAAAATGGATGGATGGATTTTATATTTTGTATGTTTATATTTAAATATTTTTATTTTAATATTTTGAATTTTTTTTAGTTCGAGGCAAAAATTTCATTATTTTTAAGTTTATTATTAGTTGTATTTATGAATATTTATGAATGGGAGAGTTGTGTCAGGAAGGACATCCGGCGTAAAAACGCAACCAACTCAAACATGCGATTCGAGTGCTGTGACGTCCCCAGATGGAAAAAAGTGGACAAGGGGAAAAAAATACAGTAGTTGTATTTATTTATTGTTAGTAGGTTTTATCATTTTCCTGAATGGCAAAATTAAATAGTGGCAAAAATGACAAAAATATTGTACTTAAAAAAATGTATTTAATACTGTATTTAATTTTTTTGTTTACTTGTTACATTTAAATAATGTTGTTATTATATTTATCTTAATTAAATGTATTTTCTTCATTTCCTTCAATTACAAAATTTAGAAGTGACAAAAATAACTTATTATTGTCTTTTTTAATCATCATTTTTATTTTATTTATTTATTTTTTTGTAATGACAAAATTCAGAGTGATACTCTAGGTGGAGTCATGAGCAGTGCTGGAGCCAGACATTTTTCATTGAGGTGGCCAAGATGAGACCATTACTCACATAGGGGTGGCAATAAGTTGATACCTGAAACGTCTAGATGGCCAGTGGGGTGGCCGGAGAGTGACTGTGGCCACCCCTGTCCACTCCGTAGCGCCACCACTGGTCACGAGTACAGTATTGCATGTTTTAATGGTCCTTTTGCAATATGCAATTGTTTCACTATATACATGCCTGTGTTGTCCGCAGGGAGCTTTGACTCTTTTCTACAGTGGAAGGATTGCCTTGCTCAAAGGAAACATCACACTGGTGAGGACCTCTGAGCACATAATGGAACATCTACCTACACTTTTCTTGCGCTTGTTTGCGGATTGTTGTGTTTCTGTGTGTGAAGGCTCAAGAAAAGTTCCACGCATGCATTGCTGCTCAGCAGGAGTGGCGTCAGATCCACCACCTGTGCTACTGGGAGCTGATGTGGGCCTACTCCTTTGAACAGAACTGGAGGGAGGCATACCATTACGCTGACCTGCTCTGTAAAGAAAGCAAGTGGTCACAGGTGACTATTGTAATCTTTTCCTAGCTTTTACTGTAAAGTTTGAATATTACGTGTTATTTTAAATGTGTCTAGTAGAAAGGGGTTGAAATCTTCTCTTTCCTCATTCTCGCTACGTTACAGTAAGTGTTTAAAATGGTAAAATACTGTTAGCCTTCTATATTGGGCTTTTAAATGATTTTCAGTGTACAACAAATGTACGTTAGGTTCATTGAAGACTAAATTGTTTTGAGTATTTATGAAAAAAGTTGAAAATGCAAAATCCTTGTCAGTGTTTATTTAAAAAAAATGCTGTCTTTGATGTGTACGAAAACACATACAGTATGTTACATTAAATGAAAACTCAAAATAGTCTTCAATGTTTTTGAAAACACATATTTGCTGGGACCGGCCCTTTTACAGGGGGCAAGCCCCCCTAGATTGTTTTATCCAAACAGTTGTGAAACGAGTCTAGGACTCTCAAGGACAGTCTGCAATTTAATTAAAACAGGAGTAGTTGCAATGCCGGTGCTGGAGAGAGAGAGATTAACGGCCAACGAAGGTTTGGTGAAGCCCAATAGATCTCCAAAGAGAAACCCTGTTTCCCTTTCTTTCATAACTTCTGTTAGAGAGGTGGTACAATGGATGTAAATGTTTTTCGTTGTTAGGATGTTAGGCACCAGCCCGTCTCAGTTGGCCAGGTAATCGTTCCTCAGGCAGAGATAAAAATGGTAGCATATCTACAAACAATGTGTGTGGGTGTGTGCACGCACAGATAGAAACAAAAGGGTGCATCCTTTCCAGGTGAAAGGTCTTCTGTGTGTGTTATGGCTCTGCGATAGCTGTACTTTGTCTAAGACAGAGTGGAAAGTATTCCATTCACATTCAACATATTTCAGGTTTCTCGATGACCCAGTCATCTTCTGTCTTTACTTAAAAGGTACCTAAGGTTTGCTGAAGATCCTAATTGTCAACAGTGTTTACAAAAACATGTGCGTTAGGTTAACTGAACACAAGATGCATTCACTGTATTTGGTTTGTTGAAAGCTAACCTGTGTTTGAGGTTTACGAAAAAAGATGTTTGATAGGCCGGCTGAAGAAAGTATAGCGTTTTTGTTGTCGCAACAAATGTATGGCTTGTTAAACACTAATTTGTCTGGAGTGTTTACATTAGTCAACATTAGTCTTGTTGACTCTAGCCGACCATGCTTATGAAAACACATACATTCAATTTGTTAAAGGTAGTTAGTGTTCAGTGTTTACAAAAGCTCGTGTCAGGTTTGTTGACGATGCTAAATTGTCATGAGTGTTTATGAAAGAGGTACATTTGGTTTGTTGAAAACGAACTTGTATTTTTTAAATTGCATTTCATATACAGTGTCGATATATATTTTTAATATATTTATTACTTTTTATTATTTCATTATTATTTATTATTAACTAACTTGTCTTTGAGGTTTATGAAAGACGTACTGTACGTTAAGTTTGTTGAAGTTTGTTCATTGTTTACGAAAGAAGTGTATGTTAGTCTTGTTAAACACTTAATTTGTCTGAAGTGTTTAAGAAAAACGATAATAGTAAAATATTAAACTAAATATGAAAACTAAAATATTAGTTTTGTTGACTCTAAATAGGCTTCCTTGTTTACGAAAACATATGTAAGGTTTGCTGAAAACGCTAAATCACCATGAGTGTTTATGTAAAATGTACATTTGGTTTGTAGAAAACTAACTTGACTTTGATGTTTACGAAAAGCGGACGTCAGGTTTGTTGAAGAAGCTAAATCCGAGGTGGCCAAAGTGCGACGCTGGTGCCATTTGTGTCCGCCGGCTGTTTTTTAATGGCCCATAGTACATTTTAAAAATATAATTGTACAAGAAAAAAAAAACTCAGCAAAAATTGAAAAATTTGCAGGAACTTTACAAGAATAAAGCCAAACTATTAAGAGAAAAAAGTATAAAAATAACATAATTTTAGTTGTTTTCCATCCATTTTCTATACCGCTTGTCCTCACTATGGTCGTGAGTATGTTGGAGCCTATCCCTGATGTCAGTGGGCGAGAGGCGAGTACACTCTGGACTAGTCGTTTAAAGCAAAAAGACCATTTTTTAAAAAGTTGTAATATTATTAGAAACCAAACAAAATGTATTTGTAATTTTTGGAAAATCAAGTTGAGGAAAAGTTAAAATATTATGGTAATGAAGTCAAAATATGCAAATAAAGACATAATATTACAAAAAGAAAATTTACAAAGATTATTTAAAAAGAAATTATTGTATTTAGCAATATATTTTTTAAAAAATGGGGAAAAGAGGGCAAAGACTGAAGTTCATACAAATAATGCCCTGGTATTACAATATCTAACTTATTGTGTGGAGATATGGGGTAATAACTAGGGACTCAGGTTTTTATGCTACCGATACTGATCATCCATCAGTGAAATCGGCCGATACCAATACAGCCACCGATCACACAGATTAAGTGTAAATTTTAAAATAAAAAACATTTAAAAAACATGTATTCATAGCTTATTTCAACCCAAACAAAGTGAATATGTTTGTTTTACCAAAAACATTAACACAACTCACATTTTGTATTTCAGAATGGCTTTCTTTCTAGTGTTCTCACATTATTAACTGAACACTACATATTATATATATATACATATTATATGAAAGGGAATCCATAAAATGCTTTGCAGTGTGCAAAACTCTCACAATGACAGGAAGTCCCACACGGCAGACATGCTTGTTTTGGTTTTGTGGAGGGAAAGTGGGCGGGAGACGGTCGCTATAGGCTGGCTGCTGCGATGGAGGCGGAGATGATCGGCAATGGGGATCAGCGTTTAAATCAAGTATCGGGATATGCCGATACCGTGCTTTTTCTCGGAAATCGGCCAATACTGATCGGTGGCCGATCAATCGGCGCACCCCTAGTAATAACTATAAAAGCAATCTTCACTCGCTAAATGTCCTGCAAAAAAGATCAGTTAGGATAATCCATAATGCCGTGTATAGAGAACATCCAAATCTTTTATTTTTAAAATCACAAATATTAAAATGTATTAATTTTATTTAGTACATTTTCAAACAGCTCAAATTATGCACAAAGCAAACAATAACTAACCTGCTACCCAAACATGTCATACAAGAAAGGAGAAATATGATCTCAGGGAAAAACTAAACTTAAAACACTTACAACAAGGCTAAAAACCCAAAGCGTTTCAGTATGTGGAATCAAATTATGGAACGGATTGAGTAAGGAACTCAAACAAAGCACCAAGATGAGCGATTTCAAGAAATAATACAAGCTGATGATGTTTGGTAAATATAAGGACGAAGAGTCTTCAACTTGTTCTGTTATGTCTATTTGTATTTATTACTATTTATTCATTATTACACTGATTATTGTAAATGATTATTATTTATTATGATTGTGGAAAAACCTTGACAATTATATTACCATATTGCCACATTGCCTTACCATTTTTCTATGTATTAAAGCAACCACATATGAAACTCAGGAAGTGAATACATGTATTGTAATTGCTGTGGTCATGTGTCCTTGCAGGCCGTCTATGTATTCCAAAAGGCCTCCATACTGAGCATGCTCCCAGAGGAGGAAGTGAAAAAACTGGGTGAAAATGTGGGGGACTTATTCAGGTAATGTTTAAATAGAGAACAACAGGCTGTGGCGTTTTATACAGCATGTCACTACAGGAAGTGATCATTTAAATGTGACACTTTGCAGGGAGGTAGATGGTCTGAGGCTGAGGTTGGCTGGAAAGTCCATTCCTACTGAAAAGTTTGCAGCCAAGAAGGCTCAGAGATACGCCTCATCTAAACCTGTCAAACTGGTCGTCCCAGCTCTGGTCAGTACACTTTCACGTTGTAATTTTAATGAAATAGCTGTCATTAAGGTTATATTATAATTAAACAACCGTTTTCCTTTTTTTGACTGTAGGAGATGATGTATGTGTGGAATGGCTTCACTATCGTTGGCAAAAGAGCCGACTTGACCGAAAGCATCCTGCAGACTTTATACAAAGCAGAGGATGAGCTCAAGTATAATCAAGGTGAGGACACACTGTCGAAAAAAATTCATGTTATCGTGACTTTTTTTAAAAATGTTTTTTAATTTCCAGACCCATCAGAATACCACCTGGATGACCAGTGTGTCGTTCAGCTCCTCAAGGGCTTGTGTCTGAGGGAGTTAGGGTACTTGGACCAGGCTGAGGTCTGCTTTAATCGCGTCATCTCCAGGTCAGCTACAAATTTTCTTTGCCTAAAATGGCAATTTTTTGTTCAGATTGGACGTTAGTTTCATGCCAGTAAAATACGCCGTTAAATTTGAACAGTTGTACCAACATTTCAAACCCATCTAGTCACAACCATACATACAGAGGCTCTAATCGTTTCTTTCAACCCATATTTTGTCTGCCTAAAAGGGACAGGTTACATTTTTTTGTCGGCCAAATTTGGTGTGTGGCTTGATGCCAGAAAGAGCACACAAGCGTAATATTTCATCACGTGTCAACATTTCAATCCCGTCTAGTCACAACCATGCAGAGGTTCTCATAAAATCTGTTCACCCACATTTTGTGCGCCTAAAATGTCCTGGTTAATTTTTTTGTTGGCTAAATGTGTTGTACGGCTTGATGCCAGAAAGGACACGTGAACCGAATATTTTACTACATTTCTCAACACCAATGATAGGAATCATAAATCAAAATAAAATTTCCAAAGCTAAGTTGTAATGGTTCCTAAATTAAAGTAAGATTTGACTTGTTAAAATTGAAAATGTTGACAGACTCCCTAGCCAAAATGTTTTTTTGTGTGTTTAATGTATGCTGTGTATATGCTATGATCTCATTTGAATTTTGAAATGGTTTGTTATTGCAGTGAAAGTGACCTGAAGCATGACAGCTACCTGGTGCCGTTCACCATGTACGAGCTGGGCCTGCTGCACAAGCAGAGAGGCGACATCGACAAGGCCATCTTTGTGATTGAAAGCGCCAAGTAAGTTGTCCTGCAATATGCTAAACTCCATTTACGTTTTTCACAAAAGAAAAAGTGCTAACTAGGCGATGATGATGATGGCGATTTTTTAAGGATGGACTACAAGGACTACAGCATGGAGTCACGGTTACACTTCCGCATCCACGCTGTGCTCAATAGCATGGGCTCCTTTGCGGCTAAAATGCCGCCCTCACGTACGCCAGCTTGAGCGGTCCCATGATGGGAGAGTGTACTGTATGAATGGAGAGAGAGGTGGGAGGAAGATGAGACCTGTGACTGCACTCCTACTACTCAAGGTCATCTTGTTAGCCTGCTTGTTGACATAATACATTTTTGTACCATAACTGTGGCACACTGAGTCTTCTGTAATGTCCTTATATTGTACCCCTTTCTTCTCTGTGCCATCTCTTTTATCCATCCATATATTTTCGGTACCGCTTGACTTTACTATGGTCACAGGTAAGCTGGAGCCTATCCCAGCTGACTTCAGGCAAGTGGCGGGGTGCCCCCTGGACTGGTTGCATCTCTGTTATGTTATACATATTATCTTCAATGAATATGATACAATATGTTGATGTGTTTTGTAAATAAGTATTCATTTGTATTTGCCCTCAGACTTAATAATAAACCTTAAGAAATTGACTTTTTTGCAGTCGTGTTCATTCATTTTGACACAAATATAACAGTATTATTCACGACTATTTCCACAATGAAGCTATTTTAGATTTGCATGCACAGGATTATGGTGAGGTTACATTTAGTGTTTTTTATTCAGGTTTTCAGTTAATAATGAAAGAACAGCAGAAAGAAATGCATTCTGAAATACAAAATGTGAGTTGTGGACACCAGCATTTTTCTAATGTTCTGGTAAAACAAGCATATTCGCTTTGTTTGGGTTTAAAATAAGCTCTGAAAATAAATGTTACAAAAATGAGTAGCTCTTGGCCATTTTAATTTTGTAAAAGTAACTCTCACAAGGAAAAACGTTGGTGACCCCTGTGTTAGAGGCTACCTTGTTCAATATTAATTTTATCCATACCGTTCTATGCGCATGTTCAAATGTGATATTTTTCATATCCCAGAAGAAGCATATGCCCTCCTTTTAAACAAATTACATTTGATTTTGATAATATTTCGACAATCATTGCTGGTAAAGTTCAGAAAACTGGATTAAAAAAGTCCACGTATATAGTTTGCCCTTATCTAATTGATATCGTGTTAAAATAATATTTAAAATACTGTACATAGATTAACATAATTAAAACAAACCAGAGGCGGTGTAATTATTGTAATTTAATTTGAATTAATTACAAATTATAGAAATTATTTGGCGGATTGTATACTATATTGATTTATTTAAAATAGAAATTATATATGATACATGTTATTTTTTTTAAATAAGAATCATAGTTTTAAAAAATGGCACAATGGTAACACTATAGGATGCCTAATAAAAAACCAAGACATTGAAGTACTATGTTACTCTGTTTTTAATACAAATTAAAGTCGTCCTAAAAGCTGTTTTATTTTCTGGATATACTATTTAGCATTTGTTTATTTACTATTTTTGCTAGTTTTTGTATTTGTAAAGGCAGAATGTAGTGTCCATTGAGTCCCAACGTGCTGTTATCATGTGGCAATCCAGAGATCACGTGGTGTGTCAGGTGACCGCGCCGGGCAGGAAGGAGGAAGAAGGAAAGAAGATGGAAGGGAACAGAGACGAGGCTGAGAAATGTGTCAACATCGCCTCGAAAGCCATGGAGGCTGGGGACAACGAGAAGGCGCTCAAGTTTCTCCATAAAGCGGAAAAGCTTTTCCCGACAAACAGAGCTAAAGGTAAGGAGGCGGTGTTGTTTCCGCTTGGTTGATTGGGTTCCGCCAACAAACCTTGGGGGGGTGTTTAGTAGTTCATAAGCAGATTTGGACACGTATTTATGGACATCACTTGACGTTGTAAGATCGTCGTGCGCCATGTTTGGCGTGTGGATTACAACTAAAACATGTCATGCCGTACGTGAGCCGCTCTCTTTTAAGCTAAACAGCTAAGCTAAACTAAGATGTAGCCATGCCGGGCGTGCGGTTGGCATAACTTTAAAATCGTTGTCGTTCTAGTATTTTATATATATATGTGTGTGTGTGTGTGTGTGTATGTATGTGTGTGTGTGTGTGTGTTAATGTGGCAATTTTCGCTCAAAATACCAGGCTAACTATGTAATTATCCATCGTAGTAATCATCCCCTGCTGTACTAGCTTAAACCGTAAAATGTCAGTTCTCCGTCCTAACAAGCGCAGCTGTGACGTCATATTCGTTCCGCCACCTGCCAAGTGAGGAGTTTTAATGCTGCCTCTATTGACCTCGAACCACTCTCTCTTTATTAGAACCTCATTTGTTTCCTCCCTCTCATCCATCCATCCATCTATCCATTTTCTATACCTCACTTGACCGGTACACTCTGCACTGGTTGTCAATCACAGAACGCGTATTGACAAACAACCATCACATTCACACCTATGGAAGATTTACAGTCTCCAATTAGCCTAACATAGCAGAAGAAAATAAGCTAAGCTGTAAAACAGTGGTTCCCAAACTTTTGACATTTGACCTGAAGCTATGTGCCCCTTCCTCCTGCACACTTTAAAAACATAAACCTTTTGATCTTAATTAACTTGGAAATATTGAACATAATTAATTGGTTAAAAATGTGTATTTTTGATGGTCACATTTTGATGAAGTTTCACGAGCACTGATAGATAATCATCTTGCATATCTTTTATTCCAGTTTGATTTTGACATCCTTCCGTATGAATGGGTTGAATTTGAGCTTCACTTTTTTCATCCACTCACAATGGTTCTGGTTTAAGTCTGCATATTAATTTATTACCAAGTTGAAGGGGAAAGTTTAATAATCATTGTAAAGCAGTATGCGATGTACAAAAATACACACAACCAATGATAAAGCCTGATTTTTGGGGGAATCCCTACTCACAGTTTTCACTGTTGCGCTGTGTGGGGATTGGAACAACAATATAAATGAAATCTTAAAGATTGTACATTGTTAATGCACAAAATAATCATCAAACTTATATATTTGTCAGTATAATGCACACAGCACTGAACAACTTCATAGTCCTGTCACAATAACACATTTTGCTGGACAATAATTGTCCTACAAATTATTGTCGATAATCAATATGATTGACAACATTTTTTTAGACCATTTTTTTCATTAATAATATGGCATAATAATGCAAGTACGTCGTATCAAAAACAAGCAATTTATCAAGACTATTTAGCGTTGTAATTGGAATGTCAAGAGATTTAAAATAAAATGAATTAAACAACATGATAAACAAACTAGAGAAGCACCTCCGCCAAGTGCCATAGTTCCACCCATATAGTGATTCACACCAAAATAATAATCCTAGATTTTTTGGATCAGTCTTTTATATTTTGTTGACTCTGTTGGAAGCATGTCCCATATTTTTTTCCCCCACAAGTGCTCTGACCATTTTTTGTGGAATTATATACACAAATGCCGAAAATGGTCCTATCTCGCAATGTCAAAGGGTCCTTTAAAAAATTCCTGGATCCTTACGGTGATCCTGGTCACCCCCATTTTTTCTTTCATATCCCATTTCTGACAATTCTTGAGTATGTCATCCAAATCCATTCAGAACGTTTCAAGTTTCAAGAATTTTTTTTTTTTCCAATTGGGAAAACTGGACAGGATGGATGTGTTTGAGGTGTGCATGCAAGCTGCTCGTATTCCCCTTCTTCATCGTCACTACTTTCCAACAAAGGGCGCATATCAGTTCAGCGGTGTTCATGCGCTCACCCTGTTCATTCTGTTTAAAAGCAGGGCTGTCAAATGATTACATTTTTTTTAATCAAATTAATTAGTTATCAAATTAATCATGATTAATCACCATTTGCAAATATGTGTGAAATAAGCCCATTTTGACTTGTATTTTATGAACAAAAAGATAATGTGAACAAATAGATAAATGACAGGACATGATTATATATACACTCCTGATCAAAATCTTAAGACCCATTGACCCACTTGAAATATTATTGACAAACTGATAATATGTATTTATTTATCTGTACTGTACAGACTGAACTCGAAACTGAAACCAGTGAAATTCAACAAAATGGAGAGCAGTGAAGCATACAAGCATATTTAAGAGTAAAATTGCATGCAGAGTATGACATATTCATACACGTTGGCAGGTCTGCACTAATATTGAAAGTTCTCCCTGCCTCTCATGCCCCCCTGACATTTTGCGACCCGCCCCACTATTTGAAAAGCACTGGTTGCATGGTGATATGCAGAGTTTTATTACATTTGATATTCATATGAGCTAGTCTGTTTGATGCAATTTAAGGCAAAATAAGGATTGGACATTCACTGTGGAAAAAAAATGCATGAACGGACTTTACTCAATCTGGAAGGCTCTAATAATGGTAAAAATCTTATTTAGAAATTCATAAGTAGGTTTTCTAGGCTGTAACTACAAAAATATTCCAATTATTAATATTGAATAGTACTTTGCAGAAATTCACTTATCACAGTTGGGTCTAGAACCAATTAACGCGATAAATGAGGGATTACTGTACTGCGTATCCCTGGGAAGCGAGTCTCTTCACTTTAACGTAACTGAGTTTGTGTCGTACTTTCTTTTCTCCTTCGTTGTTGTTGTTATTGTAATATCAGCTTTTACGACCTTGTACTGAGAAGCCCGGACAGAGACACGCGTGTATCGCCTCTGTCGCTAGTAATACGTCTCATTTCCTGGTTCTGTGGTTTTTGTCATGTGTTGTCACTTTGGTAGTGACCGAAAGGACAAGATCGCGAAATTAGTTTTCTCCATAGGGTGGCTGGACTCTCCTTTAGAGATAAGGTGAGAAGCACTGTCATCCTCTGCATTGAGAGGAGCCAGGTGAGGTGGCTTGGGCATCTGGTTAGGATGCCTCCCGGACGCCTCCCTGGGGAGGTGTTCAGGGCAAGTCCGACCGGTAGAAGGCATTGGGGAAGACCCAGGACATGTTGGAGAGACTATGTTTCCCAACTGGCCAGGGAACGCCTCGGGATCCCCCGGGAGGAGCTGAACGAAGTGGCCGGGGAGAGGAAAATCTGGGCCTCCCTGCTTAGGCTGCTGCCCCCGCAACCTGATCTCGGCTAAGTGGTAGAAGATGGATGAATGGTCACTTTGCCATCACTGCTGTCATTTGTTGTGGCGTCGCAAAAAAGCAAAAGCACTTTCGCTTTTGAGGCTATCAGTCCGAATGTAGCAAATGAGGTCATCGTGTTTTCATGTTCCTTTCAGCCATGTTGGAAGCTTTAACCAAGAACGGGAGCTCAGCGGCTAACGGAGCGTATCGCAGACGGGCCGCGGACAATGCGGAAAACAGTGGTGCACAAGCGGCAAGGGAGCGCACGCACGGGTCTGGAGGCGAGTCCTCGAAGGGGTTCACACAGGATCAGATGGAAGGCGTTCAAAGGTGAGCAGCCCAGTTAGAGGATAAAGTGTGCGCAGTGACTACAACACTGGTCATGTTTTCGCGAGCCAACGTCATCAAGGTTAAGATGACTTGTTGAGGCAAAATGGATTTCACTAGCAAGTAGCAACCACCAGAAGGAATATATTTGCTCAGGCATTTGAAATAGTTAAACAGGAAGACATAGTTGGACTAAATATTCTAATGATGTATATATATTTATACAGAGGGAAGGTGAATAGTGTGAGATTCCCCACACTGGTGAAATAGCATGTACAGAGCATTTCTGACCATTTTATTCTCTGCACTGTTGTGTAAGCACAGCTGTTACCATAGGAACTCCCTGTGCAGAGGCTAGGGAGGGAGGTTAAATATGTTACACAGGGAACCAATGTGTGTTCTATTTTTAGACTATAAGATGGGGGCAAAAAAATTCCACTTTTTCACTGCATGGTACACAGCACAATTTTACTCGCTATTGTTGTTTTTCCATTGGAAAAGCAGGTACTTTGAGGTACTATAAGTTAGCGAGCAGATTCGTCATTGAAGATACAGCACACGACTTTAAATCACAGAAATAAACACCCATTGTAACGCTACCTATTGCTGTGTCCTTTGACATTTTATACACAGTCTACACTTTGCTGCAGCTCTCCAGTTTCATGCTTCCCTCAGTTTCCTCTCTGATAAAATTTGAACCTGTTTAGCTTCATTAGTGACAAGACTCAGGCAAAAGTAGATGGCATAACCCTTTTGTTTCTTGTTTTCTCTCAGAATAAAGCGCTGTAAGGACTACTATGAAGTGCTTGGTGTCAGCAAAGAGGCCAGTGATGATGAGCTCAAGAAGGCCTACCGAAAACTGGCCCTCAAGTTCCACCCGGACAAGAACCACACCCCTGGAGCGACGGAGGCCTTTAAAAGTACAACTTTTCTCTGATATTAATTTACATGATATCAAACAAACACTATACAACGCGCATCCCTGCAGAGATTGGTAACGCATACGCAGTGCTGAGCAACCCGGCCAAAAGACGGCAGTATGACGTCACTGGAGGGGAGGAACCTAGCGGAGCAGGTCACTCTCACAGCAACGGCAGTGGCTTTGACTTCCACAGAGGCTTTGAGGCTGACATCACACCTGAGGACCTCTTCAACATGTTCTTTGGAGGAGGATTCCCTTCATGTAAGAACACACACACTCACACAACAATCCCCAGAAACTTAACAGAATGGATGATGACAGCAGCGCAATTTGATTGAAAGAATGCCACTCCAATGACTTATTTAATAGAATAATAACTTATAAAGTGCAGAATAATAATAGAAATACCTTTGTAATTGTAATATTGTAACATCATACTTGCCTATTGACTCTGCCTACTCCAAAAAGTGTGGCACAATTAAAATGTAAATGGAGAATGCAAGTCTGAAAAAGTAGGCATTGTTAAAGGAAGAAAATGGTTGTTTTAATTTGAAAAATAATTCTGAATAATTAATTATTATAATTGTAATGATTATACTAATAAACAAAGCATTCAGTATTTTTAGAATTAAATATACATAAATAAATATATATATATACAGTATATATATATATGTTTTTTAAATACATAATGGCATTAGTGTGTATTTTTGTTCTCTGGTATGTAGGAATTAATATACACTCCCCTCCAAAAGTGTGGGAACACCTGCAGGAGGTGAGTGTAAATAATTAAAATTCAACCTGTGTGTATATGACAATTCAAGTCTACGAAAAGCTAATTGTATTAATTCCATTTTATAGTAGTACTACTGTATGCTCATATGATAAATGGAGCATTTTGCCCTTCTGCTTTTAGGCATGTAAATTGTCTTATTTATGTTGATTATATGTTTATTTTCTTAGATGTACCAAAGAAAATAAAGCATACTGATACTACAGTATATCATACCCTAAACGAATTACGTGGCTTTAGCAGATGTTCTGTGAGCAATGCAGGTCTTTCCATGTGAGTTTATAAAGCCTCAAGAGCATCAAATACTTTGCGTGAATGCACAACTTAACTGCACATTTCTGTTTGTGCAGCGAGCTCGCACACCTTCACCAACGGCAGGACGAGCTATAGCCATCACACAGACTACCGACAAGAGAGGACGGAAGAAAGAGGAGATGTACGTGAATAGAGTCGGTCTTTATGCGCGTATACACTACTCTGTGCATGTGCTTGAAGCCAAAGTGTTTTTATCTCTCCATTTTATCTCTCCAGGGTGGATTTTCAATGTTCATTCAGCTGATGCCCATCGTGGTGCTGATCTTGGTGTCAATACTCAGCCAGATGATGGTTTCTCCTCCTCCATACAGCCTCTATTCTCGACCGTAAGGCCACACACGCGCACGCGCCCACACACACACACACAAACTATCACCACACTTGGTAATGTATTGACTCCATGAATCCGTTTTCAGGTCCACAGGTCAGACGGTAAAGCGGCAGACGGAAAATCTGCACGTGTACTACTATGTCACCAGAGATTTCAAGTCCGAATTTAAAGGATCTGCGTTGCAGCAGATTGAGAAAAATGTGGAGGATGACTACGTGTCCAATGTCAGGAATAACTGTTGGAAGGAGAGACAGACAAGTGAGTGATCATAAGCCTTGTTCACATAACAGATCCATCCAAGTAGCCGCATTAGAGACATTACACATTTGTCATTTACTGGTTGCCTGGGTGAAATCGCTCTACTGCTATGTTTGAAGCATGTCGAAGGCACCACCAATGGTTCCTTGTTACAGTACATAAAGGGCTACCAAAATATAAAATGGTCAATGTAGATAAGGTGGAACCTGTGACTCTGAGCTAAATCTGTTCATATTTACATTAATAAATAACTGGATAAATGTATAGATAACTTTTTCAACTGTGCAGGTTGAGGTTGCACACACATTTAGACAAGGGGCGGGCAAACTTTTTGACTTGCGGGCCACATTGAGTTAACAAAATTGGCCGGGTGGCCAGACTATATACAGTATTAGATACATACACTCTGTTTTACGCTTATAATTCTAACAGACCAGCTGGAATTATAGTGTCATACAATGTTCTATATGTATGTGCTTGTGTCCCTTTTTTCATGAGCACTTTAAATAACAGATCATATCAAATAACAAAATTAAATTTTACTGGTTTTTTTTACTGAATAAGACACCCGGAATGTACATGATAAAGGATGTGGTATACAGTATGAACTATCAATGCTCGGTTCGGGAAGATCTGGGTTCGATTCTCACTTGGGCATTTCTGTATGGAGTTTGCATGTTCTCCCTGTGCGTGCGTGGGTTTTCTCCGGGTACTCCGGTTTCCTCCCACATTCCAAAAACATGCATGTTAGGTTAATTGGCGACTCTAAATTGTCTACAGGTATGAATGTGAGTGTGAATGGTTGTTTGTCTATATGTGCCCTGCGATTGGCTGGCGACCAGTCCAGGGCGTACCCCGCCTGTCGCCCGAAGTCAGCTGGGATAGGCTCCAGCATACCCCCACGACCCTAAAGAGGAGAAGCGGCATAGAAAATGGATGGATGGAACTATGAATGCTAAAACATTGGCTATTAAAGAGTATGTGAATGTCCCTTGTTTTTTACTTCCCAGACAGTGAGGTGGGTAGGTTAAGTTGTGTGGCATGTATTTTTTGAACTTCTGTTTGTTTGGCACTGTTGGTGAGGTAGTTATCTGGATTGCTGCATGTGAAAAGCTACTTAAACCATCAAAAGGTTGTCTCAGATTGACTCTGACTACTAGCAAGTCATGTTGCCAGCTTGTATGTTAACGGTTTAATTACTTTGGAAGCAACTGGCGGGCCTGATTCAAAAGCTTGGCGGACCACATGTGGCCCCCGGACTGTAGTTTGCCTATCCCTGATTTAACCTGAAAGAATTGTGCCCTCTTCTGGTTGCTTTGTAGTAGTGAAGTCCACTATGTCTGCATTGCTTCAAAAGTTTTTATTATTTATAACTATGAATAATCTGTATTTTATTAAGAATCTCTTCATGTCTAATGTTATGTGGTGATTTTTTTCCAGAAACTGACCTGTTGTACGCCGCCAAGGTGTACAGAGACGATCGCATGCGCAAGAAGGCAGAGCTCATGACCATGGACAACTGCAAGGAGCTGGACAGACTAAATAACCTCTTTAGAGGCGGATGAGTTAGTCAGTTAGACACTGTTAGATCTTTTAAATATATATGAATAGATGTGTATGTTCATGTTTTTTTAAGAAAGAAATTATCTTACAAAGTGCAACCACAAAATAACAAAAACCCTACTGAAAAAAATTAGCTCTCATGTTGGAATTTGAAACCTCACTCTTCATGTTCACCTCACATCTTAAAGAAGAAATCAACATTCCGGAGAGACTGTTTTTCTCATTCTCCTGATGCTGGAAAGAAAGGACGCTTGATTACAAGCTGTGGGGCTTCTAGCAGTGAACATCATCCACTTCCTTGTTGTTTAAAGCCACCAATCAGCTTACAGCATGATCCGCTTGAAGACGTCAATTTGGACAAAGCCTCTGTTTTATCAATACCTGTGGAATGAATGAAAAACACTGGAACATAACAGAGGAGGAAACATCTAATTTCTCCACAATTGATGTAAAGACGGGACATACGGTAATCGATGCTGTACATTTTCATGTTTGAATGTTGGAAGTTTATGCAGTTATTTAAGTACTTATAGAAGATACTGGTTTTCTTCAAAGCTCGCTAATCATTGAAATAAAGTAATATTATTATTATTACCTGGAAGTGTTTTTCTGTGCCTCATATTGTTGGTGTTATGGAAATGTAAGCTACATAAAATCAGGTATTGTCCAAATGCACTTACAGTAAGTCTAAACAGCAAAAAAGCCACCTATTCACACTTATTTTTAATGTGCACAATACATTCCCCTAATTTTAAGTTCATATTGTGTCTCATATACTGTATAAATATTTTCAAACCACACACAATAAATCAGTTTTATATCACCCGACCACACACAGACAGGAAAGATCATTTGTTAAAGTATTTTAAATGTAATTGTATTTGTCATTTTTTTGTTTTTCATTTCTGACAATTTTTACTAGTTGCGTCACCCAAGTATAGTACTGGACACGTAACAGCTTCGGCGTGCTGCAATTGGCTTATCGGGAGTCAAATGACTACGATAGACCCGGAAATGAACGCCTAGCACTTCCGGTGCTGAGAAAAATGATAACAGTCGCAATGCAGTCAAGACGGCAGACGGCAATAGCTTTTTAAAAACTTGCTACTCTTCTGGCCGTCTTTTGTGTTTATTTCTTAGTGGGCCATGTTCACAACAAGCAGCTGTAATGCTTTTTTCCTCCTGGTTGTGTTCTGGGGTGCCCCGGAGTCTGTGGCAGCCTGTAGACAAGAAGCGGAGACTCCCGACTGGCGAATGACTCTTAAAACAATTCGTAATGGCATCCATAAGATCGACACTTACCTTAATGCGGCGCTCGACTTGTTTGGCGGCGACGACGGCTTGTGTCATTACAGGTGTAGTGACGGTAAGATCACATTTTATACACATAACATGTGACATTGCCTTCAACCAATCATTCCACAAATACACAGTAAAATGATGACATGTTTGACAATGTTACCACTGAGGGTTAAAAATTAGGCTAAAGCAAACTAAATGGAGGAGTCTTTTACGCGGCGTGGATTGCTGATGTGTTTATCTCAAACATGCAGATTACCATCTCTACATTAACCTTTGCTCCTCCCTTCCAGGATACAAGCCGGCACCCCGTCCCGGATACAAGCCGCCCCCACCCAATGGATGTGGAACACCACTCTTTGGCTTCCAGGTAGCCCTCCGCCATCCTACCACAATAATAATGAACATATTCTATATCCTATGTTGTAGTTTCAGTTCGACATAGGCATCCCATCCATGACCAAGTGCTGCAACCAGCACGACCGTTGCTATGACACCTGCGGCCGAGAGAAGCATGACTGTGACGAGCTATTCCAAGAGTGCCTGGAGACCATCTGCAGGAACGTGCAAAGGACTCTGGGATTGACCCAGAGTGTCCAAGGTATGACATACGCGTGCGGTTTGGCCACATTTATATTTTTAGTTAGAAAAAAGTTGTCCACTTGTTTTCTTTTTGCTACTACTGCTTGAGGCAGCAGCCTTTGTTAGTGGACCCCTTGAGTCGAACTCTCCTGAGGTCATACAATGTAGAATTTGCACACATTTTGACCACTATATATGGGATAACTCTTAAAAACTTGCACAATTTGACTGCTATTTTGGGGAAAACCAATAAAGTCACACAATTTGACCTCTGTTGTTGGGAGAACACATACAAAGTAGCACAATTTGGTGAATATTTTTTTGAAAACTACTAAAGTCACATAATTTGACCTCTCTTTTAGTAAAGAAAAACCTACAATTGTACCAGTTTTTTTGAGAAAACTAATAAAAAGTTGCACACTTTGACTGCTATTTTTGTAATACAAATCAAAGGTTTGCACAATTTCACTATTTTTTGCACAGTTTATACAACTGTTTTTGAGAAAAGTAATAAAAACTTGCATAATTTGACCACTCTTTTTGAGAAAAGTAATAAAAAGTCACACTATTTGATGAAGGATAAGCGGCAAAGAAGATGGATTGATGGACAATTTGACGGCTCTTTTTGAGAAAGCAAAACATTGCACAATTTGGCAGCTATTTTTGAGAGAAATCAGTTGCACAGTGTGCTATTTTTGTAAAAGTAATAAAAGGTTGCACAATTTCACAATTTTAACATTTTGGAGGAAACAAATAAGTTGCACAATTTGACAGCTATTTTTGAGAAAACTAATATAGAGTTGCAAGTTTGACCACTATTTTTGAGACAGCTAAGAATAAGTTAAATAATTTGACCGCTCTTTTTTCGAAAACTTATAAGCAGTCACACAATTTGACAGCTGTTTTGTGAGAAAACAAAACATTGCACAATTTGACTATTTCTCTAAAACTAATCAAAAGGTGGCACAATTTAACTATTTTTGGGAGAAAAAAAACTTTGTTTTTTGAACATGACATCACACTGGCCACAGTTTGACATTGGAACAGATGATTAGGCTCCAGCATGCCCCAGCGACCCTAATGAGGAGAAGCGGTATAGAAAATGGATGGATGGATGGATGGATGGATGGATGGATGGATGGATGGATGGATTTCTATTGCGGTTATTTCATATGGAAAAAATAATGTCGTTTTCTGTCGTTGTAGGAGCTGATGTGTCCAGCAGAGGGTGCAACAGAGTGTTTTACTATTATTGGCTGGCATCAACTAGACTGTATTTTCTACAAATGACTAAATTCAGTTTTCTTCTTTTATGTTTCTGGTCAGCGTGCGAGTCAGCTGTGACTCTGCTGTTTGACGCCGTGATGCATTTGGGATGCAAGCCTTACCTGGACAGCCAGCGGGACTCTTGCATATGTCAGTACCAAGTGAAGAAGGAGCTATAACGATGCACCAGGAGCCAAACAAACATAAGTAGTATGGATGGGATTAGGACAAACTCCGGAAGTAGAATGTTGTTTTTTTCTCAGGAATACTAGAGCTGCTGCTCCCTTTTTTCTTTTTTCTTTTTTTGAAGACGGCGGACTCTATAAATACTCTTAGCTTTGATTGATAACCTGTAAAAAATTTGATATGCATTTAATTATTTATGGTTGTCTTTGCACTGTTTAATAGACTGGTCCAACTGGTGGTTGGACTGCAAATTTACTGTATTTTCAACCCTTTATATAGGGAACTGATAGAAATAAAATATAATATATACGTCCAGTAAATTATTGTAATACATGTCAAGTATTGATGCTTGTAGTGTACATTTGCACTAAATTAGAAGTAACCAAATATGATTCCTTGCTTGGCAATTGTCTGCGTGTTAGGTGCCTTATGATACATTTTTGTGGTATTTTTTACCATTTATTTACCAGGGAATGAGACTGTTTAAGACAACAGGTGAGGTTTTTTTTTCAAGCTGGATAGGAGGCCAAGAAGGAAGCATGCGAGAAAAGAAAGCCAAGAAGAGGCCATGAAAAATGAGACACAAACACAAGGAGAAAGAAACAAGAAAAACAGACCAAGGAGAGAGACAATTGGATAAAACACAGAGGACCCAAGAAAACAACTGAGAAGGAGAAAGGTACAAGAAGAAGACAAGCAAAGGAAGGATTGCACAAAGGCGCCAAAGAGACAGATGCAGGATACAAGAAAAAGCTGAGAAGGAGGAGACGAGGAAAACAAACCAAGAAGTAAAAGGGTCAAAGAGAAGAATCTGTGGAAGGAGACAGCGTGAAACATGTTAAGGATGAGAGAAGAAAATGAAAAAGAGCTACAGAGGGTAGAAGGAGACAAGTGGGCAAATTCAGAAAAAATAAAGCCAAGGGCGCAAAAAAAGGCGAAAAGAGCAGAAGACATGGATAGGAGGCCGAGGAAACACTAAGGAGCGAAGTAGGACACAAGGATACGGAGACAATCAGAAGGAGACGAAGCATTAGAAGACAGAAGTACACGGGGAAAGGTGCCAGAGAGACAGAAGAGACAAGGGAATGAGGCCAGGAATCAAGGGGACAAGTACACAAGCAACGGGAGACAAGGAGCGAAGGCAGGAAGGAAGGAGCTTAGGAGACAAACAGAACGATCCGTGGAAAAGGACGGAAGTTAGTTCACACTCTATGTGAGACTCCGCTTTATACTTAAAAACATATAGAAAAACAACTCTATTCTTAATTCTATATGTATACGTGTGTACTTGTGTGTAATTAATAAATGTAGTCCTTATTCTATTAGTTTTTAAGTGTGCAGTAGACTTGAGTCGTCGTTGAAAAAATGTGGCCAGCCAACACGGAAGAGCGCGCTTTGATTAGCAGACGTGTCAGCCAATCGTTATCTGATACTCGACCAATGAGCGTGGAGGAGGCGGGGCCTGACGGAGAGTCCTGTTTGCGAGCTGTGTTGTCAGGACGAAGGTGCAGATATGTCCTACATCGGAGCCGCCCGTGCAGGTAAAACACCTTTATAACATCTCTACATGCTACATGTATGTAACATTAATGTTTGCGCAAGGACAGAACAACACCAGGAAGTCCTGATTATTGGAAAAATGTTATTCACTACGAAGTTGCCGTAGGCTGATTGCTTACGTAGGTGAACGCTGTCATTGTAACGCCTTTCTTTAAAAAAAAAAAAAAGTAGCAAAAAGATGGTTAATTACTTAATATTATTTCTTCTTCTTCCTTTAAGCAGCAAGTGTTGCCATGGACAATATAACTGCCACTGACAGCACGGGTAAGCGAGCTTTTTAGAACATTTCTTACAGTAACTTACCTATTTATATAAAACATGTTGGAAGTGAAACCGAAGGGAAGGTTTTAATGATTAACTGAAGCTGATGACTGGTGCCCTGATGACACCTGTTTATGTATGCTGTTTAATTGCTTGTTTATTGAGTGTGAAGTTCGCCCTTAATGTTTGCTTTTCACTTTAAAACAGTTCGGAAACCAATATCCCCATGTCTGGTTGTAGTTATACTGCAGTTATCTTTTGATGGACTAAATCTTTAATAAATAAATGTGCTCCCGTTATTACTTCCTGAAATATAACTTGATGGAACAAATTATTTCTACCAATTTTATTTTTTTTGTTGTATCAACCAGCATTTTTAACGATTACCTGTGTAATATTATTAATTACTAATTAATAACATGTACTTATTAGGTTTTTGTGATCATCCATGCAGTTACAAAGTTATAAAGATGTGGACATTGAAAAAAAGGATATTTTCTAATTTAGTCTAATTCATTCAAAATTTTCACCTACTTGAATGAAATGAACTTTGTGTATTCACATATATATAGCAAACCTAGTTTAATCTGGATCTGGTCTCCATTGCGCCACCAACTTAATTTATGATTGAAGTCAAATAAAATCAAAACAGACATTATTTCTTATTTTCAACACTTTTTACAATATTTTATTTAGAATAATAATATACCTTGTTTATACTCCTATTCATTTCAGTATATTGACTGTGTGTGTCCACGTTTACACGTGTCCAACCTGTAGTGAGCCAGATCTGATCCAGATCTGTCCATTTAATTTAAACCCTTTTGGAAGGAAGTTATTGAAACCTTTTTTTTAGACATTTTACTAAATATTTAATAATTAATTATAATGTTTTATGATAATAATATGCCATGTTTGTTTCAATGTATTTAATATTTGCAATATGCGTGTCCGTATTCATGTGCCAAACCACATTTAATGTGGATCTGATCCACATTGCACCACAAATTTAATGTATGATTGAAGTAAAATAACTTTTATTTAAATAAAATAATTTTGCATGTTTTTAAGTATTATTATATTATATTATGTTAGATTAATCATATTTTTCTGTGTTATCATTACTTTACTTCACTGATTGGCTGGGAAGAGTCACATGATTCTGCTGCCTTTTCATGGTGAATATTCAGATTGCCAAAAACGGTTCCTCGTGTTATTGAGTGCCAGCATGTCAGTCAGTGAATGTTCAAGCCTTGGTGGAGGTCTCTGCTTCCTGAATGTTCTTGTTTGTTTTTGTTCACACCTCAAGATATCAGAATGTTTTCATATGAAAGGAATGAAAAGGTGTGTAAAATTTGTAATCCTTTAGGGGTTTCTGTCATTCAATTTCAGTGCAGTGTACCATAAAGACACAAAATCCTGACTTCCATGTTTAAAAAAAACAAAAAACCACCAACCTGGGTGGGGTGTCATCTTTCTCCACCAGCTATTGAAGGTTGCCAGGACTCTAAGCTGGCCCAACAATGGCTGCTTGTGACCCTCATGCTTATTATGCACCTGTAGCTGAAGCGTCTGACAAAGAAAAACCCGCTTCTGCAATGTGTTCATTCTCATCACGTCACTTCTTTCAGCGACATGCAGCCTGAATCTGACGGAGACGGACGCCTTCAGAAGGTAGACCTTACAGATCATCAATCAGTACTCCCTCCTTTGGGTCTCATGAATGTTCCACGTTCCAACAGTGAGACACTTTTGGACCCCGACCAGGAGTACAAGATGGACTATAACCGTCGAGGCCTGGCGGTCATCTTCAACCAGGAGCGCTTCTTCTGGCGTCTGGGCATGAACGACAGATACGGAACCAACACAGACCGTGACAACTTAGAAAGGAGGTACGCGGAAACTTTTTTTTTTTTTTTTTTTTTTAATTTGTAGCTACCTGCAGTGCATCACGCTGTACTTTGGTCTTTGGTCTCTTCCAGGCTGAGGGCGCTAAACTTTGAGGTGAAGGTTTATGATAACTACAAAAATGAGGAAGTCTTGGAGAGAATCCATGAAGGTGATTACTTCTCACCTTCTCACTTTCTTTCTAAACATTAACGACACGTACATGTTTTTGTAAATGTCCATGAAGATTTCGCCGATTTAGATTCTTCAAAGATGTTCTTGTAAACATTGAAGATGATTGTGAATCTTTCATTGGCCCAGCATGCATGTTTTTGTCAACATCGCACATGATTTAGATGGTTAGACGAAAAGAACATCTGCATTTATTAAAGAGCAGGGGTGTCCAAAGTGCGGCCCAGGGGCCATTTTATTGTCCCGTGGCTCATTCTACAAATATAACTTAACAACAAAAAAACGTAAAAAAAAATAAAAAAAAAACACAGCAAAAACTGAAAAGTCTGCAGTAATTTTACAAGAACCACAGCATTAAGAGAAAATAAGTTGTAATCTAACTAGAAAACGTCATAATTATACGAGAATAAGTTAATATTATGAGGAAAAATATTTTATTTTAATAGCAAAATGAGCTGAAATATTACCATTCCTTTTTAAACTTAAAAAAAGTCATAACTTGAGAAACCAACAAAATAAAAAGGTTTTATGACAAATTAGGTCTGGGAAAAAGTTATATAATGGGAATAAAGTCATAATATTATGAAAAGAAAATTCACAAAGATTATTTAAGACAAGACCAAAGTTCATAATAATAATAATAATAATAATAATAATAATAATAATAATAATAATAATAGGCTTTTTTCACCTATATCACAAAGCTGATATGCCGCACAGTGGCCGAGTGGTTAGCATGTTGGCCGCACAGTCAGGAGGTTGGTAAAATCTGGGTTCGAATCTCTCTGTGTGTGGGTTTTCTCCGGGAACTCCGGTTTCCTCCCTTCGCCCGAAATCGGGCTGGGATAGGCTCCAGCATACCCCCGCAATCCTAATGAGGATAAGTGGCATAAAAAATGGATATACTTGTATAATAGCCTTCTCATCTTTGTGTATTTTTTGTCAACGTTGGAGTCTATGAAGCACATACTGCTTCTCTTGAATCCCATCCATCCATCCATTTTCTATGCCGGTTATCCTCACTCGGGTCGCAGGGGTATGCTGGAGCCTATCCCAGCTGACTTTGAGCGAGAGGCGGGGTACACCCTGGACTGATGGCCAGCCAATGGCAGGGCACATATAGACAAACAACCATTCACACTCACATTCATACCTATGGACAATTTAGAGTCACCAATGAACCTAACATGCATGTTTTTGGAATGTGGGAGGAAACCGGAGTACCCGGAGAAAACCCACGCACATACGTGGAGGACATGCAAAGCAGACGCCCAAGCAGAGATTCCAAACCAAACCTTAAACCTTGTACCTTACCAGGGAGGCTGAGGAGTGTGATCCCATGATAGCTGGAACACACCCTCCGGTCTCCCTTCGTAAAACAGGGTGACCGCCACCCCGGTTTGCCAATCCAGAGGCACCGCCCCCGATGTCCACACGATGCTACAGAGTCATGTCAACCAAGGCAGCCCCACAGCATCCATGATGATTGTAGGATCTAAATTATCGTGAGCTTTTATGCCCCAAAAATGATCCAAAACCTTGCTCTAGCAAAACATCTTTGAGTGCCATTCTAGTCATTGTGTTTGACAAATATGACGCTCCACCAGCTGCCGAGGCCAACCACTCGGACGCAGACTGCTTTGTGCTCATCTTCCTGAGCCATGGTGAGAACGAGCACGTGTACACGTATGACGGCAAGATCAGCATCCAGCACATCACGTCGCTCTTCAAAGGAGACAAGTGCAGAAGCCTGGTCGGGAAGCCGAAGATCTTCGTGTTGCAGGTGTGCACGGTCACAGCACGCTGACCGCATGTCTGTTAGCCTCCTTAGCTGAAATACATCTCTCCATCAGGCGTGCCGCGGAGACAAGCACGACGACCCCTGTGACGCAGTGGACAGCGAAATCAAGACGAACGAGGTGATGGTGGACGCCAGTGCCGTCCACACTCTCCCGGCTGGAGCAGACTTCATCATGTGCTACTCTGTGGCGGAAGGTGAGTAGACTGTTCCACAACCCAAGGATGTTGTGTTTTTGGAATACGTAACCTACATTGCCTGTTAGTCACTTGACAACCACAAAAATAGATTGGTTCCCCTTTTTTGGCAACTTTACAACTTGGTGGGTATGACCGTCATTGCCATCAGTGTCCTCTGTGTCCCTCTCTCAAGGTTACTACTCCCACCGGGAGACCATAAACGGCTCGTGGTACATTCAGGACCTCTGCGAGCTGCTGAAGAAGTACGGAGATTCTCTGGAATTCACGGAACTCCTCACGCTGGTCAACCGCAAAGTGTCGATGAGGACCGTTTTCAACAGTAAGCTAAGGGAGGCCATTGGGAAGAAGCAGGTACCGTGCTTCGCCTCCATGCTCACAAAGAAGCTCTACTTCCGCCCCAAAAAGTAACCTCCCTTGACTTCTTATGTTGCACCTGAACGCTACACAGTTGAAGAGTTGGTTAGTTAACATGAGAATAACAAGAATCGCTTACGTTGGAATAATTATTGATAATCGGAATGCAGCAGCAGTTCAAATAAAATCAACAGGTTTCCCCAGTGATTCATAGTTGGTTACTAGTGTGCGAATTTGCGCTAACTTTACCAGTCAAATATTGAGCCTTTTGTCCCTTGAGGGCCACCGTAGTTCTTTCTTGTTAGAGAGTCAGCAAGTGCACTGTTTACATACACAGTGTAATTATTGTGGTTCTATGCTCAAAGCTAACTATGGCCATGACAAAAAGGGACAGTTAAACTGGTAGGGGCAGGGGATGACACCAAGTAAGCACAGGGGCACCTCGATTTGTTTGTAGGCTGCTTTGTTTGGGCACTCAATTTCGTGGACCGATACAGTACAGGGCAAACTAACTTGTTTGTTAGGTGCCATCTTGTAGAAAAATTGGGACAGTTTATGAAAACAAACGCAAAATCTTAGCAAAAATTGATGATGAAAACCAAATCATATGAAAACTGAGGTTTAGCTGTATCGGAGTACTACTGCTATGTATGTATGTGTGTATGTGTGTGTGTATGTATGTATGTATGTATGTATGTATCGACCCTGCTATATCACTGGTCACAATGCTACAGGTTGTCTTTATTAAAAAATACTGATATGAGCATCACAAGCATACCATAAATGCTCTAATTATAGCCGGGGCGTTAATTCGAAGCAGGTGATAATTGGAGAGCGGCTGTTGTGCGCAAATCATGTTGTGTGTATAATGACTTCATTTTTAAAATTTGAATAATGATTCAAATAATGAGTGCATGACAAACATAGCTCTCGCTGACCACATGGCAACCAATGTTGTAAAAGCAGGAAGTAGCTAACTACCCAGCCAGCAAGATGAGTTGATTGTAAACAGCAAGGCGAGTGTAAAGACGCATGGCTTTCACACCAACAGCTGAGTAGCCCAACCAACATTTTAAAGCGCATGTAGAGGTAGATGAAGCGACTAGATGCTGAACGCTCATGATACTTCAAATGCAGCTGCTCCCATCTTGCGCCACAGCTGTTAATGACAAAATGTTGTTGACCCTGTGCTAACTACAGACCCCGGCGGTTATTTGCTTTTGTAGACTGCGTCCCTAGTGATGATAGGAGGCATTATTATGGGAAGATGCATCTTAAATAGTCTGTACTAAATGACTTCAAATAAGCAACATAATCTACCAGCACAACTAATTGGGTGTTAGATATACTGTAGCTGTTCTTTTTTGCTTACTGGGGACCACATCTTATTACGTTTCTTCTTCAACTTCCCACGTTCACGTCTTGTTTACTTTACGGGCCTCTGTAATAGTAGTCTTTTTTTTTCTCCTTTCTTAAAGTCTTCATTCCGGACAACTCAGCGACCGCATCCACATGCTGTTTGTCTACCAAGAAAGGGAATTCATATATTTGTGCGTGCATGATGTGTCAGAACTTTCATTCCAAACAGCAAATTGGGATTTTACACCCAAAAAAAAAAGTACCTCAGGGAGTATGGGTGTGTATGTGTGTGTTTTTGTTTTTTAACTTTTGTACTTGTGTGGACATAAAGTAACTTAGTCACACGATCTATGACTCAGGAAGAACAGAGCGACCTTGATCCTGCCTTACTTGTTTGTTCAGTGTGAGAACGTCTGTGTTTCAATGCACAGATTTAAAACAGCACAGAAGGCAATTCAGCAAATGACTTTTATTTCAATAGTCCACTTTTTGTTTCCTCCCTCCCCCCACAAAATGTTATTCCTCATTAAAAATGCATCATTATGAAAATAAAGGGTGTGTTTTGGCTCTGGTCTGTAAACCGTGATGATGATGATGATGATGATGATGATGATGATGATGTCGTCAAGGCTTGGGCTGGATCTGTTCGATTGGGAGTTGAAGTTGTGTTGGATTACGTAAGCGTTTTAAATCGTCCTCTACCTGCAACACAGTCACATGATTTCTTGGTTTAAATTCAAATAGATCAGCTGAAATGGCCGACTGACATTCTTATTTACTCTCATTAATATTATTAATTTAAAAAAAAGGTATAATTCCGAATTGTACTGTAATATTTTTGCCATTTACAAAATAATTAATAGGGGTGCCACAAGATCTTGTTTCACAAGATCTCGCAAGATTAAATCATAACAAGATTTCTTTCTTGTTCAGAAAAAAAATGTCTCACTTGCACTCGTCCTGGGACAATAATAAATGAATCGCACAAACAAAAATTAACTCGATAATTTTGCCGGCCTCAGCATGTTGGCATGTGCATGCGTGTCTGTTTTCCTCATCTCTTGCCTCCGAACAAGCAGGAAGAGGGTTCACTCCGTGCTTTGGTTTCAGCACCTTGGTATGTTTGTGCCATAGAACAACAGCATGAACAGAGTGAGCCCTTTTGTCAGTCATACAGTCGCTTTGTCTCGGTGGGTGGAGGCGGGGCTGGTAGTATACACACACAGAGTGCAGAAGAGTATAACGCAGTAGAAATTAGAGCTGCAACTATTAATCGACAACTATTTTGGTAATGGATGAATCATTTCATTTAAAATGTACTGTAAATATACTGATTTCAGCCTCTCAAATGTGACACTTTTTTTTTAAATGTCCTTGGTCTTAAATGAAAGCAGACCTAGAATCTTTGTGTTCCAGGCAAAACAAGATAGTCACATCAGCTTTGGCTTTGGAAAACAGCAATCTACATTTTTTTCCTTTTTCTGATATCTTGAGGAGCAAACCCCTGCGGAGATGTGTGTGTAGAGCATGCATAAGAACATTCCCACCCAGAGTATGGGATTTATCCACTTGTACTTGTGCATAGGAAAATGCATACATTTCTGCACAACTCTTACCATGCGTACACACAAAACCTAGTGGTAGAACAGTGAAACTACAAATAGCTATGGCTGTGCCAGTCCAGCAAAGGCCACATCATCTTGCTACGTGCTACACAACTTGACCAACAAACAAGGCACTGCCCGTAACCCCAGAGCAGACGAGCCGGTGCCAAACAAAAAGCCTGCCCCTAAAGTTTATTTTTGTTATTTCCTATTGATTTATTGGTAATGCACATGTAGCAGTCTGTGCTAGTGACTTGTGGATTTGAAGTAGAGTGTTTGTGATGTTTTTTTTATACTTCTGTACTTCAATTTCGGTGTCTTCCTTGCCGTCTTTGCTATTATTTTGGGGAGGCAAAAGGTCCATTCATGCATTCTTAAAGCGAGTGCTTCATCGATCATATAATCAACCAATGAATCGATTATTAAAATAATCGTTAGTTGCAGCCCTGGTAGAAATTACATTAGAAGACTGCAATATATTGTCATTTATGTTTTTTCATTGTACTTTTCTTAAAAGTAATGTTAAAATCTCGTCTTGTCCAATCCCGTGTATCGTCACGTCTTGTGTCATTCAGAGTAATGAATTAAAAACATCAATAACATGTAGTGCCATACTGTAAGCATGCTAGCTTAAAGCAAGTTGCATTGCGTGTCTGCACATGTCGAAGCCAACCACGACTGAACAAACAAACCTGAGCCAGCTCGTCTTTAAGTTCGTTGTACTTTTCCACGTTGAACTTCTTCTTGCTGGCCCCCTTGTAGAAGTAGTGGAGGAACTGTCTGTCTTTCGCATTTGGATAAATGTAATCCTGGAAAAGAAATGAAAAGATTGAAGAGAAATTCAAAAATGAGAGCGAGATTAAGGTGAGGGTGCTTCTCTTGCCTCCTTTGTGAGGACGTAATAGGCGAACGCCCCCATGCTGGTGGCGTAGGTGACAAAGTAAGTGACAGGCTCCATGACGTCCCACGAGTACACCCACCAGGTAAGCCAGGCCAGAGCCCCTCCCTGCACAGACAGCAGGGCCAAACCCACCCAGACCGCCCTGGATGTTTGGAACGTGGCCGTATGAGACAGCTGAGCCTTCATCTGCAAAGTAGTGTATTAGCGAAGCGAGAAGATGCAGTGCAAAGTAAATAATACTGGGACTCTGGCGCACCTTCTCCAGAGGGGACAGCTCCTGTTTGAGGCTGTCCAGCCTCTCCAGCAGTTGGCGCTCTTTCAGTAGGTGGTGTTCAGGCAGATGGAGGGCCGTGTGCAGAAGGTGCACCACGTGCTTCATGTCGTCCAGCTGCAGGGCGTGCTCGCTCGACTTGCACACTGCAACATGGTGGGCGTCGCCAGAAACATTTTTGTTGTCTTATTTCAAGATATAATTTTATTTTTGGCGCTTGAATCACAATGGAATTCATAATCAGAAATGGTGCGTTCTCATTTGTCAAGTCTTAGACGTAATTGTCCCCCAAAGTGAAAAGTAGCTTGCTTACTATCAACCCAGCGAACAAACTAATAACGTTTATTTCATGACGTTTATTCGTAACGTCCGACAGCATACACCATGAATGTGGAAGTAGCTTGCTAACTGACAAAACCTTTTTTTTTAAAGTGACAGGAATCCATTTTATTTCGGCACTCGAGTCACAGTGGATTTGTTCACGTGCCCCAGAATTAAAAATGGTTGCGTTGAAAACACTTTACATAAAACACTAAAAGTAGCCTGCTAATAAGCAGACAAACGAAAAAAAAAACTGACACAACTTTTTGACTAGGAAGTCATTTTCTTTTCACCGTTCGAGTCACGATAGAACCCTTCCCTCCGGCTCCAGAATTTTAAAAAATGGTACTATCCTGTGTTTATTCGTAATGTCTGACGTCATTCTCTGTGAACCAGAAAGTAGCCTGCTCACAACTCAGAGATATTCTCAACAAAAGCCAAAACCTCACTTTCACTTCCTTAAATATTGAAGTTTGAGGTTTATTAACATTTTGGATTGACCTGACACTGACCTGACACTGTAATGCAAATTGCCCAATAACTTTGCACGCAGTATGCAAGTTCAATGTCAAGAATCCATTTTCTTTTCCATGCTCGAGTCCCGATGGTACCCTTCCCCCTGCTTCAGAACCAAAAATGTTTATTTGTAATGTCTGACTTTATTTGCCATGATCCTGAAAGTATCCTGCTAACTGACAAGTATTTTTCTTTTGAGTTTTGTGTCAGGAGCCTATTTTCTTTTCGGCACTCGAGTCACAGTGGAACCATTCCCCCCTGCTTCAGAATTTTACAAAAATGGTATGCTCCCATCAACTGACATTAATCTGCATGGATCAGGATGGAGTCTGCTAACTACCCGCTGTTTTTATGAGTTTGTCAGAAATCCATTTTCTTTTCGGCGCTCGAGTCACATCGGAATCCTCCACCTTGCCCCAGCATTAAAAATGGCACAATCCCAAACAAGCTGACTAGTTTAAAGTGTTCTCCTGCTACAGACAAAGGAGTCAGAATGACCGCATGAATAATGTACGCAAACAAATACAAATGTTATCTTGCGGCGTGAACTAACATGTTAAAAACAACTGCAAATAGACCCAAACATGACAGTAAAACCACTTTCAGGACAAGTAACACCGGCTGGACGGTCCAAATGAGCTGCAGAGGTGATGACTGGTGGGACCTGTATACCTTTCTCAGGCGAGCAAACATCGTAAACGGTGCCGTTGATGACCAGCTTGAAGTCCTTGTCGATCAGCAGGGCTTCTATCAGCGTGTTCCAGGCTACACGTTCACCATCTGTTAAGAAAAAAAAACACTTTCGTAGCGGACTTAGGAGTCATAAAATGAATATGAAAAGCTTGCAAATGATATGCTGCTCACTTGTTCCGTGTCGTAGTACACAGTAGTGTTGTTGCAAGTTTCATTGCATTGCACAGCAGAACAACAAAGAAGAATGACTCGGTGAGCATGTGCTTACACACACATTCACTTTAAGGCTGGAACCCTTGGTTATGATCATTCTTTTCAAGCTGCCAGTGGTCCAGTGACCTACTACAAGTCACATCACAAAATGACATGTGGAACCTTTACAGATACCCCGAAGTTGTACAATTCTGACATTTCACCAAATATTTCTGTCCAAATACTCTAAACCCTCAGAAGTCACCAAATCTCACTCAGTTAGCATCTACAGCATTGATTTTACAGGGGTGTTTTGCTTTTTCTTTGGATTTTTTTGTGTTTTTGTACTGCTTGTACCCAGGAGTATCTGTGCAGAAACAGAATTGGGACTCATTGCAGCATAGCATACAGTTGAGGCAAAAGTTTGTCCAAGCTGCTCAGTACAACATGGCTGACTGGCCTCCAACATGGCAATGGCCTTCTTTTTACACTTGTATGGCAGCCAAGAGTGTTAAAATTGAGAAGGTCTTCATCTGTCTGTCATTTCGTCATCAAAGTCAAGGGTGAGTACACAAATAATTGTAAGTTCCATGTTTCTGTTTACACTTTCAGATGTTACTTTGCCCGTGTGGTTAATAAAGTTTGCATGATGGTGACAGCTTGACACAGGAACAGATTATTTCAAGAGGCGGAAAACTGTTGTAAAAAAAAACAAACTGGAGTGACTTTTGCATGAATCTAGCTACCGTGGAAGTGAGGTGAGTATTTGTGTGGTGACTTTATTTCGACTCCTCCCTGTTTGGCCACAGTTCCTCCACAGAACCAGTTTGACAACACGTGCGGAATGCAGTGCAGCTGCGGGGTGGGTGCTACCTTTGGAGAGCACAGAGGCGGTGACGCCAGGGTCCTCCCTCTGTAGCTCGCTGATAAGGTCGCCTACAGTCATGAGCATGGGCCGCAGGAAGAAGAGACACGTCTCCTGCCTGCAGGTCAGCGGCACCTCCAAAGCCAGGCGGCCATGTTTGTACTTTAGGGAGACTTCTGTGAATAAGAGAAGAATCCAGAGGGAGTTAGTGCCTTGTCACTCATGCTTCATTGTCATGTGAGTGCAGTAAGGTCATATTACCACCAGGAGGCGGGCGTGTGCTGTAGAAAAGAGCTTGACAAGTTCCCAGCAGAGGCGGTTGAACCTGGAAAGACAAGATAGTCCATAATGACAGCACTCCCTTTACTAATTGTTTTTACAGCAATGTAAACTACGCATCTACATCCTGGAAGGAAAGATAACAGGCTTACAATCTAACCCCACAATTCCCTTCATTGGAGTCCCCTGCTTCATGGTGTAACAGCCACCCTTTTATTGCACATTCTGCTGATGTACAGTATGTTTTAGGGCGGCAGCATTTATTTATTGCTCAATAATAGGTGTGTTCATGCATCCACAGGGAACATTTTTGCAGTCAGCAGAATCTGCTTTTACACAGAGATCCTGCAAAATTGCAGCATCAGGCCCGTAACAGTAGATCTGGCATTTGTCAAACTGTGCCTTTTATACAGGAATAAGTGAGTGTGCTTTCCAGCATTCCTTTATACATAGGCAGCATCCTGACTGTCATGGCTCGTGTAACACTGACTGTAAAAGCTGGCACATTTCCCCACAAGTGTTGTTTTGTATAAACTGCGCTGATGTGGAAACTTTCCACCTACCGAGGGGAGCATCTTATATGCAAAGATGCTGTGAAAATCTTAGCTGTAGCTAAATTTATCCACCTGTGCCTTTTACACAGAACCCATCGAAGTTATCGCTTATATACGGTACAGAACTGGTATTAATCTGCCTGTGTCTTTCACACAGAATAAAGCAAAAAGAGAAATTGCTACACCGTTCCGGCATTCCCGACAATATTCTGGCTCGAGCCACACCACCTAAAAAAGCTGGCATTTTTCCACCGGTGTCACTGGTCTGTATGAACTCCACAGACACAGAACGAGGAGGAAAATGTTGACGCAGCTTTTTTCCAGCTTTCTTAATGGTTTAATTTATTTTGAAGGTAACAGAAGCCTCTTTTACACAGACACACCACAAAATAGATCTGTAACAGAAACTCTAAAATTGACAGTATCTGCATGTGTCGTTTCTACGGAACACAGCACAGTGAGACTGTGTGCTTTCCGGCATTTCCTTATGCACGTGTTTCCTGTTATGGCTCTAGTACAGTGGCTGGCAATCCGCGGCGCGGAGCGGCTCTCCAGCCTCCTTGTTGCGGATCCCATACCGAACTCTGATTTTTTTAAAACACAGAAGCAGAGAAAATGTGTGTTGCCGAAAAGAGTTTGAAATATCTGACTCACCGCTAGTCAGTGAATGCATCTACACTGCGTTCTGACTGCTAATTGGATGAGCAAGGGAAGGGGGAAGGGGTCAGTTTGTTCAGGCAGCGAGACACGAAAAAGACGTCTTGACAGTGCGCTACCACGCCGGTATAATATCAATTATTATGAATACGTCCCTAAAAAGACAAATAGAAGAAAGAAGAAAATAGAGAGCTGAATTCCGAACGGATATATTCCTTTGCCTTCAACGCCAGTGATGCAGGCTTACCCACCCGTGTGCTTGATATGTGGTGAGAAATTAGCAAACAACAGAAAATGTAACGTTGAAAACCATTTTCGAACCAAGCACTCACCTTTTTCTGAAAAGCAGCAATTTTGGAACTACTTGGGAATGTTGAGCAGCGCAAACATACTTTGAAGAAGTGCATGAAGGCTCCAAAATGAACTACAACTGCTAGCGTTGTGACTGCAATGGAGATCATAAGGAGGAGGAAACCATTCACAGATGGAGAATACCGTAAATGAAAGACTTGTTCATGAAAATATCACTGCATCTATTCTCCAAATAAAAAAAATAAACAATAAAATATTATTATTATTAATTATTCTGAAAGTGTAAAAAAATGCTGCTCCCTGCAAAGACGGTCAAGAACAGGACCAATAGAATGAGTCAAAGGAAATAAACGATATTGAGCAGACAGCACTGATATGTAGATAAGTGAACTCTGATGGGCTTTTTTATGGTAAAGTTGGCTACGTTTTCTTTTCATTTTCCACAAACACGGGAACGAAGCAAAAGAGCCTCATTAGTTCAGTGTTGAAGTTATTTCAGAGTAGGCCTACACATGCACTCTGCACTTCTGTTGTAACAGGTCACATTAGAAAAAGATTAAAAGTTTTAAACGTTTATAAGCTGTGTCATGTTTTGCGGCTCCAGACCATTTTTCTTTACTGGAAGAGGAGGCAAATGACTCTTTTGATGCAAAAGGTTGCCAACCCCTGCTCTAGTCACACTGCGACACAATTGCGGCAACGTCCAGCTTCACTGGGTTCTGTATAAAAGGCAAAAGGGAATACATGTCGGATCTTCTGTTACTGATGCTGCAATTTATTGGAACTTGGTAAAGAGGCTCCTGATACTACCTCCAAAAGGTGGAAAATTGCCGGGTTGACTTTGTCCTAACCCATTCAGTGTCATTCATACAACATCAACATGAGGAAAAATGTGGCCTTTAGTTGAGGTTCATTACGCATAGTGAGGTCAGTTTAAATCCAAACTCACATTTAAAGCATGAGGCTGCATTTTTAACAGGATTACTGTAATGATTAATATTAGCCTGCCTATTCTTTAGGGGAGTAAAAATGCCAGGATACAAATTAAATTGTATGCAGTCCTGAGGAAACCAGATGGATTCCTTGGCAACTAGCACTAAACCACTTAATCTAATTACAGGGTTGCCCCATACATTCATTTATTTGTGGTGGCCTGTCCAGATTAAATTTGGACTGCCACAGAAGCCTGTGAAGCTACCTTTTATTTATCTTTTAGATTTGGCGCTATCTGCTTTGTCCAGTAGATGGCATTGTAGCTCTGTGCAGTAAGGTGCCCTCTAATTTGCAAGTACAGTCAAACTTGTCTATAGCGGCCACTAAAGGGAGACTGCAAAAGTGGCCGCTATAGACAGGTGGCCTCTATAAACAGGTTGGTGGCCATTTTGAATGTTGACCAGTAGAGGGCACTGTGGGACTGTGGATAAAAGTTGTACAGCACTACTAGGCTTATTATTATCCACGACTCACAGAACAAAGCTGTGCTAGTAATGTCTTTTGTTATGTTTGTTTTTAATATTTTACTTTTTATACGGCAGAGTGTCATTACAGCTTTAGTTCATCAGGAAGTGACGGTGGGCGCCCCGAGCAGGAGAGCTAGGCTCAGTGCTAGCTGTGAGTTTCGAGAGAGTTAGGAAATGTGTTTATGTTGGCGTGGATGTAAAGTCCTGCAGTGTTCTCCGCTGTTAATAAAGCCATTAAAGTGCATCGGCGACGTGAGTCTCTCCTTCCCTACAACAAGGGGCATTACAGTATTGACTGTAATGCAATGTGACAGTATTGTTTCACACCAGGAAATAAACGGTGTCACTGTAGTAGCAAGCTCCAAAGAAGACAGCTTTTTTTGTGTCGAATACAGAAGATGAGGACTTTGATGGATTTGTGGATGAGGATTGATCAAAAATAACGCGAGTACATTCTAAAATACTCCAATTAAGTACAACCGAACTCAGTTTTGCTCCCGCTGCCTTAAAAACATACAATAGCATGCATGCTAGCGTATGTTTTACCATGCATGCAGTATTGTATTGTATTGTAGCGTCGCTGGGAGCACGTCCTGTTCCCAGCCTACTTTGTGGTAATGTTTTGGTGCAAATGCTCTTAAAGTTACATGTTTGACCAGGAAATAAACGGTGTCACTTTAGTAACAAGCTCCAAAGAAGACGGCTTTTTTATGTGGAACAACTGACAGTTTGTGTGGATCTTGTGAATGATTGTGACTGAGCTAGGACTCAGTAATTAAAGTCTACACACGACGGCTTCATTGATTAAAAAACGAAACTTTTTCGTGCATGAAGCTTCTGCTTGAGTCGTTAATTTGGCCGCTATATGCGGTCAGATATTGACCAAGGGAGACAAAATGGGTGGCCGCTGGCCGTGTTGGACAGGTGACTGCTATACACAGGGTCTATAACATGTAAATTTGCTGCGGGGGATTTTTCAGTGGCCGCTATACGCAGGTGGCTGTTATATAAAGGTGGCCGCTAAGACAGGTTTGACTGTAACAGCCAACAACTAGAGCCAACAAACACAACAACAGTCTTACTTATGCTGTCAACCAAAAAATAAACAACACAACATGTAACACAATGTTGTTGTTGATAAAAGACAACAACAATGAACAACTACCATTCTATGTGGGTAACAAAAACCAAGCACGAGCAACAAACTCAGAATTTTAAAGGAAAACAGCACTTTTTTTGGAATTGTCCCCATTGCCATTCATCCACAATCCTTCTGTGAGACATGAACACATATGTCTCTCTTTTTCTGTGCGTTCTAAAGATATAAAAACAGACATTCATTACTGCACGTATGGGAACCACTTATTCCGCCTATAAAGCCTTCTGAAAAAGACTCCAACAATGCTCCATTTACAGATAATGTGGTGTGCATAATAACCAAGCTACAGCAACATTGTTATTATTTATATTGTTACGCCGATCAAACTACATTACTGGCATATTGACACTTAGCCGGAACACACAGGCTAGCTACTAGCTGGCTAGCGACTAGCTTGACCACAGACTCGCCCGCAGCACGTCACAATGCCTCAGACCACTACCCGAAGGTAAGGCTACATATTTGAGCTGACAACACAGCTGCTGTGTTTTTGGAAAAGTTAACGCTGTAGGTGTAGGCGTTCCTTTCTATGTTGTTATGTGAAATCAATGCACAGAGGAAGGAAGTTCCGGTAATGCTTAAAATGGCCAAAATACGCAAAATACTGTAAGTATTATCTTGAATGTACCTGTTACTACATGTTTACAGCATGTATATAAAACCATACAACCTTGTTGGAGGTTTTTGTAGGCGGCATAGGTGTGCCCCATTACGTGCAATAATGAGCTGGCTCTTTTTGAATCTGTTTTTACATATTTTATCTTTAAAACGCAAAGAAAAGAGAAAGACATGTTTGCATGTCTCACATAAGGATTGTGGGCAAAATTACAAAAACAAGTGGAATTTTCCTTGAACTGTTATTTACAAAGTGGCTCTGTACTCCAGCGGTTGTTGACACTACAATAAAGTGAGAAATGATCAAAAATGTCATGTTCCGTTAAATGACACATACCAAAATGCTCTGTTTTATCTGTCCACCCGCTAATGTGATTTTTGTGTCATGGTCAATGATGCAGATTTGACGATGACGCCATCTAGCAATCCACCCCACAGATACATTGCAGACCTGTGGGGAAACACTGTAATTAGTCCCCGACACTTAATGATTTTGTTGCCAACATCTCTTGGGTCTTTTGATAGATTACATTTTAAAACATGGTGCACACACTGGCAGCACACTCCACACTCCCTTTAAACCCCCAAGCTAAGTTTTTACATCAGAGACTTTCTTATTTGTCGTGGGAGTCCCGCTTGAATACACCTTTCTAAACGACTAATGTCTGAGGATGTGACAGCGGACCCCCACAGTCCTTCCCCCATCACCACGTCCTCTTTGTCCTCTAGCAAGGAGCTCATTCAATCAATATCGAATTAAAGGGGAGCTTGGGAGCTGTGGACGCATGGAGGCAGCCCACGGTACAGTGGAGCTATAGGAGGTGGTGGAGACTCAATTATATATTACATATGTTGCTATGGATGTCACATCGCAACAGTGGTTAACTTCTTTTTACACTTATGACTGTTAAGAATGTTGACATTTTACTTTAGATGTCCATTGACGATATGAGATGTTCCACTTGTAAACTGTACAATTAAGCTTAACAGCAGTGCTCATTAATTTGTTAATTACTGCTCTCAAGTGGCCACAAAATACGAGGGCGAGCAGACAAAAATGAGACTGGAGATTCCCGCAAATCCTGCATAAAACCTAGGGAAAACCAAGTCAAATTCTTCATAAATATGAAAATATTTTTAAAATACATTCAAAAAAGCAAAAAATGAAGGAGAGAAGAAAAAAAAAATGTAAAAAATGTGTCTTTACAAAAATAACATTGCTCCATTAAGATATGAATTGTTGTCGTCGGCAGTGGTGTAAAACTGCATGGCATTGTGTTGCTAAATTAATACCAAAAACTTGTTTTTTCGTAATTGCACCTGTATTGGATCTCATTAGATTAGTGCAATGTTGTGGCCATATTGGTGTGTTTAAAAAAAAACAACAAAAAAATGTTTTACCTCAGGGAAAAAATGCAAACAAGACTGAACAAGCTCTATATGAAGTAACCTGCAATCCACCCTGATCACGTGACACCTCATGTGAGCTTTTAAAATCAACAGTGCTGCTCCTTTGGAATTCATCCTAATGCCTCCCATCTGCTCCCCGTCATCACATATCCTCCCAAACAGTTAGCCGATATCACTCTGAAACCCTGGAGCCATGCATTTATGGTATGCCATCAAGGCCGAGCTGAGCAGGGAAAAAGTGACAAAGTGCCTCATGGTTGTTCTGCACTGAATGAAGCACAGCCTCAGCTTCCTGCCTGAGCGATTATTATGGTTAGTGCTGTGACATGCAGCCTCATTCTCCCTGTAGCTCCACTGCATGATGAATACAGTCACCAGTCAACCACCGTATGGTAGTATAGCGCTACAGCAGGTGATCATTACACGGCTGCTACCTCGCATTGTTGACCTTAAGTGGGAACCAGGAAGATGGAGGGGGAAAAAATGGGATGGAACGCCCAGAGGCTAACACACTATGGGAGAAAATTCAATTATTCCCAGCTGTCGTTGTGATGAAGTGCAGTCAGTGAAGCATTTGTCGTTGTTCTCCACCATGTTTGGAGGGGACAGTGAAGCTTGAGAGCGGTAAAGCTGGGCAAATGCACTGCAAATTCAGACGCTTTTAATCCCAATTTTGAGCCACTTCACTCAGATTTTTTAATCAAATGTGGTCAGGCATCATTACTAATGCAAGGTATACTATTTTAGTTATGCTATGTAGCTATACAGTCTCACCACTTCATCACTCCATCACGGATATTCATCAATAAACCATGCCGTTTCGGGGTTGAATATAGCCTGTTATTAGAAGGGATGACCCGATCTAATCAGGAAAAAAAAAACAAAAAAACAATTTCGGATTATATCGGCCTGCATTTCAAATCTCCGAGATTGGCACTCTGATACAAGCAGTTTATTCCACACTCTTCCCCAGCATGTCTCTTCAGCAGTGACTGGATAGAGCCCATGTGAGCACAACAAGCTAGCTTGCTCACAAAGTATGAAGCAGGAGTAATGTCAGCTTGGGCGAGAATTGGCTCAGAAATTGTTGCCGATAAACGATATTATTGTCAACATTATTTTGATATTTTTAATGTAATGATAATAAATGGCATACTAATGCAAGTACAAAGCATTATTATATATGATAATCATATATTATTATAAAGCTGTCCGACAACTGGGTCGAAAAGGTGATGCAAAGCCTTCCGATCCACCTGTGCAAACTTGAATTTGCCAAGAATATTTAACATTGTAATTGGAATGAAAGAGCTTTTAAAGAAAATTAACAAACAAGATAAAAAAAAATGAAAACAAAAAAAGACAGAACAGCCCCAATGAAAATAAAATGGTCACTTAAATAAAGATCACAACATTTCTTATTTTGAATCAGTGTCACCTATCTACCGTGGAGCGTATAAAAAATGTTTTGCACTCACAAGTCACAACTTACTACTATAGCTTCCAAAATATATGACCATTACTGCGATAAAAAAGGAGTGAATCCTACCTGGGAACAGGCAAGTAAACGGTGAGCGTGGGGGGTGGGGAATTAAGGATGGATACTAACGATATACAGTATCTACCACTATAGGTATTTTAGCTGCCATTCATACAGTTGAATTCTGTGACAAGACCAGTAACGGATACAAGCTTTCAACTGGAATCAAGGACTCTAGTGTATGTTAAGCACAAAAGCCTAATATTCTAAAATATCTATGAGAGAGAGAACTTCATCTCATGAAACTTTAGCTCAGTAAGCAGTGTTTCCAATACATTAATTTATTTGTGGCAGTCCAAATTTATCCACCAATTTATCACACATGTTCATGAAAACATTATAATGCATCTGATCAGCCAACAAAGAAGACGACGAAACAAGAGGAATATATTTAGCGAGTATTCAGCCCCCTAGATACAGTAACCCCTTGTTTATCACGGATCATTGGTTCCAGACTCAACTGCGATAAGTGAATTTCCGAAAAGTAGGATTCCTTCTTTATAAATAGAATATTTTCATAGTTATGGAATAGAAAACCTCTTTTACGATCTTCTAAACACGTTTCTTAACATTATTAGAGCCATATAGACATTACATAACACCCATATAGTCAACTTTATATTTGTAATATTGTAGATATTATCAGAGAAAAAATAAGCCATTTAAGACCTTTTACTTTGTAGGTGAGCAGAATCAATGGGGGAAGTGACATTTACCCCATAATGAGGTGGGCAGGGTTACCTAAAACATTTTTTTTTTAAGTCTGCAAATTACCTTCATCTTTATTACATTGCATTGCAACTCTCACAATGGAAAACACTCGGAAAACATGGACACCAGGGGAAATCCGCTGTCTCTTGTCCATTGGACATCTGAAGAAGTGCAGAAGAAATTTGAAACGGCGACAAGAACCCAGTCGATACTGGAATGCACCAAGAAACAAGATGGCTGCTGCATGTTTGTTTTCTGTCTTTGGAACAAATAAATAAACTTCTAAAATTAAAGAAGGACTAGAGAAACCAAAAGAAAGACCTAGGCAGGATTGGCAGTGGTCGGAGGAGAGTAATGCCTTATTTTGAGGAGTGCTACAAAGTTTTGGGCCACATACACCAGCATGGCAGCTTGCTTGTGAATGTTGGCAAATAACTCAATCGAAATCCGGGAGGCTGTCACAAAAGAACATTCAGGCACAAGTCAGACCTGCCTGGACTCCCGTAAGTTGTATTTGTTTAATTTAATGTTCACAGCACAGTTCTGGATGTAAATACTAGCCTGCTGTTAACGTTAGCATGCTAGCTTGCTAATGTCGAATGAATAAAAGCCTCCTCGTCTATGCTCGCTACCCTCCCCTTCTCATTTGTGTGTACGGCAGCAAACTAGTTTCATTGCAAACCGACAGTCATGTAAGAAGTAACTGTGTTCTGGTTTAATATGTTTGTTTATCTTTCTCTCAGAAACCAACGGTGATGAGATGGATCATCCTCCCCTCGCTACGAGATCCCCACAAAACCTGCAATGTGCAATCTTTGTTAAAATGTTCTGCATTTTGCACCGTTATATGTATATATTTGTATCTGTAAATAATGTGCAGTGTCAAGGACTATAGTGAGTTGTATGTCACGATTAAAAATGGTAAACACTTGAAATTTCCTGTTGTTATTTACTGATCGGAGGCGTTACCCCTGTGACGTCATGACAAGGCTCCCCAGGATAATGGAAAATGAGACTGGTGTTGGACTCAGTTTGCAGGCAAGCCAGTTCCACCCCGGCCTCGAACCTAATCCAGCACCAACACCAAAGTTTGCTACAGTGGAAAAAGGGTAATTGTGAGTTTAGAGTTGAGTTTTAGCTTGTTGTGGGCTATGCCCACAACAGTAACCTGTGTTATTATGATTATTATGTTATTATTATTGTGCCTGTTGTGACATAATATAAACCTCCAATAAAAGCCAGTTGTTCAAGTCTGACACTTCAGTGGTGGTCTCACCGAGCAATTATTGACACCTAGTGACCAATGTAGAATGCTACATCCACAAGTTGCAGTCTTAATGATTTTATACTGTATTTAGTTAATTTAGCCATTTGAGAAAATGCATAAATGCAATTGCTTGGGCAAAAAATACATATAAATTTGCTTAAATATCCATATTTTTTGACTGATAATAGGTCGTAGTCAACCACGAAACAGCGATCATTCATTAATTAATTACCGTAAATTCTGGTGTATAAGCCACTACTTTTTTAAAAAACTTTGAACCCTTTGGCTTATACAACAGTGCGGATAATCTATGGCTAAATTCTAATCTCGTGACCGCCTTTACTTCAGAACTACTACTAATTGTTGAAATACTGTGCAAGTCAGTAAGGAAACGGTAGCGCTTTCTTTGGCAGGAGCTAGTCACGAGCTATCAGTGCATTCACCACAAGCGTGTCGACCCACTGGAAATCGTAGGAGATCATTATATATAACAGTATAACAACATAACAGTCTGACTCACAGTGTCATCTTACTCAGGACGACACTAAATTCATCACACAGTAAGTTAACACTCCAGAAATTATGCCTCAGAAATATACAAACAAGTACCAAAACCCAGTTTAAGATGAAAAAACATTTTAATGTTTTCCAATAAGGCATTGTGTCTTTTTACTCTTGAGTCTTTTTACTTTTGACAGTTAAGAACATCCAAAACAGTGACTACGTTTACATGTAGTCAAATAACCCTATTTATAATAACCCGGTTGCGCACGGCCATGTAAACACCAATAACCCTTTTGAAAAAATGGAATATCCTCATATTTGTACGAATGCATCTTCAAAAGGGTCCGGGGGGCTGTGGGGATATAACATGGATGTGGATGGCACAGCTCCGACTCCATGTCCTATTCTTCATGTTCTCGCCTTCCATTAATGAAGAAAGTGGGTCAATACCAGCAAACAAAGGCGTTCATTATCCGCCATGCCGGTGTTGTTGTTGTTTTTGGAAACAGGAAGAAGAAGAGGAAAATTACGCACATTGCGTCATGACGTTTTCCTTGTGTCATGATGTTTTCGTGCGTCGAGACGTTGTCTGTGCGGGGTTTTTTCACATTGCGCATGTGAACGGGTTATTCCGTATGTTTCAGAAACCGAAATATTGACCATAACCTGAATATTGAATGCATGTAAACATCAGTGATGCATGACTTAGACTCTGCACTTAAACGCTATGCTCCCGTCACATGTCAAAGTGTGATATTTGTATTCATTTTAGTTGAATTTTATATTGTCATACAGTGGTTAATTTATTTTACATTCTTATGCCAGTTAAAAAGCAACTTAATCCATCACCCGGATAGCTAATGTAGGTTTTATGATGGTAGCAGTTTGACACTGGCATAGATTATTTCTCTAGCCATTATTTTCAATTGGGCAAGAAAACTCATTCTAAACCAACAACATCAGAGGTCGACCAGTGTTCTGGAACATATTGGCTCAGCTTAAATAAATCTCAAGAGGAAGAGACAGAATCTTGACAGAATGCACACTTTGCTTCTTTCTCCACAATCCCTCAACCGGGACGACATTACTCATGTTGTCTGATAGATTTTTATTCATTCCTCACTCTCTGCAATAGGCAGGAAATGATGCTCATGGATGGTCAAACTGTTAATAAAAAGATGATACTTTAAACAGCTGATGAATACACTTTTGACTGATGATGCTGGGAGTCGCTTCATGCTGAATTGGCCATTTGACTTTGCACTGTGTCCCAGTAAAGATGTTTGCCACCTGCGTAAGAACATTCACACTGCATGCTGTTGCAATGCAGCGTTGCCTGGGGAAACATACAGGTCTAAGCAAATCTTTCATTAAAGTCTAAAAGCACACTTAAGAGCTTAATTGCGGTTTCTCTCCCCTAAACTGAAAAGTAATTGAATGAGCACACTGATGAGCTCGTGTACACAGTAATTGATCAGTAAGGTGGACGTGTTTGGACTGCCTAAAACCCTGCAGACCTTAGTAATGGACTTGAATTATTTATATGATGTTCTGTTTGACGTGCATGAACAGAAAAAAACTGCAAGTATGATAATGGTACAGTGGCAAGGCAGAAATATTGATGTAATTCTCCACATTGTGCTCCATCAAAGCAGAAGTAATCATCATACTTGAATTGTTTTACTCAGAGTATGCAGGGACTGTCACAACCCAAAGAACAATATTGCTTCTACTACACGGTTTCCAAAAATAAATGTTCACTATGCATTCATAGCTATTACAGTCAACATTAAAATTGTTTTGATTACACCCCAATAAAATTATCCTTGTTCATATTTTGGTTCAATTTAGTTTTTCCCAATCTTTTTAATTTCGAGACGGTCCCTAGAAAATCTCAGACCGATGTTATTTTGTCCCCATCACGGAAGTGTACTTTAGATGAAAATTGCCTGGTCGCGAACTAAAGTTTAAACTTCCAAACGCAGCAGTTTGGCTTTAAAAAAGGGAATTCCACGACATTTTTAGTCATTACGGGGCAATACATTTATTTTTTCATGCGAAAAAAGTGAGACATATTTGAGTTTGAGTTTAAAAAGAAGTGGAGACTCGTGGCGAATAGTGGAATGTGTCAAGAAAGGTTCATTTACCTTGTGAAGAAATGTAGCCGGGCGAGGCGCCTTGAATGTAGGGCGACTTACAGAAATACTTCCCAAAAGTCTTCCAGCAACTTTGCCGACTATCCGCGTCGCAGCCATCTTCAGACGCCACCCGTATTAGGCAGTGTATTTCAGACCATTCTGGTCGACAACAATCCTGTATTTACGTTGCTCTGAACTCTGAAAAGTGGCTAACAATGTGTATAAAAAGGCAACAGAAGTAAGCGAATCAAGTAGAGATATCTCGTCAACAGCGGGATAGAAGGCACAGCCCAGTGTGAAGCGCATTTCCTCTTTAGCCAGACCCCCGCCCTTTTTTTGCATAAAACCACCTACAGGGGAGGCGAAAGAAAAAAAAACTAGAGACGGAGCTTCAATGATGTAATTCCCAAATCAACGGTGTGCTGATTGCTATAGCTGGCTAGCAGCTAGTTTGGATACAGTTACACGGTGAGTGTTTTAGCTTAGTCATTAGTCAGAGGACACTATTTTATGTCACTTTTTGTTAGACATTATAGCTGTAGATGTTTAACTGTCAAAGTTAAACTACAAGCATGTTTGTAGTGTGTTGCACAGTATTGTTGTCACATATTTAATGATTAAATTTAAACACTTGCCTATTTATCCATCTCTCAAAGTGTACACAGGCAGGCAATAGATGTAAGTAAGGCATCTTGAATGTTACCTGTTGATCCTGAATGGAAATGTACTTTTACACAATAGCTTTGTTTTAGCTTGTTAAGCTTCTTCTCCACCAATATTTCCAGGAACTTTTTTTTACCTGGGCATGTACATGCTTTCTGAGCTACCACCTTATTGTGGTGGAGGAACATGTCCCATTGACCCGAGAGATAAGTTGTCAGGTGCTTTTATACCACTGGTATGGCTACCCAAGACAAACAAGTTAGGGGAGACCCCAGTGATGACAGCTGTGGATTTAGTTTTCCCTTGCCCGGGCACAGGTCACCGTGGCACCCAGCCAGGCCTGGGGGTGGGCTCGATGGCATGCACCTGGTGGCCGGGCCTGCACCCAAGGGGCCCAGTTGGGCATAGCCAAAGGGGAAACATGGGGCCCTTCTCCAATGGGCTGAACACCCATGGGAAGTGCAAAAGGGGTTGGGGCAGTGTGAGATGGGTGGCGGCCGAAAGCGGCGACCTTGGCAGGCTGATCCGAAGTTGAGAAGTTCTGGCTAGATATAGTCAGACTCACCTCAACGTATGGCAAGAGCTCTGGAAGCAGTCCTTTCGAGAGGGTTTGGACTCTCTTCCACTCCAGCGTTGCCAGCGGTGAGAGGTGACGAGCAGGGGTGGTAATACCCCTGGCACATTAGCGTTTAACCCAGTGGAAGAGAGGGTAGTCTGCCTCCGTCTCCGGATAGGGGTCGGCTCCTGACTGTTGTTGATCTCTGTACCAAACAGACGTTCAAAATTCCCCCATACCCTCACCCCTTTTTTGTATTCTCGAGAGGGAGTAACGGAGAGTGCTCCCCCTGGGGATTTCCTTGTTTGTGCTGGGGGACTGCAACACTCACGTTGGCAGCAACAGTGAGACCTGAAGAGGCGTGATTGGGAGGAATGTCCCCCCAGTCTGAACTTGAGCTTTGCCTTATTTGACTTCTATGCTCATCACAGATTGTCCATTACGAACACCATGTCCAAGCATAAGGTTGTCCATATAGGCACTTGTCACCAGGAGTCCCTGGGCTGCAGCTTGATGATCGACTTTGTGACTATGTCGTTGGACTTGCGGTCATGTCTTGGAGGCGGCGGAGCTGTCAACCGATTACCACACGATGGTGAGCCGGCTCTGATGGTGCGGGAGGACACAGGTCAGACCTGGCAGGCCCTAACACATTGTGAGGGTATGCCTGGAACATCTGTCAGAGTCCCCCATTGGAAACAGTTTCAACTCTCACTTCCAAGAAAGCTTAAACCATGTTCTGAGGGAGGCAGCGGACATTGACTTAGAGTTGGCCATGTTCTGCGCCTCCATTGTCAAGGCGGTGGTTGGCGCCTCTTGTGGTGGTATTCCTAGAACCCGTTGGTGGACATCAGCGGTGAAGGATTCCATCAAGCTGAAGGAGTGCTATCCGGCCTTTTTGGCCGTTGGGACTACCAAAGCAGCTGAGTGGTACCGCTAGGATAAGTGGGGTATGGCTTTGGCGGTTGCCAAGGCAAAAACTTGTATGTGGGAAGTGTTTGGGGAAGCCATGGAAAATGAAGAGAAGAGAGTCTGTACCACCATCCACCATCTCAGGAGGAGGAAACAGTGCACGGTCAACACCATGTACAGTGGGGATGGTGTGCTTTTGACCTCGACTCGGGATTTTGGATCAGTGGAAGGAATACTTTGAAGATCTCCTCAATCCCATTGACAAACTCTGCAATATTATGTGGACATCGGGGGCGGTGCCTCTTGATTGGCACGCCTCTGGATTGAGTGGATCGGTTTTTTTGGCTGCAGATTGGGTCTCTGCTTTTTACTGATGTTGTGGTCCTGCTGGCTTCATCGGGCCGTGATCTTCAGCACTGGCTGGATTGGTGATGCAGCCAAGTGTGAAGCGGCTAGAATGAGAATCAGCACCTCCAAGTCCGAGTCCTTGGTTCTCACTCAGAAAAGGGTGGAGTGCCATCTCCAGGTCGAGCATGAGATCCTGCCCCAAGTGGAGGAGTTGAAGCAACTTGGTGTCTTGTTCACGAGTGAGAGAAGGGTGGATCGCGAAATTGATAGGTGGATTGGTGGGGCATCTACAGTAATGCGGACTCGGCATTGGTCCGTCGTGGTGAAGAACGAGCTGAGCAAAAAGGCAAAGCTCTCAATTTACCGGCCGAGCTACGTTCTTCCCCTCACCTGTGGTCATGAGCTTTGGGTAGTGACCGAAAGGACAAGATTGGGGTTAAAGCTGAAATGAGTTTCCTTCTTAGGGTGGCTGGGCTTTCCCTTTAAATTAGGGTGACAAGCTCTGTCACCCTGGAGAAGCTCGTTGTAGAGCTGCTGCTCCTCCACATTGACAGCTGGGATGGTCTCCAGCATACCCGTGACCCTAGTGAGGACAAGCGGTATAGAAAATGGATGGCTGAATGGATACAGGGGTAGTATTTTTCAACTTAACAACGAAAACCAAAGGGAAAACTGTAAATTTTACTAGTGTGGGTTAATCAAGGCAATTATTTCAACCACCACCACCCAAAATTAGTCCCTTGCTACATTCTAAGACAATCTTATTTTGTATGGAAGCAAAATTTTAAATACAAGTATTTTCTTTGCAACTCAGTGCAGATTAGTGATACATGGAAAGCAGCATTGGCTTCTACATCATTACGTCATTACATTTAATCAGTCTGATTGATGACCCGTGTTGGTCCCTTTCCGCCCTCACAAACCATCCAGGACTCTTTGCTTCTATTTTCATCAATAACCCTTAACCACTGCAGTCAGCGCTGAAGTAATTTGCTAATCTCACTGATGCCGAAGTGACCTGTCACCAAATAGCAGATGCTGTAATTATGAAGCCGTGGCGAATTGGAAAAAAGTGTCACGCACTTGAACCAATATGCCAATAATGTAGTGTGATACATGACTGTTTTGTATTTCATCGTTGCCTCAAGAGTTGGGGTAATTCTGAAGAACTGTTCATTTATCTCACTTCCTGTGCCTGTTCCTGTCGCTGCAGCCTACACACCAAAGGAGTGAAGCCAGTGAGTGCAGAGTCATCAATACTCCCAGAGAGAAGACTGGGAGGGCCAAGGAAAATGCTGGATCCGATCGATATGCTATGGCAAGCAGGTTAGTTTTTTTTCTCTTTTTCTTTTTGGAAGCTCCTTAATATTTTTTTTGTCATTTAGACAAAAGTTAGTGTGTGACCAAACTTAGAGAATCAACAACAACATTATCAGTATGAGCGCTAGCTTTATAGAGGCAGACTCTTTATTGAATTTCAGACAGGATGTCAGATTTATTCAGCTCATTGGCCAAGGGCTGTCTGAGGAAGGCTGCCTTGGTCGGCATAGCTCAGACAAGTTATTTATAGTAAGCATTTCTTCCTAATGAGTCCGCTTTTCTGCTTTATCACAGTCTGTATGCGCATAGAAATATGTGTTAGTTACTGTGGATGCATGAGCTAGTTTTATGTTGATATTTTCATGTGACTAAGTTAGTGACATTAAGTTTGTCAATTACAGCTTGACAGACAATCATTAATGTGCAATTTAAAAGTACTGTACAGCCTCAAGGGTGGGAATTTGTGGCTATGCTGCCACCCTGTGCTCATGCAGTAGCACTGAAATAAATAACCCACACAATGAGTTACTGTAAATCAGTGGAAAAAATGTAAATGGTTTATACTACTCATACAGATTAAATTAAAGCAATGCATGCCACATTGTTTTAAATGTAGTAAAACAAAGAGTTAATAACATGGATATTACTTTGTAAATATCTATATACAGCCCATTAATTCTAATTCTGTTACACTATAGCTCTTTGTTGAAACACAAATGCATTACAGTATATGTAAGTCAAGGTGCTTGAATTTGAAATTTAAATAGAAATTTTAACTATAGTGGGACAACTAAAATTGAGTGCCCCTGAGGTGGTACAATTGGGAATTCGAACAAATTTTCTGGGAGAAGCACAACGCAGACAAATCTTGGTCATTGAACTGCTGTCATGCATGACATCACGCAAGGTGTTGGTATACTTTGCGGCACCTCAGTTCAGCTAGCAGTAAAAGGTTAACTTTTGTTAGTGTGTGCGTGTGCATGTGTGTATATGTTTCTTATTTGGCTTTCATGAAACACATTTTACAAAAGGAGCACATTCAAGGTAAGGGTCTTGTTGAACATTAACTATACAAGAAAATGAACATGAAACATCTCACTACAAACATAGCGAGAAAAAATAATATCGTAATTTAAACATATATATATATATACAGTATATATATAGTCCAATTAAAAGCTAATACTTGCAGTCAACATATTTATGAACAGGAGCAAGGAAAAATGTTAAAATGTGAAATGTTATGCGATGTTGACATTAGTACATACAGTACATTGTGGATATTATAGATTTTCTTTGCACGTTAAGATGTGTATATACTGTAGATATATATGTGTGTATATATTATATGTGTTTAATTTCTTATACAGTTTGTCTTTGTCATAACATCATCACCTATGGTTGTCACAAGATCTCATGTCACAAGATTTTGCACGATTAAAAGGTGACAAGATTTCTCGTTCAGAGAAAAAAATGGCTTGTGGGCACTAGGCCTAGGACAATAATAAATTAGTCAAGTAAGGTCATTTCTGGTGTAAAAGCTGCTACTTTTTTCGTATACTTTGGACCCTGCGGCTTATACAGCGGTGAGGCTAATTTATGACCATGTTGTAATCTCATGACATCTGTTCTTCAGAACTACTACTAATCGTTTAAAAACTGTGCTGCTCACGAATCATTGAGGAAACGGTAGCTCTTTCTTTGGCAGGAGCCAATCACGAGCTATAAGGGAACTCGCATCGAGCGAAAATCGCAGGTCATTACTCAATATAACAGTCTGACTCACGGTGTCATCTTACAAAGAACTCTAAAATCATCACACAGCAACTTAACACTCAAAAGGTATACCTAAGAAATATACAAGACAAGGACCAGTACGAGTTTAAAATTTAAAAAAGTAAAATACTATTTTAAGTTCTTTCCCATAATGCATTTCATCCAGCAGAGCAGTTCATTGGCCAATGGCTGCCATGCCTAGGGAGCTCATGAGCTCAGGGAGCTGGTGGCAGCCATGGCTGTCGAGCCACCATGGCAATCATTGGCCAATGAACTGCTCTGCTGGATGAAATGCATTATGGTAAAGAAGTTTAAAAAGTTGTTTTTTAATTTTTTTATTTTACAGGTGCCCCTGTATCACGGTTCGATAAATCGCTCCCTTGCGGTTCTCCCGAAATGAATTAATTAACGATCGCTGTTTCACAGTAGACTATGTTCTATCATTAGTCAAAACATATTGAAATACAAGTGATATGTGGTATTCTGGTCACTAGGTGGCAGTAATGACACAAAACATTGATGAAACATTACATTACCCTGTGAAGTCAGCTATGGCATGTCCGACATGATAGCGTGAAAAAAGTTTTTGGCTTTTTAAGGTTAGAAGAAATAAATGAGAGGCTAACTGGTTAGCTAGCTTGCTAGCTAGTGGCTGTCTCACGCCCTGCAGCATAAGAGTTGCACAATGTGATGTAAACAATGAATAATCAGAGTGTAAAGCTGACTTTAGGTGTGTTATTTCATGTCCATGGGGCTCTAATGTTTAAAACCATATTTAGAAAGTCATAACCAGATTTTAATGCTGTAACTACGAAATATTTCATTTATTAACATTGAATCCTATATCGCGGAAATTCATTTATTGCGGTCATGTCTGGGGCTCTTTACAGTAATCGCTGTAAACAAGGGACGACTGTATTGCCATGTGCATGTATTGCCATGTGGCTCCAAACAGGCAAGAAGAGGTTCACTCTGTGCATTGGTTTTAGCACCTTAGCATGTTCGTTCCATAGAACAACGGCATGATCGGAGTGAGCCCTTTTGTCAATCATACAGTTACTTTGTCTCGATGTGTGGAGGCGGGGCCGGTAGCATACACACAGAGTGCAGAGGAGTGTAATTAAAATAGTAGATTGCAATATATTGTCATATATTTTTAATTTTTTTTTTCATTGTACTTTTCTTAAAAGTACAATCTCGTGTATCGTCTTGCCTCGTGACACCCCTACTGTTACCTCTTTTAATGTGATTTAAAGTAACCATTTTGACTGTCGTTACATTGTGTGATTAGTATGTGATGGAGTTGAGATGCAGAGGTAAGAGAGAGTGTCAAAAGTATCTTCCATTCCAAGACCGTCTTCTGTTTGAAGTAGCGGGGAGCGCTGCACTGAGGTAATTGTGTCTGACGGGCCCTGATAATGATAAGACAACATGATCAGATCAGCTGCTGAACCTCTTCCGCTCGCCTTCATTTCTCTCCTAATTGACCAAGCCGTGTCTCCCCTGAGCCCTCTTTGTTATTATTTATTAATTATTCATCCATATATAATTCACATTCTTGGCCCCCCAGTGTTCTTTGAGCATGGTGTGTGTTGTGTTGAATTGTGGCTACTTGAAAAGGAAGACGCTGGAACAACGCCTGCCTTTGCAGTGTATGAATAATGAAGCAATGTTTCAAGGGTTTGTATCACATACAATATACTGTATATTGGCACTAACAGACTTACACTGTATTATAAAATAAATCAAATCTATTGTTAATTTATCTGTGATAAAGAGATTTTTATCACAGATTTATATAGTTACTACGAATGGGCATTTTACTTAATCAATTATGGGAAAAAATTACCATCAATAAATATTTTTTTTAATAATATATATCACACTGAGCTGATTATGCTGTTCGTGGGGAACTTCAATAACAGAGATATGCATGGTTGTAGTCCAACTTCTCATAGTTGACGCCACGTTGACCTTCTTTTGACAGAAAACTAGTTGAAACTGACTCAACAGCGCCTCTGCTGGATACAACCAGCAGTATAGTATAGCTGCCGACATTTGAAAATATGGAAAATTTCGTGGGAAAAGGAAAATAAACTCTTACCCCCACCTCAGTTTTTGTGACCATCCCGAGGCACACCTGTGCACTAATTATAGTGTCTAATCAACATCTTGATGTGACACACCTGTGAGGTGGATGTATTATGAATGCTCACTAACACAGATTTAGACAGATTTGTGAACAATGAGTTGAGGGAGATGGGTGTTTTGTGTGCATAGAAAAAGTTTTAGCTCTTTGAGTTTAGTTCATAAAAAATGAGAGAAAAACAATGGTTGCCATTATATTTTTATTGAACATGTGGTGTGTGTGTGTGTGTGTGTGTGTGTGTGTGTGTGTGTGTGTGTGTGTGAGTGAGTGAGTGTGAAGGGTTGGGGGAGGGGAATCACAAATACATGTATTTATTCATTTTATTTATTTATTCATTATCTGAAATGTTTGTCACTGTACCAGTCCAGGGTGTCCCCTGTCTCTCGCCCGAAGCTGGGATAGGCTCCAGCATAACCCCGCGACCCGAGTGAGGATAAGCGGCATGGAAGATGGATGGATGGATGGATGTTTGTCATTGTGTTCATGAGAATTTAAAATGTATGTAATTTGAATGTGTAAATGTGCATGGAATAATTAATGCTCCCTGATAGTACTGAAGTATTACTAAGGCGGCCAGTAGAGGTCAGTATCCGATCACCAGCGGGTTTGTGTGTTTGCAGCTCTGCAGGCTACTAATGTGCAGTAACTTGCTTTGTTTAGATGAGGTTATTCATGCATCATTTCATGAAACATTCAATGAATGAACCACATTAGTCACACTGTTAGAGGTACTAGGTATTTTTTAACCTATTGTACCTGCTGTATTATGATATTACTTCTCTGAGCACTGAAATTGTCATAATATGCTGCAACCAAAAGTTTTTCTCTAGCTCACTGACACGTTGTCAATCCCTGGGGCAATACTTCCAAGTGCTGCCTACTTCACGAATCTCTTTAAAACAGAGCAGTTTATCAAAGCTCAGTTTTTAAGAAGTTTAGCTTGTTGTGTTGGGGGACATTTCCAAGTTTGTACAGACAAGATCATATGAAAAAAATCTCCCCGTTTGGTGTATCTGCAGGGGAATGTTTATGTGAAGCTGTTGACAACGTCCATACAAGCCTCCCGCTGCTGTCTTTCATGCTGGTTTGGGACCAGAGAGGACGGGCCAGCTGAGAGGAGCCCGTCTAGTTGAGCTGCATGTATTTTTGTAGACATCGCTTCATCTAAGAGCACATCAAAGCATCCTCTGCACTTCCCCACTACAGTACCGCTAAACCCTTCGCCTTATTACCAAAGTGCTCTAAATGCCTTTGGGGAGTCGAGACGATCTTAAAAAAACACAAACAAAAAACAAACATGTTTGCTTTTATCTTTCAAATAACTATTTATGCTGGTACAAATGAGCATTCTGAGCGGGTTCTCTGACTGTGTCACACTGGTGACGACGGAAAGACGCATGCTGAGTGACAAGAACAACACTGCAGCCAAGTCATTTGTTTTTCTGAGTCATAGTTGTCATAGACTGCCCTCAGAAATGTCAGACTTCTCATTTAGCAAATACTTTCCAAAAGCATGCCAGAGAACATGCGATTAACAAATGGCTGGCACCAATCTTTTTTGATTTCTTTTTGATGGCACTCGTGTGAGCATGGAAGCGCAGGGAGTGGTTGTACACTCCAGTGGACTGTGCGGTCCAAGCCGGGGAGTAAACAGACTCTCGGCGGCACGCGAGACTTCCCATCTCTCTCCCATCCTCTACTGCAACCCCCATGGAGATGCCAGAGAATTTTGAAGCCAGAAATGGTGAATAATAGAACAAAGTGGCAATGAGTTTTCTGGGGGTCGGCTGCTGTTCAACGTCGCAGGGAGGCCAAAGGAATGTACGTGGTAAAAAAAAAAAAAAAAAGACTGCTCGCTTGTGAGTTAGGCCTAATATGTATATGTAAAATGTAAATGCAGTCAAGCAAATGAACAAAATAATCATTACACACTCATAAACCAACTGCAAGAACATTTACAGTGGAACCCCAGTTAGTTTAATTAATTTGTTCCAGAAGATCCGACTCAGATCTAAACATAACTCTGAGTTAATTTTTCCCATAAGAAATAATACAAATTCAATTAATCCCTTTCGGGCACCCAAAAATGTTAACACAAAACCCTTTTTAGAAAAAAATAGTTTTACAATTATAGTTTTACATGCAGAAAATAAATACATATAAATGAGAAATGAAAGGTAGAAATTCACATTTACGTCATTTTTACCTTGATTGAAGACCTTTTGTTGACACAAACAGCAATGACGAGCAGCGAGGGAGGAGGAGAAGAGACATCCACACAGATCACACTTTAATACATTGCTACGAGTTATTTCTTGAATGAAATAGTGTTTCTCACCTTCTTGATCAAATTGCTTGGACTTGCATTGGCATGCAACTGGCATGCAGCTTTCTTTCGTTCCATTGAGGGTTATTTTGTGCGAAAAATACATTACGAACACAGTTTGACTCACGTAGTGTATTAATAACACAACAAGATGTGCGCCATATTATTGTATGCTGACCGGGAAATGTACTTCAACCGAGGCAACATTTTTTCAACATTCAACCAATTTTTTTGCGTAAATTTTTTTACATAAACTGAAAAATTCATGCAAACAAATTTGCCTCGGTTGAAGTACATTTACCAGGGAATATGACCGGGGACTACGTAACTGAGCTTCCACTGTATAATAATTATCAAGTTTGTTTCCCCTTCTGTGTATTTTTTTTAGTTGGGTATGATAGAAATCCAGTGCAGAGTTCCGAGGAAACTTTTTGACGAGTTTCATTTTTGTTGAGAAAGCAATCCGATCTTAGTCAGATTCAATTGCCAAAATGACCAAATCAGGTAACAGCCTGATCAACATAATTGTGATGATGTAACAACAAGTAAAATCAAGGTAAACAATGAGCAATGAGCTCCGTCTTGGGTTCAACATGTATGTTAGGATGTTATTTGATAGTGTTTGATGTAGGATCATTTTGTCAAATTGCACTTGGCTTTTTACTTATGTACTCCTGGATAGATTGTCCAATAATGATGCAAGTAGAGGTGCTTCGATCGATCGGCAACAGATCAGTATCGGCCGAGGAAAATCACGAGATCGTCATATGGCGATAAATGCTTTTCAACTCCGAATCGCAGATCACAAAAGCCGATTACCAGTGGCTAGCACTATTGCGATCCTTTCGTGCAGTGTAGTGGCTTAACCTACCGAACATCTTTGGCACTGTTGTCCTCCCACTTTTCCCACAATAACAATCATGTCTGCTGTGTGGACCTTAACCACCAACACATTCCACGGAAAGTATCTTGCGGGGGTAGCACGTTAAAAAACTTTAATACGGCATTTGAAGAACAAGCATTTGACGGAGTATGTGACTTTTCGAGGCTCACGGTGTGATCATCAGTCATACGGTAGCTAATGTAGCCATGTGGCTAACACTCACACTTATGTGTGTAACAGTCAGAAGGCTAAACTAATAACCTGAAAAATAAGTGAATTCATCGCACAGGTCTCTGTCATTTACCTGTAAGTTCCACCAATGTACTCTCTCACATCCCAAGTCTCTTTAAAGAAGGCGTGTCAGTGAAGTTTCACCAGTGATATATGTTCTCTTGAAAAAGTAAGTCAAATATGTTTTGTCTAAATTAAGGTGATTTTATGATTCCTTTTTTCATAGCATATAGCCATATGATATGACCCACAATTCCTGGCTACACGTGCAGCTAGGAATCATGTTGCCCCGCTTTATTAAATAGGAGCTAATTTTATTATTACCAGTCATTACCTATTTTTTGGGTCCCGTTGCGTCAAGGGACTTTGGAATTGTCCTGACTTTTCCCCTTTATACGGCACTTGCCATTAGCATTATTAATACATTGAAAAATGTGTAATTATTCCATGTGATTGGTACACCTATTATTTAATTTGATATTATTAATTTTGAATTTTAATTGGATCTCTTATCTCTCCCAAGAATCTAAACCAAGACATTTTGGAAAATTACACTACATGCTTCGAACTTTGCACACTTTAGGGAGGGCTCTTTCTGTTCCAGCATGACTGATGACCAGTGCTCTAAGCAAGGGCCATGAAAATGATGAATTTTGAGAACCGTGACCTCATCCCTATCAAACACCTTTGGGATGAATTAGGATTATGAGTCAGGACCCCTCTCACATCCAACCTCAGTGCCCTTAAACCTCACAGGTTTAAGGTTTGACCTCACTTCTTGATGGTCAAAAAGTCTTCACCGATAGTTTTTTACTCAATGAATTAGTTTACTTATATCATGCTCAGAGAGTGAAGGATACACAACTTCAGTCCCAGTTCCCCAGCATGTTTTTCTCTCCACAAGTAAAGTGCTGCACTCCATCAACCAAACTGCTTAATAAACAACTAATAGTAAAGAACTGCCACAGCCATCTAGAATGGCAAATTCTGCATTCAGATGAAACCCAAACCTAATCCCATAAGAGTAGGATCTTAGTGCTTTTTCTTCTTTTTACTTATGAAAAATTCACCACCCCGCAGCCCCCAATGTCTCTCTTCTTTGCAGCACCAAGAATTGACATGCAGTAAATGAAGAAGTATTCAAAGGCAGGCAGCCTTTCTCCCACAGGGGTTCCCTTCCCCTTTTTTTTACCCCTTCCCCACTGCTGAGAAATCAAAACTCTTCGGACGTCACGTAAGCCGATTGAAGTTCCCGCCTCGCCTGCTCCGGAGTGGTCCCTTGCCCTGTGATGGCAGGCTTCATTAGAGCTGTCACTCAGGCCCTGGCAACAGGGCCGTGCCGCAGGGGTACCCTCAGGGTCCAATCACTGTTGGGGTCCCCAGGAAAGGGCCATCAAATGTGCCTATAAAATGATGCTGAAATGGAACATTGCTGAGCTTCACGCTCATCCCTCCTGTGATCACAAGATTAACGTTTGAGCTGCAGGTTTGTACTTTATACTATTAAATTTTTGGGGGGGTATGAGATTAGCACCCTAGATGTGTATAGTCAGCGTTCTGTTTAAAATCTAATCATAGAATCATCCCTGACAAACAACAGTGACAGTGGGAAATTCTGGCCTCATTTTAGCCTGAGTGCTGTAATTACAATGAGTCACATGATGCAATAAAAATAAATGAGCCAGTCGGTGCTCCGCCGTCCAACAATCCCAAATTCTGGAACAATGAGATATCCACGAAATCCCGGTACATGATTCAAATACAGGAGCAAACAAAACCCAAACAAAACAAAGCAAGCGTCTTTGAAGAGCCAAAAAATGTGACTGCCCGAGTTCCTTTCAACAATATACACGAACAGTAATCTCAGTACCAGCATGTTATTTAGAGCGTTCCTCCAAATATTTGGAGAGAAGGAGGAGAGATGAAACGTAGACAGAACAATAGGACTTTGGTGCTGTTATGGTGTTTGTGCACCTCGCCCCACCGGCCCTTTGTAGTGTGCGTTAGCGTCCGCATCCCCCCGCCAGTCCCCACTTGTCATGAGTCCAGGTGGGGTCTTAGTCTGCGACCCCGCCCCACCCCTGCAAGCATACACACACATACACACACCACCTCCTGTCTAGTACACCTGCTCCATCACCACACATCCATACATACAGCTTCCCTCCAAGGCATTCACACACAAATGAAAGAGTGCTAATAAATCTGTTCCAAACGAATTTAATTATACACTATAACGGCTCACTTATTTTAAATCAACCAGCAAAAAAACAACAAAAAGCAGACTTCCCCCATTTAAATGAACTTCTGTAATATCACTTTTGAAGAGGGGAATTTAAACTAAGAGCGTGCTTTCTTTGAAGCAACAAACATTTGATGACGATGATGACCCTGGAGCTGAATACTTTGCTATGGTAAAATTGTCAGGCGAGTGGAGGAAGAACTGAGGCTGTTTTGCTGATTTATTCTGCTTGCCTTCCGATGAAAATGTGTTAAATATTCTCTCTGGACTGATCAACTCCATGTAAAATGGCTCCAAAAGTTTAAAATTAAGTTCAAATATGAAAAACTTCCCTTAAGATGATCAAAAGCAACATTTAAGACTTACAAGCCATCAATTTCAACTTATCGCACAGACTCATCAAATCCATGAGATTGAACCCCCTTTTTTTCCCCTTGGTTTTTTTCTGTCATACCACAACCCACCACTAGGCTGTGCCAAATTGGAGACAGTTTTGAGAACAGAACAAAGAAATACAGTAATAAGGAGTTCTCTCTCAGATATTTGGCTCCGGCTCCAGAGCGCTGCCCCTGTTTTTAGAAAAAGTGATCATTAGCAGAGGAAATATAGGCACCTTTTTATCCAGCAATCAAAGGCAGAGAGCAACAACAACAAGGTCTGACCTATATTCATCCTGTAGGAGCGTCCCAAAGGAATGACAGGTTACCCCCCTTGTGGCACCATACAGAATCATGCAAAGAAGATCAGTAATTTGCTTTTGTAGATATGCCTCTCCAACTCTGTATGTCAGTAAATTCAACAATTCAATTTAATATTCAAATACACCGCTCCTCTAACCCTCTTCCAGGAGGTAGTAAAACGGGGGCGTCTACGGGCAGTGTGTAGAGGCTGTGTCTGGTGGAGGTAATCCATGGTGATCTGCCCTAATCTGTCACAGATATGCAGCAGAAGCACCGGGAAGCTGTTTGGTGCTGGCGGATGCGAAGGGGGGGGGGTAAAAACTGGATTACGGTAGTATGTCTGCATTAACTCACTGGCCTTATCTTTTCCAGTGCCCCCCTAAAAACAGATTTAGTGTATATATGAGGGAGTGGTACATGTGTCAGCCCTAAGAAGGCCTAAAAGGCGTCCACCCAGCACTACCTTGACTCCTGATTGTCCACTATTTGTTAAGTATGTCAACATGTACGCTTTTTTCATACACACACACATTTTGACCCTTAAATACGCTTTGCTGCACACCAGGTACGCATTTTGTTGAATTTCGCCCTTTTCAGTTTGCCGTTGAGTCTCCGAAACCTGGATTATATTCCTATGTCGATGCACCAATGTATGCTACACCACCTCTCTGCCCCCCGTGCACCTATCAAAAATCTTTAAGCTCCGGTGACAGGACCGGTCTGCCTGTAGAACATTATTTCCTGTGTGTTTACGATTCACTCACAGGGTGCACAGAACATCTCCACAAATGACTTCTCCAATTTCAGATCAACATTTGCAATAAAAGTGTCCGTTGCAACACTTTGATTAGTTCCAGCTGCAGCAACACACCCCTTCTCTCATAACCTCCAGCATTAGCTCACGAAGTAAGCTAATAACAACACGTAACATGCTCAGACCTGACGAAGAGCTGTAAAAGCTGGAGAAGTACGGCCTATCGGCCATTTGCGGCTCATGGCTCATTGGCTGCAGCACACTGTATAAATAAATTTTAATAAAATAAATTAGGGCAAGATGCTATAAAAGGCTGTTATAATGTAACAAATAAAAGCAAACATTTTGATATTAGTCAAAGTTTATTCCTATAACACATTTAAAACAACATTGGTTGACCAAAGTGCTGCACAAGCCATATAGACAATAACAATAAAATCTAAAAAAACAATAAATAAATAAATAAATATACTACGATAGCATGCAGAGAGCAAATTTAGTAAAAAAAAAATAAAGATCTATGTGCTTGCTTTATCTTTGAACACCTGTGAAAAAAGATGGGTTTTCAGCAAGGTTTTAAAGCGCTCAAGTGTTTCAGTGGTTCCAGAATTTTGGCGCCGCCACAGATAAGACTCTGTCCCCTCTAGTGGTGAGTCTAGAGCAGGGGACAGACCAATTTATCTACAGACCTCAGTGCCTTACCTGGGGAGTGAGGCTGCAGAAGCTCAGAAAGGCACAATGAGGCCACTCCATGCAAGCATTTGAAAACCAACAGCAACACTTTAAAATTAACCCTTTGTTTCTTTGGGAGCCAGTATGTAGCTGCAAGCACAGGGGTTATGTGCTCCCAGCGTTTATTTCCTGTCAGTAGGCGGGCTGCTGCATTCTGCAGCCCCTGAAGGTGACGAAGACAAGACTGGTCGAGGCTCGTGTACAGTTAATTGCAACAGTCCAGCCTTGGTGAATAAAGCATGTATTGGTTTCTCAAAGTCTGCAGATGGTATGCATTTTTTGACCTGACTTAAAAGTTTTAGCTGGAAAAAGCTTTTACAACTGTTATGATTTGCTTGTCCATTTTAAAATTACAGTCCATAATGAAACCAAGGTTTCTTGCAAAAGGGTGGCAGGATGAGGCGAGTGAGCACCGTTAAAACCATTTAAAATGTTTGGCTCACCAAAGACCACAATCTCTGTTTTGCTTTTGTTTAATAAAAAAAAAATTGCTGCCATCCATGCTTGAACTTCTTCGATGCATTTAAGAAGGGGCTGGATGTAGTCAGTGGTTGATTTCAGTGGTATATATATTTGGAGATCACCAGCCAAACAGTGGAAGGATATGTTGTGTGCTTTATAAGGATGGCTCCCAGGGGAAGTAAATATATAGAGAATAGGGTAGGCGTCCTGTTGCAGGCCACAGTTCAGAGAGAACGCAGAGGAGGAGTGCTGACCAAGTTGTACAGAGAAACTCCTGTTTGACAGATAGGACGAGAACCATTTGTGGGCAGTGCCTCTTATGCCCATGCTAAAAGAGTGGCATGATCTAATGTGTCGACTGCTGCATTTAGATCTAAAAGCAACAGGACAGACGTTTTTCCAGAGTCAACAGTTAAGAGCAGATAATTAAATCCGCTGTCTCTGTGCTGTGTCGAAATTTAAAACCTGACTGGAATTTTTCAGTGATGTCGTTTGCCTCCAGGTATGACAGCAACTGGTAGTAAAAGAAGTAGTCAAAGTAGTAAAAAGAATATGATATTTGTGACTGTTATTTAAGATGAACAAAGATACAAATTGAGATTTTTCAGTTTTGCAGCAATTTGGTATTTTAAAAGACTTTTTAAATTTTCTTCCATCTTTTTTCGGCCTATATGCATTCTCATCTGAGTTCATGAGTGGATTCTTTGAGCCAAGGTTTTATTCTCACCAGAGCCACCAAGTCCATAAAATGCATAAGAATTCATCAATTCATTCAAAATCACAATAAAACTCTCTGGTATGCAACAACAAGTCATAAAAGCAGCAGAGAACTGAGAAGCAGTGTCACTATTCATTGTGCCCACGCCTGTGGTTGACAGTAAGATAGCGTGACAGAATAGAATGGGAAGTGGTCAGAAATGCCTGCATTTCAGATTTCAGTGACACTTAAATTGAGGCCAAATGACAATAGTTGCACCATATAGTTGGGGAAACGTTGGTCCTTCTATTGAATGCAATGTCCAACGTGTGTCCCTTTTCATGCGCGGCACCAGATACAGAATTTGTGAGACTGAAGGAGACAATAAGGTTCATAAAGACTTTTGCGTCAGGTTTTCACAACAAACATGAATATTAAAATCCCCAACTATTAAGAAGTGATCATATTTAAGCAGTGGTCATATTTAAGCAGCAAGCCTCGCCGTGGGATAAATAAAGTACATACACACAAGCCTATCACAAGGTCCGTAAATTCATGTAGAAATGCATCCATCCAGTTTCTTCTGCTTTTCTGGGTTTGGGTCGCAGTGGGAGCAGTCTTAGTAAGGACATCCAGACTTCCCGGTCTCTGGCCATCTCCTCCAGTTAAACCAGGAAGGACAGCAAGGCATTCCCAGGTTGGCTGTGAGACATTATCCCTCTAGAGTGACATAGGTCTGCCCCGGGGCCTGCTTCTGGCTGGGCATGCCCGGAACACCTCACGAGGGAGACGTCCATGAGGCATCCGGACTTGATGCCCAAGTCACCTCAGCTGGCTCCTCTCAATGTGAAGGAGAAGTTGCTCTACTCTGAGCTTCTCCCGGATGGCCGAGCTCCTCACCCTGTCTCTTAGGATCTTAGTCCAGCCACCCTACGGAGGAAACGCTTTTCGGACGCTTGTATGTGCGATGTCGTTCTTTCGGTCACGACCCGAAGCTCATCACCGTAGATGAGGGTGGGAACATAGATCCACTGGTAAATTGAGAGCTTTGAAATGAAAATGTCCAATGTGTAAGCTTTGCGGTTGGTGATGGGTAGGTGAAGCCTTGACAACCCATCAGCATTGCTGACTTACGATATTTGACGTCATAAGAGTGAGCGCACAGCAGCAAAGCCTGCCGCTGCAGTCTTGATGCAGCCAGAGAGGGTGTTCCTGTGTGTGGTTCCAAGGTGGCGGTAAGAGGACGATGGTCCGTGAGAAGGGTCTTTCCATAAAGGTATGGGTGAAATTTCTGCACACCAAGGATGATGCTCAACGCCTCTCTTTACAGCTGCACATGGTTGGCCTCTGCCCTGTTCAGTGTTGTGGAAGCAAACGCAATAGGCGTCTCCTCACCTGTTAGCGGGACGTGAGAGAGTACTGTACCCACTTCATAGGAAGCGACAGCTGCCCGTCCACTTCCAGGCTTTGTCTCATTGCAGCAACAAAACAAGATTGCATAGCAGAACTACAGTCAAACTTGTCTATAACGGCCACTAGAGGGAGTCTGCAAAAGTGGCCGCTATAGACAGGTGGCCTCTATAGACAGGTTGGCGTCCAGTTTGAATGTTGACCAGTAGAGGGAAAAAAAGAAAAAAAAGGGAAAATAATAATAATAATAATAATAATAATGTTGACCAGTAGAGGGCACTGCGGACTGCGGATAAAAGTTGTACAGCACTACTAGGCTTGTTATTATCATGGTTCATGGTTCATGGTTTTAATCCTGAACATGCATATGAGTCAAACACTAGCACATCACATAGTACAATTCACAATTTTGCATGTCCAAAAAGGAGTAGTAAGAAGCAAAGCTTACTTAATCCCACCCCTCATCAGTTTCACATCAGTTGGAATACATTTATTCACCTCTTGTTCTTCCAAGTGTACTTTGTAGGTCTACATGACAATGTAGTGCAATCATAGCCAAGGTTTTTACTTACTAAAAGGAAGCTAGAGACTTAATAATAACTGATAGAATATATCCACGACCCACAGAACAAAGCTGTGCTAGTAATGTCTTACGCTTGTTTTTAATATTTTACTTTTTATACGGCAGAGTGTCATTACAGCTTTAGTTCATCAGGAAGTGACGGGAAGTGACGGGAAGTGACGGTGGGCAGGAGAGCTAGGCTCAGTGCTAGCTGTGAGTTTCGAGAGAGTTGGGAAGTGTGTTTATGTTGACGTGGATGTAAAGTCCTGCAGTGTTCTCCGCTGTTAATAAAGCCATTAAAGTGCATCGGCGACGTGAGTCTCTCCTTCCCCACAACAAGCGGCATTACAGTATTGACCAGTGCACACCAGGAAATAAACGGTGTCCCTTGTTACAGGCATTGCCTGGACAGCTACAGGTGTATGTAGTGGGGCTTGTTTAACCTTTGCCTTGTGGGCAAGCAGGAAGGAGAGACGATGCTGAGAGATGTGTGTGTGTTCTGAGCTGCTGTCTGGTGGCCGCGTTCAATAAATAAAGTTGGCAGAAGCAACAGGAGAAGTTTCCTTCTTTGCTTCGGAGCTGAATAACACTGACAAGTTAACAGACTAGTAACGAACGGAAAAGAAGACGGCTTTTTTTTGTGTCGAATACAGAAGATGAGGACTTTGATGGATTTGTGGATGAGGATTGATGAAAAATAACGTGAGTACATTCTAAAATACTTCAATTAAGTACAACCCAACTCAGTTTTGCTCCCGCTGCCGCATGCATGCTAGCGTATGTTTTTTTTTTATTGTAGCGTCACTGGGAGCACGTCCTGTTCCCAGCCTAATTTGCGGTAATGTTTTGGTGCAAATGCTCTTAAAGTTACATGTTTGACCAGGAAATAGCAAGCTCAAAAGAAGACGGCTTTTTTATGTGGAACAACTGACAGTTTGTGTGGATCTTGTGAATGATTGTGACTGAGCTAGGACTCAGTAATTAAAGTCTACACACGACGACTTCATTGATTGAAAAACAAAACTTTTTCGTGCATGAAGCTTCTACTTGAGTTGGTAATTTGGCCGTTATATGCAGTCAGATATTGACCAAGGGAGACAAAATGGGTGGCCGCTGGCCGCGTTGGACAGGTGACTGCTATACACAGGGTCTATAACATGTAAATTTGCTGCGGGGGATTTTTCAGTGGCTGCTATAGGCAGGTGGGCGTTTTATAAAGGTGGCTGCTAAGACAGGTTGGACTGTACCTGTTTTACTGTGCATATGACAATAAAAACTCTTGAATCTTGAATCTTGAAACAACTCACGCAGTGGCTGCAACAATAAGGCCACATTAGGAATAAAGCAACAATAATAATTCAGCCTCCACAATGGCGGTGATTTTGGAAGTTGCTGCGTGCAGTCCCTCAGCATCAACTACTTGTCTCAGGCACTTCACTGATTCTTGCTCTTAGTCCATACTGAGACTACTCAGTCTTTGAAGCAGGGCATCCAGATTACAGAGATGCTCCTCATCACCGGCTCCTGTACACAGAATGTCATCCAAGTAACATTGCACACCTTCCAGTCCATAGAGAATTTGGTCCATTGCTTGCTGAAACACAGCTGGTGCTGAAGTGATGCCAAAAAGTAATCTGTGGTACCGGAACAGTCCCAGGTGAGTATTGATGCTGAGTAGCTCATGTGAGTGTACTTCCACCTGCATTTGCATATAAACCTGATTTAGGTCAATTTTACTAAATTTTTTACCCCCACTCAGCCCAGCAAATAAATGTTCAATCAAGAGAAGTGGGTATTGCTCGGGTGTCAAGGCAGGATTGACAATTACCTTAAAATCCCCACAGGTAGGATTCCGCCATTTTTCTTTTGCACCCGAACAATGGGGGTTGCCCACTCACTTGTTATTGGCTCCAAAACGCCATGTCCCAACAAGACCTTTAAAAACGCTTAGACCTTTGGTCTGACCGCATACGGCATGCTTCACTATAATATCTTTCATATTTCAAAACATATTCATGTTTCTTCAATAACGTGGAGTTGTGTCAAACCATTAGACATTTTTCTCACCTCAAGCCAATCCAGATGCAGGGCCTTCAGACATTCTCGGCCCATGATAGCAGCATAGTTCCCCTTGGTGATGTAGACTGAACGTTTCGTAATCCTTTTGTTACATTGGACCAGCACATCTGTCATACTTTTAATGCGCACTGGAAGCAAACCACTACGACTGGCAACCCAACAACGGTGTATTAGAACATGTACATGTGGGAAACACAATAAAAAAGCAATAAAACTACTTAGTGGAACCAAAATATTTGAAACATCAATTGACAGTGTGCTGTTCATTTCTGAGCATTAAAGTGATAGTTTGGCTTTTCAAAACAATATGCGTTCAAAAGAGTAATACATTTGCATCACAAAAATGCCTCTTCAAAAAAATCACAACTCACAAAACGCTCTGCGTTATATTTGTCTACTGCCATATCCCTGCATACTGTCGCCTATGGATTCATGTGTATGTGACGAAGACACGGGGATACTGCGGGAGACAAATGTAATGCTGAGCGTTTTATGAGGTCAGATTTTTTTGAGGAGGCATTTTTGTGACTCTTTTCAACGCATATTGTTTTGAGAAGCCAAACTCTTGACTTAAATGGCTGTCACTTCCTGTTTTACAAAAAGGACGCTCACGGATGTGGCTCAGTTTTTTATTTTATGTTTTAAACTTTTTGTGACTATTCCTGACTATAGCTTGTGATTACAATTCTAGAAGTCAGTGCTGAGATCTCTGCCTTAATTCGGTACCTTAATTCGGACCAGCGAGTGGACTGAACTCTCCAAAACAAACGTATAATAGGAGCTGACAGCCGTTATAGACAAGCTATCAAGCTAGCCGCAGCTTTGAATCGGCGGCTGCTCACGAAGCCGGAGTCTTAAAACATCAGGATCAGAACACACAAATGAATGATGTGGTTGTGACGGGACTTCGGATCAAACCTAGGTCCTATGCCAGGGCAGTTGCAAATAAGGATGAACCAGACGAAATGGATGTCACTTCAACGGAGCAAGAAGGTGTCACCTTTTTACAATCTAAGGAGGTGGACGTAGACATCCAAACTATTGATACTTGTATCCCACTGTATGGCAGGAACAGCACTACATCCATCATCATCATTAAGTTCACTAACAGGAAATTCAAGACTACACTGCTGAAACAAGAAAAGAAGCTGAAAGGTACAAACGTCTACATGAATGACCATCTGACAGCGCAATGCTGAAATCGCCAAGAAAGCACGTGATCTGATGAAGCAAGGAAGGATCCAAGGTACATGGAGTGCACATTGTAAAATCTTTATTAAATTAATTGGAGGACCAGAGGCCAGAGTTCTTTTTGTCAAAGATATCAAGGATCTAGATAAATACTGAGGTCTATCCAAACATGGAAAAGGAAAACAGTTTTAATATGCCACAAGAAGATCTACAATTGGACACCTTTTTGTTTCATAGATCACAAACAACTGGATTTGGAAAAAGACATAGATCCGGACTGACTGTTGTTATTATGACTGTTGTTATTATACGGACGAGCAATACAACAGTATAATATCGGCAATAAGTTGTCAAGTTGCTTTAACAACATCAACCAATTCAAGGAACCCTTTAAAGTAATTGCAATCTCAGAAACTTGGATCTATGCTAACAAAGGTATGGACTTTGATCTGGAAGGATATGAAATGACCTGTATAAACCGGAACAATTGAAGTGGAGGAGGTGTGGCTGTGTACGTGGATAAACATCTGAACTACAAAATGATGAAGAATATGTCATTTGTTATTGACAACATCCTAGAATGTATAATGACTGAAATCTGTAAAGCAAAAATGTGTTAATAAATTGTGTATATAGAACTCCAAAGTCAAGGATTGGAATGTTTGAGGACTGGATTAAGACAACCTTTACAGACATAGGTCAAAAAACTATTTTTATGTGTAGAGACTTCAATATTGATCTTCGGAATCCACGTAAGTACAAGGAAATAGATTACTTCATAGACACAATGTATAGTTTGAGTCTATATCCTAAAATCATTCAACCAAGCAGAATAACAGACCGCTGTGCCACCCTTACTGATAATATATTCACCAATGACTTTGATAATAACACAACTAGTGGCCTGTTAATCAATGACATCAGTGATCATCTTCCAGTGTTTATAATATACAATGAACATTATAATTAAAGACAATAGCGTCATCACTTTCAGGAAAGATCTAGAAGAACAAAGACGAGAAAGTGCCTGCAGTGCAAAGGATTTGGATGAAGCATATGATCACTTTCTACGCACTTATATGGAGCTTACGATAAGAACTGTCCCTGGCAAGAAAAGTCCAAGAACCAAAAGAAAAACAACCAGCCATGGATGACAAAAGGACTAAAAAACGCCTGTAAGAAGAAGAATACATACAGTAATACAGGAAATGAATCATTCAACAAACTAAAGGAGCAGAAAAAAATAAGACTTATAAAAACAAGTTGACAACTACCTTGAGTGTGTGAGGGAATATTACTATACAGTCAATTACTAGATAATAATAAAAATTACATTGGAGCAACTTGGGGTATCTTAAATAGTAATATAAGGAATAGTACTAAGAAAGCAGACTACCTTCACTATTTTATGGTTGGAAACACTAATAAGGATGGTATGAATGAGGTAGTTGAAATGTTTAAAAACTATTTTGTAAATATTGGACCAAAACTGGAAGAAGAAATTCTAAAACTCTAGACAATGGAGGCATGGAATGAAACCATAGATCGGAATCTTAATGCCATGTTTCTCACTGATGTATCTAAAAATCTCTGATATTTTCAACAATTTTAAAGCAAAAACATCAACTGATTATCATGGAATCGAAATGGAAACAATAAAAAAGGGTTATCAATGAGATTGTAGAACCGTTAACATATCAGTAACTTCTCATTTCAGACTGGAAAATGTCCGAACAAAATGAAAATAGCTTAAGTAGTTCCAATTTTTACAAACGGAGACAAACATCAATTTACAAATTACCGACCAGTTTCCTTATTACTCCAATTTTCTAAAATTATTGAGAAGCTATTAAATAACAGGTTGGACAAATGTATTAATAATAATAATGAAATACTAGCAGGTAGTCAATATGGATACAGAGCTAACATTTCAGCTTCTATGGCACTGATTGAAATCACGGAGGAAATTTCCAATGCTGTAGACCACAGAAAGTGTGCAGCTGCATTATTCATGGATCTTACAAAAGCCTTTGACACAATTAATCACAATATTTTAACAACAAAATTAGAACGGTACGGAATCAGAGGATTAGTTTTGAATTGGGTTAAAAGCTACCTAGCAAACAGGAAACAGTTTGTAAAGCTAGGAGAATACACATCTGCAAGTTTAAATATCACATGCGGCGTACCCACGGGTTTAATGTTGAGACTAAAACTGTTCAATTTGTATATGAACGACATTTGTAAAGTGACAAAGGACTTAAAGTTGGTATTATTTGCGGATGATACCACTGCCTTTTGTTCGGGGAAAGCACACAAGAACTCATTAAAAAGGTCAAGGATGAAATGGTCATATTAAAGACATGGTTTGATAAAAACAGATTATCTTTGAATTTAAGTAAAACAAAAATAATGCTATTTGAAATAGCAGACAGGATAAGTACGACCAAATACAAATAGATGGAGTGGACATTGAAAGAGTGAATGAAAATAAATTTCTGGGGATCATAATAGATGAAAAAATTAGTTGAAAAAAATAAAAAATATACAACAAAAGGTGGCAAGAAATACTTATACTATAAATAAATACTGTATTGAATAAAGCAAAATTTGTTCTTGATCAAAAATCACTCCACACTCTTTACTGTTCTTTGGTATTACCATATCTTACTTATTGTGTGGAGATATGTGGCAATAATTATAATTGCAATCTTCACTCACTCACTGTACTGCAAAAAAGATCGGTGAGGATAATTCATAATGCCAAGTATAGAGAACATACAAACCCTTTATTTTTAAAATCACAGATATAAAAAAATTCTGATTTAGTAAATTTTCAAACTGCTAAAATAATGCAAAAAGTTAAAAATAACTTGCTACCCAAAAATGTTATACAGTATTTCTCTATAAGAGAGGAGAAATATGATCTCTGAAACACTTATATGCGAGCACAATGCTGAAAACCCTCAGCATTTCAGTATTCAGTATTTAATTATGGAACGGATTGAGCAAGGAACTAAAACAAAGCACCAAGATGAGCAAATTCAAAAAACAATACAAGCAGTTGATGTTTGCTAAATACAAGAGCAGAAGAGTCTTGAACTTGCTTTATCATGCTTGTCTTCATCTTATTTATTTATTATTATATTGATTATTATATTTATTGTTCTGTCATGCTTGTTTTTATTTTTTATTATTTATTTATTATTACACTGATTATTATACTGTATGGAATAATATTATATGGAATACAGGAAGTAAATAATGATTCATGAGATGTTTTCCATTGTAACTTGCATGCATGTTCAAATAAAATGAAACCAAACTAAGCAAAACTACGTTCTTGTCACGGATCTCCGACCAGAACTGGACTCATGGGACCAATTGGGAGGGTAAGTCACTCTTGCTGCAGTACACCGCTGATAGGTATGTCATACAACTTCATGTCAAAAAATCCGAACTATCCCTTTAATGCTCAGAAATTAACAGCACACTGCCAATTGATGTTTCAAAAATGTTTGTTCTACTAAGCAGTTTTATTGCTTTTTTATTGTGTTCCCCACTTTCTAATACACTGTTGTTGGGTTGCTGGTCGTAGTGGTTTGCTTTGAGGTTAACAAGCTACTGTCCATTGGACATACTGTACAGTAAAAAGACAACAGTGTGAATGTATTGTACATGGCATTGTACTGTGTCACGTTTATTTTCTGTTTACTTTTTTGGTGGATTACATGCTGTCTTGCTGTATAATGTAATTTAATGTAGCTGATGCAGCCATCTCCATTCGGCCTGGACATTCGGTAGCATGAAATGCAAGCGAATCATTGTACCCATCAAATCTATGGTGAATTGAACCAAACCGTACCACTTGTTGGAACCCAGCCCACACCATGCATTTATGACTCTGATGGCCACATAAATAAAACATTTTCATAGGTTAAGGGTTGTTACAGCTGTAGCCTGTTTGCATGTTGAGTTGCACCCTGATCCATAGCCTGGTTGACCAGTACAGGAGCGCATACACACATCCCTTGCTGTAATAAACACACACACACACATTCTCAGAAGCTCTCTGAAAACACAAACAACTTTAATAAAACAGATTGCCAGCAGAGATAGCAGCTCCATCTTGCATGTTTGGCTACGTGCTCCGCAATGTGAGCATCTCCATCAAGATTTTAATCAATACAGTGAAAGCGTCCTTTCCCACAGTCAGTTAACACATTGGTAGCGCATACAGTTGTGCTTGTCCTTGTTTTGTCCCTCATCATGTCCTGTCATTGGAGGGTCACCCCTTTGGCCGGAGTGAGACCGTGTGGATGTTCTCCTGTTTATGTTTGGGAAATTAGCAATGATGAAAGAATGCCTTTTCAAGTCTGGGCTAGAGGGACCCCAGTTCAATGCCCCACCCTTTCTCCATACACACACACCCCTGCGTGTGCGCATAGTCATTGATTTTGTCAACAATTCCAGCATGTTTGTGGCATCATGACTCTTTCTGATACATCGCCGCCTAATACTTTTTTTTGACTGTTTCACACTGAAAGCTGACACTTCACCTTCATCCGTCCTCTTTCGTCTCATTTTCATCAACCCCCCAATGAAAGAGCCTCATTGTTGTCTTCTGTATGTGGTTTCTCAGTTTTCTTCTCTTTGATTTGTTCCTCTTCCAGTCTCTTGAGATATGATTAGCCCTCGTCAATGTGTCTCACCCATGCACCTAGTGGTGGAGTATATAATATTGCCTCGTCATTCTTGTGGCTTTTACAAGCCCGTACCAGGAGACAGATCGGGAACTTCCAACTTTTCCTTGTCATTATCCCGCCACACCAAAGCAAATTGGAGGCTTTACGAGGTTTAAAGTTGTCTCGCCTACTGAAGGTTGTGGATTTGGATTAGGAATGTCCTCAATTTGAGCAGGCACGCTCAGGCCATTTGTTTCCCATTAGTTCTAATACAAAGTGGATTCTTCCCAAACAAAGTATGATTACTGGGAAAAGCCTCACCCACCCAGAGAGATGACTAGTCAGCCGCAAGCCTTATAGTCGTATTCTGCCCTCACACACTATTGTGTGAAAGGCATTAATCTCTGGTTTGTTTGACCAGGTATTAGGGTTGCTTTTGTATAACTGTTCTCACTCTTAAGCAAATTCTGATTCTGTTTTCTTTGGCTCGTTGACAAGCAACCACATGGCAGTTTCACTCACTGTAGACTTCAATTGGAGCTCATACTGTATTTATCTGTAAACTGACTCATCACTTTGTTATTCCTCACTGTTCTGATACAGCATAATGACTGTAGCTAGCTTAATTTCTTTGTTGTCTTGGCAAGTAAACCATTCATCCATTAGATGATCGGAACCACAGATGTAATTGTCGTCTCCAGCTTGGTCACTGCAAAACTCCCTCAGGTAAAAGTGGAAAGCACCTTGCGGTGGCAGAAGAAAGACAAACTGGAAACAAATTAATTACTTCATTAAGCATAGGTCCTCTTCGTGATCTAGACAGGCAAAAAAAGCTAATGACTGATAGAAAGAGATGTCTTGAAAGTGTACATGTGGTGAAAAAGATGAAACGCTGCCTCAAGGCATGAGCATAGCTCCCAGTGTGCAACTTGATATGACCTCTGCGGCAGGTGCTGACACGGCTTGATGTGTCTTCTTAAGAGGTTGGGAAACCAGTCAGAGGTTGCGGGAGTGTGAATAGTTACAGTCTACAATGTAGAGGTGTGGGGTTGGAGTTACCACACTAATCTTAAAACACCACAAGGCAAATGACTGAAACACTATCCTTAAAATAAAGTTGCATTCTGACATGCCAAGGTTTAGAAGTCTTTGTTGTTGCACAGTTGGGGCACCTCAAAGTAATGCGATGTTACCGGTTGATGACCTACACATGCGCAGTTAATCCTTTGATGCTTACTCAACAGAGGCTTAGTGATGTGTGATGCTGAGCTCTCACACAATATGATGCATTTTGACGGTTTGAGTTTTTCTCCAACTTTTTGTTAGTTTTTAAGTGGTATGATCTTTGGGCGTTTAAATTTCCACTGTATGTGTTAAATAACAATGCAAATACACAGGCTCAGTTACGGTCCTTGTGACTCAGTGGGCAAATAGTCTACCTGCATGCGATATACCATACATACTTCAATAAATAGCTCACAGAGCAATAAAACCAAAATAAAGTTAATATGCAGTTTTGTGTTTGGATAGTGAAGCACCTTATTGATGTACACTATTTGTTGTACACGTGGAGCAGATGGCACTACCATTGACCCCTCCGTGTGTCTTTCCTGTCCCCTAGCTGAACCGCAGCATGAGGGGGGCCCTTATCTGGTCGAACTGGGCGGTGGGGAGGGGAAGGCTTTGAAGGCATGCTTGTGTGCCGATGCAATCAGGCAGGCACGCATACACACACTCCTCTCCTCCTGTCCAATACCCCTCTTTGCCCTTCATCTGGTTTTCAACAACCGCAGAGACACTTAAGAGAGTGCTCGGCAGCTCCCTCGGTGTTGTTTGAACAGCTCCTGGACAAGCCATGGGAATTAGGCAGACAGCATCACGCAGAGCCTTTCCCATTCACCAATCATGCGCCAATATCTTCAGGAGAATCTTGAAGTGATAAAACACTTACAGAAAAGCCCAAGGGGATTTGTTGCAAATTTTCCACCCTGGACAGCAAAATAAATAGAGATTATCTGCAGAGACAATATGATCCCAGCGGTCTCTTCCCTGCGCATGGAGGACATAGATAAAGCCTGTCGGATACTGATAGAAAAAAACGTACATTTGGGCTTTGGATCGGGCGTACATGAAATAAAACTGGATGTACTAGTGTCTAGACAAAGCTGAGAGTGTTGTAGCTGCTGTCAAAATGTTGTCAAGTATTTTCACTGATGTTATTGTAATTAATCTATTTGATTTGGCTGCTGGGGAAATGGTCTTTGAGCTGTCAGTCAGGTGTTGTCGAAGCTTCGCCCTTAAAAAGTCTCTCAGCTGAGAAAGGCACCTTCTCCTGCTTCAAATGTGTTTGGCAAAAATGTACACCAGCTTTGTCAATTATTTTTTTGGTGCACTCTAAAAGACATAATTTCATCTTGCTAGATGCTTTCATCTTGGGCTAATAAGTTCCACACCAGCATTGTAACAACACTTTTACCACTCACAGATATTGATTTGGATTAGGTTCTGTCTCATTTGGGGATTGTGTAAATTAGGCAGGACTTTTTTTTTTCTCTTTCTGCTCTCTTCGCCCTGTCACATCTCCATGCTGCCTCCTCGCAGGACCTTTTGATGTGCCTACTTTAATTTGGAGCTTAATGCAATTCATGGCAGTGCTGTGTCTATCGGTGGCAGGATCGTAGGGCCCAGGGTTCATTGCAGAGTTCCTTTGTATTGCTGAGTGGGTGTCAAGATAGCCGTGAAACAATAGAAGAGGGGCGTTAGCCATAATAGACAAACTTTGACTGCAGCCCGCAAAGTAATTGTGTGCTGACACGTGCTGTTAATGTATGTAACTCTCTTTGGTCATTAAAAGTCATACCCGGTAAAAGTGCTTAACTACTGTCCTTATGCCAGGATTCATCATCTAAACCAGCGTTTCCCGTACTTTTTTGGCCAAGACACACAAATTTGTCTCCTCACTGGTATACAAACTTACGCCAATGCAGCATGTACTACTGTAACATTGACATATGTTGCATATACCCTCTACAGTACATTACAGAATGCAACAGACTGACAAGCGGCAAAACAATAAAAAACTAACCCCACAACCTGTTTGGGGTGCATTTTTTTCATCGTTTGAAGTGGTGTTCTCTTTTGCATTTCATTTGTACTCATTTGCAGTTCGGAGCACGGGTGACTTTCTCCGAAGGCAAAAGGAATGAAGTTCACCCTAGTACCGGTACTTTTGTGTTTATTGGTGGTTTTGCTTTACCTATACGACAAACATACTGTATCTTATATTAAATTACATGTTTGTTTTTATTACCAGAAGTTTGTAATCCCTTCTTTCTTACCTCCCCTTGTGCATCAGATTACATAACCAGTTAGTAGCCATTTTCATAGTTAGTAGACAGCTGTTTTCTAGAATTTCACACAATATGTAATATTGTGTAACTTTAAAAAAAAAAAAAGTTTTTTTGGTTAAAATATAATTTAATGAAACTACTATGCAATGAAACCTCAAAAGTCCAACACAATCCATTCTGGGACTTTTTCAAATTTGGAAAACTTTTTTTTTCATAGGAAATAAAGGAAATATAAATAATCAGAGAGCATGCCAGGCATGCCCTACACACCGGTCCAGGCTATATTTTCTGTCAGGTCAGGCTATCAATCAAAGCAGGTGGTTTCCTCCCCAAAAGGCTCTCCACAAGAGACTGCTTGGGGGCGCTATGTTATGAGTGAGTAATGATAAAAATACAGATATAAATCAAATCTGTGTCCATATCAAAGGCATATTTCATTGGCCGTAAATAGTGTTTAACTAGCATATTGCAAAAAAAAATATTGAAGTGTGCGTACAGGATATGAGAAATTATACCCTCAGCCATGCGTTTGCACAGCATTCAAAGACGCTGGAAGTCAAGTTGAGACAGTCCAGAGAAATTCCCCAATTTGAGGGCCTTTATCTGTCCACACATACTAAACTTAACGAACGCCACTACGAGTAAAGACAGATACAGGAGATGTGTTGGAGATCCTATGTCTCTGTCTTTCATCCGCGGTTGTATTTGATGTAGGTCTGTCACATACAGCATGTATATACACTCCTGATCGAAATGTTATTGCAAGAATTTACATTTTGCACTGTTGGAGCTTAAGGAGGTTCTAAGTCAGGGGTGTCACATTTGTTTTCATTGAGGACCACATCACAGCTATGGCTGCCTTAAGAGGACCGTTTTCAACTGTCAATATATGTATAAATATTACAGGTATTTGCATTTGATTATTATGTTTTTACTAACAAATTGATGGGTAACTTGCTTTGAAATGAGAAGTGAAGTGAGAACGTCAAGGTGACAAGCAGACTTTCAAGTATTTATTTTTGATAACAAAAAATGCTTGGAATATCTTGTTGCATGATCATATATTATTAACGTTTAGAAGAACAGCACGCAGTACAATTTTTCTGTTAAAATGAAAGAAGGAAAAAGGTGAAGTGCATTATTGATACACATTATTCCAAGGCTTCGCGGGACACATAAAATGATGTGGCACCGGACCTTGGGTTTAACACGTGTTCTAAATAGAGCTTCAAAATTTAAAAAGAAAAAATGGGAGTGAGGCAAAAATATTTTGAGTAAGCAATTTATTGCAAAAATTTGAAATTGTTTTTTGTATTTTTTCATAGCACCAAAATGCTTGTATGAGGGCTCACTTTGGCGGCAGCACTGGAGACAAGTACCTAGCAGGAGCTGTTGTGTCAAACTTGTTTATGTTATTGCTAATATTTTATATTCTTGTCATTAATTTATATTGTATCAAACGCAGGTTTTCATTAGTTGTAACTTTATATGTTATGTGCAAACATGCTTTCCATTTTGCTTTGGTATCAAAATCTTTGAAATCTTTATTCCACCCTGTATATGCTGTATCTTACTTAATAACACCTCATTATTGTTAACGGTGCTAAACATATGATACAGACTACTACTCAATTTTTTCCTTTTACTTTGAACCAAAAGTGCCTTTATACCTGATACCAACATTTACAATATTGCAATTTTCTTGGTGGGGATATTTGAATATTTCTATATCCTTGAGTTTGAATGTATCTTGAAGATCTTTAAATAAGCGACTATTACTTGAGGTTATAACATCACATAATAATTTAATGCCACTATCCTTTCAAGTCCTCTAAAATAATGTTGTATTTTGTATTTTAATTGATGGATTATTCCAAATGTATACATACATTTGTCCCTATTTCTTGTCCTAAAAGTCTCTTTTTTTTTACACATACATAAGGTTCTATTGATGACAAAATTATCAGTTTTTCTTTTTCTTTTAGAAAAGAGAGCGGTCAGTAAAGTAATTGGTGGTAATTGATGGTTTTCAATATCCACCCATGGATTTTCATTGGCGTTAATAATTTGGTCGATATAAAACATCTCAGCTGCAATCTGGGTTCCATGTTAGGGCGATTTAAATATCCATTTTTTTTTAGAGCAGAACAAAAGATTCTTCTTTATTCTAGGTGTTTTTCCTGCCCAGATAAAGGATGAGATGAGCAAATTTATTTGGTGTCAGTGGTATACACTGAAATATATATATATACTGCTCAAAAAAATTAGAGGAACACTTCAAAAACACATCAGATCTAAACTGGGGGAAAAATGATCTTGAATATCTTTCCTGATAATAAGTGGGTGATGTATTAGTAACAAAATGATGCCACATAATTTGATAGAAATGAAAATGATCACCCTATAGAGGGGGGAAATCAAAGACACCCCAAAAATGAAAGTGAAAAAATGATGCAGCAGACTGGTCCATTTTGACAAAATGTCATTGTAGCAACTCAAAATGATTCTCAGTAGTTTGTGTGGCCCCCACGTGCTTGTACGCATGCCTGACAACGTCGGGGCATGCTCCTAATGAGACTACGGATGGTGTCCTGGGGGATCTGCTCCCAGATCTGGACCAGGGCATCAATGAGCTCCTGGGCAGTCTGAGGAGCAACCTGGCGGCGCCGGATGGACCTAAACATAATGTCCCAGAGGTGTTCTATTGGGTTTAGGTCAGGTGAACGTGGGGGCCAGTCAATGGTATCAATTCCTTCATCCTCCAGGAACTACCTGCATACACTAGCCACATGAGGTCGGGCATTGTCGTGGACCAGGGGGAACCCAGGTCCCACTGCACCAGCGTAGGTTCTGACAATGGGTCCAAGGATTTCATCCCGGTACCTAATAGCAGTCAGGGTGCCGTTATCTAACCTGTAGAGGTCTGTGCGTCCTTCCAGGGATATGCCTCCCCAGACCATCACTGACCCACCACCAAACTGGTCATGCTGAATGATGTTGCAGGCAGCATAACGTTCTCCACGGCATCTCCAGACCCTTTCACGTCTGTCGCATGTGCTCAGGTTGAACTTGCTCTCATCAGTGAAGAGCACAGGGCACCAGTGTTGTAGTTGCCAATTCTGGTGGTCTATGGCAAATGCCAGTCGAGCTCTACGGTGCTGGGCAGTGAGCACAGGGCCCACTACAGGACGTCGGGCCCTCAGGCCACCCTCATGGAGCCTGTTTCTGATTGTTTGGTCAGAAACATTCACACCAGTGGCCTGCTGGAGGTCATTTTGTAGGGCTCTGGCAGTGCTCATCCTGTTCCTCCTTGCACAAAGGAGCAGATACCGATCCTGCTGAGGGTTGAAGGACCTTCTATGGCCCTGTCCAGCTCTCCTGGAGTAACTACCTGTCTCCTGGAATCTCCTCCATGCGTCCAGGTACCGCAGTGATGCCCTGTTCCAGATCTGGGAGGAGATCCCCCAGGACACCATCCGTAGTCTCATTAGGAGCATGCCCCGACGTTGTCAGGCATGCGTACAAGCACGTGGGGGCCACACAAACTACTGAGAATCATTTTGAGTTGCTACAATGACATTTTGTCAAAATGGACCAGTCTGCTGCATCATTTTTTCACTTTCATTTTTGGGGTGTCTTTGATTTCCCCCCTCTATAGGGTGATCATTTTCATTTCTATCAAATTATGTGGCATCATTTTCTTACTAATATATCACCTACTTATTATCAAGAAAGGTATTCAAGATCATTTTTCCCCCAGTTTAGATCTGATGTGTTCTGATCTGATCATTTTCATTATTTGGCATCATTTTGTTACTAATACATCACCCACTTATTATCAGGAAAGCTATTCAAGATCGTTTTCCCCCCAGTTTAGATCTGATGTGTTTTCGAAGTGTTCCTCTAATTTTTTTGAGCAGTCTATATTGCTCAAAAAAATTAGAGGCTATCAATGTTACGTTTATTGTTAGTAAAGAGCTAATGAACTGTTGTAGACCTGGGACTGAGGATGTTGGACACACAGACATGAACTGCTGCAAACTAGCAGAAAAAGAAAAAATAAGAAAAGCAGATATTATAATATTATCTTGAGTCAATTGGGACTGATTTCCTGCAGTTGTGGAAATAAGTTAGCATTCACACATTAGAACCAATAGCTGTTGCTAAAGACGAAAGGCAGCAATCTCGTGGGCTTTTGATGTAATGAATGTAACAAATCTTAATGTCTGCCAGCGGACTAGTCCGTTGATCCCAACTGTTTGTGCTCTTACTCGTAAATGGCCTTGTATGTAATGAAACAATGAACCCACTTTGTCTGAGCAGTCCCTGCTGTCTATTCCATTCTGATCTAACAGATGAGGAGGTGGCTATGCTGCTGGTCTGGCTCTCACAGCCCCGCTACCTGTGCAGTAGAAACCTCTCCCTCTGATGTCTGCCTGAAAATTGACTTGCCTTTTCAGGCGTTGACCCCAGTGTCTGATGTAAGACCCAGACATTGCACATCAAAGCCAACCAAGGGGTGGGAGAATGGATTTCTATTTTGAAAGATATATTGACTTTAAGCGATGACGTGATCAGCCATCCAGCTCTTTTGCAGGGAGGCAGGGTACATCCTGGACTGGTCGCCAGTCAGTCGCAGGGCACATATAAAAAAAAAAAAAACATTCACACTCACACACATACCTGGACAATTTGGAAAACAGAGTACCTGGAGAAAACCCACGAAAACGCACGCATGGCTCATTTTGTTCAGATTTTCAATTACGACAATCAAACATCCCTAACACAACCAAATGATCTCTTCCAGTAGTTTGACATTCCAGCATGGGGGAGCATTGGGCTTACTTGTCATCCATCTATAGCCCAGTATCAACACACGGAATCCAGCTGTTGCTACCAGAAACACCGGCCAGCTGTTGCCTGTCCTGCAGGCCCACTCTGTTACACCTATTTGGGGACTTGGACATTGGGGAAATATATACTGCTCAAAAAAAATAAAGGGAACACTAAAATAACACATCCTAGATCTGAATGAATGAAATATTCTTATGAAATACGTTCTTTACATAGTTGAATATGCTGACAAGAAAATCACACAGAATTTGTTTTATTATTTTATTTATTTATTGTTGTATTTATTATTTTTATTCATTTATTTATTGGGGGTGTCTTGCTGTCCACCTGTTGTCTATTCCATTTGCACAACAGCATGTGAAATTGATAGTCAATCTGTGTTACTTCCTAAGTAGACAGTTTGATTTCACAGAAGTGTGATTGACTTGGAGTTACATTGTGTTCCCTTTGTTCCCTTTTATTTTTTTGCGCAGTGTATATAGATACAAGTGCACTGCATCAGATTTTCAGATCAACAGGTGATCTCCTGTGTCAGAAGCAGTAATGGCTTTGTGGTGAATCTCACGTATGAAATCCACATTCCACCAAGTGGTATGGTTTGGTTCAGTATGATATGGGATTTTTTTACCAAAATAACTGTGATCTGGCTTTATTTGTGTACGCTTTAGTTGAGGTACCAGCTGCTATAATGTAACACTGAAAGGTTTCAGTTAACAATCTGCTACAGTTTGGTACTGCATTTTGTTGTTTTTCAATTGTAAATATGAGCTCATAGTTCATCTTATGATAAATCTCTGATGATCTTTTGTTGGGAAAAGTTATGAGACTCTTCCAGCTTCAGTCAGCCGTCGTGATCAGCGAGAAGTTTGTGGGATGTAAAAGCTTTTTAAGATGGATTTGCAGTGGGGATCTCCACAAAACCACGTCTTATACACTCTTCTTTGAAGAGTGGGAAACAGCAGTCATGTTTGCCCAAAAATAAGCAACAGAGGCGCACCGCGGGTTTGTAACGTACATTTCTTGCCTTGTACAAACAAAACAACAAGGGAGAAAGGCAAACATGCGGCCACGCATGAACACGTGTTAAAACTCTTTGGGATTCCGACTCATGCTGGCGGTGTACATGAAAAAAAAAGTCAGTGTGATTTAAAGCACATATGCGCGCACAGACATGCACACTTCACGCACACGTCAAACCACTTCCTGACACTTCACTGCTTAACTGAGAGCGCAGCCATCTGAGAGTTATGGTCCTCTGACTCTTCTGCTAATAGTCTCTTGGCTGCAGTCTTGTCCGCAGCGCTGCCTTGCTCAGGAGCCTCCGGGAGAACCGACACCTGTGAGGCTGGCTGGCTAACTGGATGCCTGCCAGAAAAGAAAACACATATGAAAGCCAGTACCTGTGAAGGCTTCACACTCCAGCGCAACAGCACACACACAGAAGAGGGAGGATAATTCCCCTGCCCACATGAAAGCGGGAGGTGGTGGGCAGAATGCCAGGCAGGACTACCTGGAGACAAAAGAGCAGCACCTCTGGGGGTTTTGATGTTCATGTGGGATCCAACATGCTGATGGATCCTGCCCGGGAGCAGGAGATTGGCCCGTACACAGATGAATATATTTGCGCCTCCGAGCGCTGTGCGCTCCCAGCGTGCTGCTGTCTGCAATTAATCTTTCTGACATCGAGCCCTCCCTGAAGGGGGCAAATTTCTCTCTCACTGCGACTGATCTTTGCTGACTAGCAGGACTGGGGGGTATGTGGGCGGAGCAGAGCTCTCACCCTGTCTACTCGGGCAGGTACTGTATATGCACCCACATGAGACAGGAGCCAGGAGCTCAACTCACCTGGCTTGGCAAGGCAGATAGTCTGATGTAAGATGACTTTTGAGAATGAGCTAATTAAGTGTCAGAAAGCACTTTAAGTAATGTCATGACATGTTTATCTTTCCTTCCTCCTCTCATGGGACGCACTTAACATGACTGGCAAAAAGTTGAAACTAAACCCAAAGCCAGTAAGGACACAGAATATGCAGGTTATTTATTGATCACGCAGGTTTCTTGTTGAGTTTCAACTAGTTTGCCAGCTAAATCCATCCAGAAGTTCTCCGACGACACAGCCATCGTTGGTTGTGTTTCAGAGGGGAATGATCTGGAATACAGGACGGTCATCAGGGACTTTGTCAGCTGGAGTGAGCTTAACCAGCTGCAGCTCAAGACCAGCAAGACAAAGGAGATGATCATTAACTTCCAGAGGAAAACATCTCACTTTACACCGGTGAACATCCAGGGAGCGGACATAGAGTTGGTAGACAGCTACAAATTCCTGGGTGGTCACCTTAACAACAAGCTGGACTGGTCCGTCAACACCCACGCCCTCTACAAGAAGGGCCAGAGTCGCCTCCACCTGCTGAGGAGACTGAGGTCCTTTGGTGTGTGCAGGACTCTTTTACGGACCTTTTATGACTCTGTGGTGACCTCAGCCATATTCTATGCTGTGGGCTGCTGGAGAGGGGGCAGCACGGACAGGGACAGGAGCAGGATCAATAGGCTGATCAGGAGAGCGAGCTCTGTCCTGGACGGTCCTCTGGACTCCGTGGAGGAAGTGGGGGAGAGAAGGATGTTGGCTAAGCTGACATCCATCATGAACAACACCTCTCACCCACTACATGACACTGTTGTTTCCCTGAGCAGCTCCTTCAGCAGCAGACTGTTACACCCACGGTGTAAGAAGGAGAGGTTCCGCAGGTCCTTCATACCGACCGCTGTCAGGCTCTACAACACCTGCACCACCTGAACCATGTTGTAGACACTATGCTTTCTTTACACTGTTCTCTTTACTTGTCTTGCTTGCTTGCTGCTGTAACAAGTAAATTTCCCCGCTGTGGGATAAATAAAGTACATACATACATACATACATACATACATAAAGAAGTTAGAAGTTTTGTTTCAGCTATTGGAAGTTTTAACTCTATCCACAGATGTGGATGTAGCTATGGCACAATTCCTCCTGGCAGCCTTTCGGCATCATCTGCTCAATACAACTATGGCATAGAAACAGGAGTTCAGAACATTCAATAAGAAATCGTCCCATCCTATTTACAGAGACATTTCTCCAAATGTTTCTAGAATCATTTAAATTTTCTTGATGGCGTTCCTCTCATTTAACCACCAGTGGCAGTGACGCGCACCTACTTCTACCGATGTTCAATAATCCTGTGTTTGTTTGCACATTTACACGGAAACATGCACGTTGTCACTCCGCATCAACACAAAGAACCCATGATGCCTGGATTAGCAGCACCAAGCCAGGCGGTGCGCTCGGTGTCGTGGGGTGTGATGACGGTTGGCTGCTGTGTTCCCGCCAGCCTCTGCGCTGCCCTAATGATGTTGTCGGAGCTCGGAGGGGCGGGGTTGAGCTGAGGGGGTTGTGGTGGGGGGAAGAGGGGAGGGGGGATGTTACTTATCTACACAGCTCGGCAGCATTTCTCTTAATTAAAACTCCTATCTATGTCTTTGAAGTTCATAATGAGTCAGTTTGGTTCTGCGGAGGAACGGGGTAGAAAATAAGGCCAGAGCAGATATTTATTATTTCTCCGCCTCTGCTTCCTCCTCCTGCTATTCGACAACATATCGGATGTATGTTGCAGCATGTTGGCGGTTATTGTTGCATTTGTTGTTGCCTCTCTTGTTTGGTTTTATTTGCATGAAAACAACCTAGAGGAGCTAAGGGGATGTAAACAGCAATGAGGATGATAAAGAGGAGCAAGGAGCTGCTCATTTATTTTTTCATTTACAGCATGTGAATGGGTTTAATCTTATCACTGGCTGCTTCTCACAGCTTGTGCTGATCTCTCCCCTCGCCAAGCGCTCACTCCTGCTTTCACAGGCCTTTCAGATTACAGTCAAATATTACAGGCCGTGACCAATCTCCAATTAACCAAATGTTGTCGGGCTATAGTATCACCCTTGGCTCTTTCATGCTCCTTTAACGGCTTTTTTTTGACGAGCGCGGATATTTTCTCTCCGTCGTACGATGAGACGTCATTCTCTTAAAGCCTCCTTATGCTCCTGCACGGCACCAACGGAAGCTTAACCCAAATAAATCAGTCTTCTCGTAATGCATTCCAAATCAAACGAGAATTAATTGAACCTCAAAATGTGGTCCAATCAAGGAAATTACCACACGTCCCAGTTTTGAAAGGCTGACCAAGGAATTTTACTGTCAAATTTTCTTCATTACCAATGCTACATAATCGAGCATTTAGCGAGTGGATCTTCTGAAAGCATGGCTTTGCTTGGTGGTTCTCCTTGGTTTACATGAATGTCCTTTTTGTTTGTGTGTGTGTGTGTGTGTGTGTGTGTGTGTGTGTGTGTGTGTTTGACGTGTCTTGGTGGCTGCAGCAGCTTTGCATCGTCTTTGTCATATTTACGCTTTGCCCACGTGTCCGTAAGCTGTCAGTGTTTGATGGGAAAATAATTATAGGCTAAGCGAAAGCACATCACAGAGCAGTTTCCAATAATAACCAGGCTCTGCCAACATCAAACTGACAGACACATAGTAGTTTGTTTGTTTTTTGTTTTTTTTAATCGACCCACTTGTGTCTTAAGTTGAAAGCAGACGATACTTTTCACCAAGAGGTGAACCCTGACCTGCACACCTTCCTTTCGCTCTGATCTCCAGTTGTTCAAAAATGGCATCTTGTTTTCGAGAAAAATGTGTTCTGATTCAGGCGGGATGTGAAGTGGTTTTGTCGTCTCTTATTGGGAGAACTTCAAAAGAACACCCAGCCAGCATGGATTGTTTGATGCCACCAAGGACAAATACACTCAACAAAAATATAAACGCCACACTTTTGTCTTTCCTCCCATCTTTCATGAGCTGAATGCGAAGATGTAACTTTTTCTATTTACACCAAAGGCCTATTTAAAGATAATCTATCCACCTCACAGGCGTGGCATATAACAATGCTGATTAGACTGCATGATTATTTAATTATTGATTATTGCATGATTATTGTGCCACAGTAAAAGTCTGTGTGTGTGTGTGTCATGATCTCTTGATGGCAAAGGCAAAAAAGCTTTCTCTCTTTCTCTCTTCCGGTCGGATTGTTGAGCAAGGCCTCTCGCAGCGCACCATTGAAACTTCTTAAAAGATCCTGATGGTTATGGAACAAAAAAGTCAAGTGATAGGCCTAAAAAAAAAAAATCACCGGCCCTGAGCCAATTGGCTGTCCATCAATACACGGGACAATCCTCAACCCAAATGAAGGTTGTTACTGGTGCCGAGTGCAGTCCAATAACCATCAGAGGGCATTTGCAAGAGAAGGGTTTTAAGAAGAAAAAACATCTTCAAAGGCCTTGTCTCCTTCAATGCCACAAAATTGCTCGTTTGCAATTTGCATGAGTGCACCAAGCATGGGACATTAAAGGTTGAAGAAATGTTACTGACAAGAAGATCCCACCTGAGATGTTTTCCACATGGAGGGGGCACAGTGGAGGGGGCACCATCATGATCTGGGGTGCTTTTTCCTTCAATGGAACAATGGCGCTTCAGGTTGTGTAGGGGCGTCAACCGGCAGCTGGCTATGTAGAGATGAACATTTGGGGATGAATTACAAGGCAAGTTTATAAAAATGGACATCAGTTCCAGACAGTGGATTCCCTTTGTGAAGCCACTTCACCACCTGGAGCAACATTTCCACTGGCCTCCTAGAAACACTGACATCAAGCATGCCCAAACCATTTCTGAGGTGATTAACAAGAATGGTGAAGCTACTCATCACTGCATCCCTATTTGAAAATGTAGTTTCTATTTTAGGGGGTTTTGAGTTTTTTTTTTTTTTTTTAACTATGGTCTTTTATCAGCTGATGAACTGCCTGTTTCCATTTAATGGTTGTTTGCAGTAAATTGCTTACTCAAAATGTTTTTTTATCTCTCACTCCCTTTCTTATTTGCATTTTGACACTCTACTTAGAACATTCTGAAGATCCAACAGCGCAAATACATGATAATATATCATTTAAATTCTTGCAATTTTTCAACTGGTCTTAAAATTTTGATCAGCAGTGTATCTCCTTCGTATGGAGTTGAACACTTTGTTGATTGTGGCCTGCTGAATGTTGGTCTACTCTTCTTCAATGGCTGTGCAAAGTTGTCAATAATGTTCAACCTTTACTTGAACTTGAATAAACTCGCCTTCCAGTGCATAATAGTGATGGAAAACTCAATTCCTTTTGACTCATGTTTTTCTGAGTCATTCAATTAACTGTTCTGGAACAGGTTTTGATTGACCCTCATAGTATTGTTTTTTAGTTTGTGGGTTAGGATTAAATCTTATTCTGCCTGCACACTACCTCAAAAACATATGTTATATCATGACCCTTTTTCTTTAGCACAGCAGTTGGTTCCTCTATCCATCAATTTGTTGACAGTTGGAGCCCTAAGCTAATTACGTCAAGATCAAAATAAAATAACAGAATAAAGCAGAGCTGAAGTGTTTATCAGTGATCTCTCAATAGGCCAGGGCTGGAGCCACTCTCCAATTTCTCTCTACCTCCATTACTGACACACGTACCCCAGGGCTGGAAATTGGCTTTTTGTGTCCTGAGGCAGAATTCACCCGAGCATCTTGAGTAAATGCTCTGCAAGGAAGGAGAAGTCCTCTTCAGGTCCAAACCTTTGATCCTTAAGAGACCCCCACCTTCCTTTTACCCCCAGGAGCTGGCATCAGTGTAATTGAAGATCATTACCAATCCTCAATGCAACCCTCTCAACGACCGTCTCCATAATGGAAATGAGTTGTATGGCGTGCGATCGCTCATGCAGCAGAAAATGGGAGCTAAGAGGTGGAAAGAGCAGAGGAGCAGACGTCTTCCAAATAGAAATTAAGTTTAAATATCCCATCCATAGCACCATTGCTTTGCCAAGGAGCTGAAACGAGTGAGATTACTGCCTTACATGTATGTCTCCGACACTGTTTTTGTTTTGTTTCGCTGTAGAGGGGCGGCAAATAGTAGTGGTGTGGGGAGGGGTCGCGTGTGCACACTTCAAAAGAATTTGTAACAAACCTAATTCATCTCGAGCGTAGGATGAGCTCGTAAGAAAGATGAAAGATGAAAGTGAGTTGGCATGGAAACAGAAAGCACATCAGCGTTCGCTGGCACACAAAAGGGCCTCCTGTGTTGCATGTTGCATTTCTGCAGGAAAGCATCCAAAGAGGCTTTAAGTGCTATCATGACCTTAGCAACAAAATTAGCCAATTATGACTAACTAGGGTGCTCGATTTTCTCCTTTCTTTTACATGCAATCATGCTTGTCAGTGCTTTCTCTATTTTTGCCTACAATCTAGAGCAGGGGTGGGCAAATATTTTGAGTCACGAGCCGCATCGGGCTATGGCTAACAGTCCAACTGGAATTATTTTTGCTGATTTTAGCTTAAAAGTGTCATACATATTGTCTTTGCATACAACAAAATGTGAAAGTCCCTCGTTTACTTCTCTGATGACCTCGTTAACATGTTCTGCAATCAAGCACAACACAGCAAAAATGCAACACCAACGCGAAGTAAAGTGTAAAAAAAACACAAAAACATTCCTGCATATCTAAGTCATAGAGGCTTGATTCCGTGTCTTTTTCTGTCACTTACATTCGCACTCAAAAAATTAATTTGGAAACGTCTGGCAGGTTGGCCTAAAAGGTTTAGCTGGCTGGATATGGCCTGTGGGACGTAGTTGCCCAGGACTGATCTAGAGCATAGAATCCAAAAAATTTTACACGCCTACAAACTCACTTGTTTCCCACTTGTTATGTCAGAGCTTGATCAACCAGAGAGCAAATCCGAGTTTTCCCATAATCCCCCAAACTGTCTTTTACTCTTTCCACCTGTCAGTTGCCGTCACTGCAGCAGTGTCACGTTTCATCTTTTCATGGAGCCAGGTGAAGTATTAATTGGAAGGTAGCGTGAAGCCATATATCTCTCCCCTTCTATTTGATCTCAATGAGGGGAATTCCACATGTTGATACTGTGGAGACCTCCAGTGCAGCTGTGTAGTCGCACTCTTGCATGAGCATGCGAGAGAGACACAAAAACATCCAGCCATACAGTTTGTAGTTACTGTACATTTACTGTTACATATTTTAAAAACAAATATGCACAGTCGTGCCTCATAATTGGTTCCAGACCCGTCCATGATAGGTGAATTTCCACAAAGTAGGATTCAGTATTAATAAATTGAATATATTTGTAGTTACAGCATAGAAAACCTGTTTAGGACTTTCTAAATACATTTTTTTACCATTATTATAGCACTATATACATGAAATTAATTTGTCATTTTATCAATTTATCAAATGATCAATTAATTTATCATTTTCAGACTGGAACGTTTCCCAGCAAAATGAAAATAGCCAAAGTGGTTCCAATTTTTAAAAAAGGTGATAAACATCAATTTACTAACTATTGACCAGTTTCTTTTTGTTACCTCAATTTTCTAAAATTATGGAGAAGCTATTTAATAATAGGTTGGACAAATTTATTAATAAGAATGAATTACTAGCAGGCAGTCAATATGGTTACAGAGCTAACATTTCAACTTCTATGGCACTGATCGAAATCACGGAGGAAATCACTACTGCTATAGACAACAGAAGATGTGCAGCTGCAGTATTTATGGATCTGACAAAAGCCTTCGATACAATTAATCACAATATTTTAACATCAAAATTAGAAAGGTATGGAATTAGAGGATTAGCTTTGAATTGGGTTAAAAGCTACCTAGAAAACAGGAAGCAATTTGTAAAGCTAGGAGAATACACATCTGGGAGTTTACACACTACGTGTGGAGTACCCCAGGGGTAAATACTGTGACCAAAATTGTTTCATTTCTACATCAATGACATTTGTAAAGTAACAAAGGACTTAAAGTTGGTATTATTTGTGGATGATACCACTGCCTTTTGTTCTGGGGAAAGCACACAAGAACTAATTAAAAAGGTCAAGGATGAAATGGTTATTTTGAAGTCATGGTTTGACAGAAACAGATTATCCTTGAACCTAAGTAAAACTAAAATAATGCTATCTGGAAATAGCAGAAGGGATACGTACGAACAAATACAAATAAATGGAGTGGACTTTGAAAGAGTTAAAGAATATAAATTCCTGGGGATCATAATAGATGAAAAAATGAGTTGGAAATCTCATATTAAATATATACAACAAAAGGTGGCGAGAAATATCTCTATATTGATATTTTTTATATTAAGTAAAATATGTTCTTGACCAAAAATCACTCCACACTCTGTACTGTTCCTTAGTATTACCATATCTAATGTATTGTGTGGAGATATGGGGAAATAATTACAAAAGCAATCTTCACTCACTCACTGTACTGCAAAAAAGATCGGTGAGGATAATTCATAATGCCAAGTATAGAGAACATACAAACCCTTTATTTTTAAAATCACAAATAATAAAATTCACAGATTTAGTATTCTTTCAAACCGCTAGAATAATGTATAAAGTTAATAATAACTCGTTACCAAAAAACCTCATACAGTATTTCTCAATCAGAGAGGAGAAATATGATCTTAGAGGAAAATTAAACCTAAAATATTTATATGCAAGAACTACGCTGAAAATCCACAGCATTTCTGTATGTGGAATTAAATTATGGAATGGATTGAGTAAAGAACTCAAACAATGTACAGAGATGAGCAAATTCAAAAAACAATACAAGCAGTTGATGTTTGCTAAATACAATGCAGAAGAGTCTTGATCATCACAATGATTGTTCTGTCATGCTTGTTTTTGGTCTTTTTTTTCATTGTTATTTATTATTATAATGACTATCATATAAAACATGAAATGGAATGCAGAAAGTGAATAATATGTACTGTACTAGATGTGGAATAGATGGGGGGTAGGCTTTGCTTCTTCCTACTCCTTTTGGACATGTGGAACCGTGAAAGAATGATTCATGAGAGGTATTCCATTGTAACCTTCATGTTCAAATAAACTTCACCAAACCAAACCAAATAACACCCCTATAGTCACCTTTACATTCCTATTATTCTGTGTTTACACCATATTGCTAATGCACAGGCTACGGGATCACTGCAGGGACATGAGACGGCCACATCTAAGCTGAGCATAGCTTGCTAGCGAGCTAACTAGTTAGCCTCCAATTTATTTATTCTAAACTTAAGAAAGGGTTTCAAACGGAGTGAGGAAGAAGCACACAATAAGAAGCCAAAAACCTACCACTTCCACATGGAATGAGAGGAGGACTTTTTTTTTTCACGCTATCATGTTGGCCATAGTTGACTACAGCAGTGTAACGGTAATGTCATGTCATGTCATGTCATATCTCATCAATGTTTTGTGTTATTACTGACGCCTAGCGACCAAAATACTACACATGACTTGTCTTTCAACATTGTTTTACTAATAATGGGCCATAGTCAGCCACAGTAATCATTAATGAATTAATTTCAGAACAACTGTGATAGAGTGAGGGAGCGTTGTTTGAACATGTAGCGATGGATGACTGAATGTCACATTTGCAATTTTTTAAGGAGCAACAAAAGCGGGTTTACAGCAAAGTCTTTTGTAAAACAAAAATGTCATTGGTCATTAGGCTTTACTCATGTTGCACGTCATGTGTTCAAATGTGTAAGTCAAACTTGTCTTGGACGTCCCTACCCGAAGATGGGCAAATGTGTACATGTAGTAATAAGGGGTGGGAATTGCAATATTAGCAAGGTATTTTGACAATGATAATATCACGATTGTTTACTTAGTAATCTTTGGATATTGGAAGAACATTTATTACGATACATCACAAAAAGTAATTAAAGAAGGAAACTTGTAGGAAAGCATTAAAACATACAAATGTAAATACATTTTTTGAATGTACATTTCTGTAGCAAAACTTCCATAATGTAATCGTTTTTTTAGCTAGAAAAAAAAAAAAAGATCCCGCTAGATGTTACATAAAAACTCAAGACAACAGTTGTTTTGCAGTAAAAATGTAAAAATCTATCTTTTCAATGTCATCACTGTATGTTGCATTTGTAGGCTTTAAAATGTATAATTGGACATTAGTACGCAAACAGGGAAGAACAACCATATATACGACTCTTTACCAAACTTACAGTATTATTAGAACAACATAAACACACTTTCACACAAAAATAATGCAAAATTGCTGCATTGTAAATCTATCCATTTTCTATGCCACCTATCCTAATTAGGGTCGCAGGGGTATGCTGGAGCCTATCCCAACTGACTTCTAGCGAGAGGCGGGGTACACCCTGGACTGCTCGCCAGCCAATCGCAGGGCACATATAGACAAACAACCATTCACGCTCACCTTCATACCAGTTAACCTAACATGCATGTTTTTGGAGTGTGGCAGGAAACCGGAGAAAACCCACGCACATGCAACATGCAACATGTGAGAACATGCAAACTCCACACAGAGATGCCCAACGGAGATTTGAACCTAGGTCTTCCCGATCTCCTGACTGTGTGGCCAACATGCTAATAACCACTTGGCCCCGCATGTGCCTTTCACACAGAAATCCAGCAGAATGGCATTGTGCATTCTCATATCCTGCAATGAGATGATCACATGTGCTATGACTTGTGTTACGTAAAATAATGCTTGTCTATGGAATGGCCTCTGTTTGGGTTTTGACACCACGTCTGAAGCCAGAAAATTTCCTGGTTGACGTCATCGTCCACATTCTGTGCTGGTGCTGTTTGTACAGAAGAGCAACAGTGGAAGTCGGTGTATAGTGCAGCCTCTCAGCGTCACCAGAACACCAGTGTTTACCTTCTCCTGTTCTCTCCTTCACAGTGGAGTTTGATGCCGAGTATCCCGCAGTGCCACGACGGCACAATGGTCGTCTCGCAGCATCAAAGGCCCGCTGGTGACAGGTTCGTGGGGAGGATAGGGAAAAGATCAAATATTCATTTTTGAGTTGTAAAATGCAAAGTTAATTGAAATACTGTGAAAGGAGGAAAAATAAGTGTGTTTGACACTTGTGACAGAGTCACTTGAGAGGAAAAACCTTTGCAACCTCCTCCCCTTCCCTTCTGCTGTGTTAGACTTTCATGGCACTGTTGTATGTTTTTTATATTCTTTAATATGCTAGTTGTCACATTATGCTAAACAAGCCACAGAAATGTATAATTTTATAACCTTGGTTAGCGTCACTAATTTATTCCAGAAGGTCTGATTGTAAAGGAGTGGATGTTAACCAAATCAATTTTTCTCATAAGAAATCATGTAAATCCGATTAATCCATTCCAGAAAGCCTAAAAACACGTTTGTATAGTTTTACAATTACAGTTTGACTCGCAGAAAACAATTTGAGATGCATATAAATACATATAAATGATGAATGAAACGGCTAAGGTTACTTTCACCTTCATTGAAGACATGATCGTTGACGGCTGCCCAAAAGACACCATGTGACAGCGAGATCAACCACCAACTTCCTGTTTTGACATGAGTTGTTTTTTGATTCAATAGTGTTTCTCACTTCTATACCATAACCCAAATTGTAGCCAAAAAATATGCAAGTGTCAGCATTTTGATAAAGAAGTTGAGCTAAATACACTAAAATACAAATACATTATAAGCCATTAAGACCACAACTTGTGAATGCTGTATTCTACATTGGTCACTAGGTGTCAGTAATTGTTCAGTGAGACCACCACTGCAGCACCGGACTTGAACAACCCGCTTTTATTGCAAGTTTAAATTATCTCACAACAGGCACAATAATAATTACATAATAAGAATAATACTAAACATAATAATAACATGGGTTACTGTTGCACCCATAGCCCACAACAAGCTAAAATGCAACTCTGAATCTCCAATGTCACTGTCCGCCATCGATTCTGCTTCTCTACAAGGTAAACCATCTTAAATTGTTTAAATTTTCTCTGATTATATCTACTATATTGGGTAATACAGTACGAATGTAAAGGTGACTATATATGTGTTATTTCATGTCTAGATGGCTCTAATGTTAAAAAAAATCTATTCAGAAGATCGGAAATAGGGTTTCTATGCCATAACTACAAAAATATTCTATTCCATTTATAAAGAAGGAATCCTGCTTCATGGAAATTCACTTATCGCAGGCGAATCTGGAACCAATTAACCGCGCTAAATGAGGGATTACTGTAATTATGAAACTATAAAAACGTGTTTAGTGTTAACATTTTTGAGACTCAACAGCTGCTGTCATCGCAGGCGGGTGACGTAACTTCTGGTTGCCATTTTGTTCGCTAGCTAATAGGATGCAGACAAGGAAGAACGTTTTCTGATTTTAAAGAAAATATATTAAGAATACAGATGAACTCACACAGTGTATTAATAACGCGACAAAACTCACCATATTGTAGGCTAACCAGAGAATGCACGCAAACCGAAGCAAATTTATTTTACGTTAACCAAAAACATGCAAATCGGGGCAGATGCTAACCGAGGTTCCACTGTACAGTGGTAGGACACAGTCATAAAACTAACTCTACTAATTTTTAAAGTAACATTTTTAATAATTTCATAATTATGTTTAATTTAATAAGTTAAGAATTATAATTTAATAATTTTTTAAATCATAAGTATTACGACAAAAACAATAAAACAAGTCCTAAATTTATTGATTAAAATGATTTACGAAGCAGGTGCACAGCATGCATGTCTGTTTTTTTTTTTTTTACATTCTTAAAAGTTAATACAAACGGGATTTTTTTTTCTTTAAATACATACTGGGGACGCGTAGAGTACCTCCCCACATGTATGGAAACAGGTTCCAAAATGTTGTACGCTGCGGGGAACTTGAGCAAATTAATTTCAAAGATGGTGGGTTTCATCAACTTGGGTTCGAATCTCTGTTGGACATCTCTGTGTGGAGTTCTCCCCGTGCGTGGGTTTTCTGCGGGTACTCTGGCTTCTTCCCACATTCCAAAAACATGCATGTTAGGTTAATTGGTGACTCTAAATTCCAAAGTCTAAAGTCCATAGGTATGAATGTGAGTGTGAATGGTTGTTTATCTATATGTGCCCCTCGATTGGCTGGCGACCAGTCCAGGGTGTACCCTGCCCAAAGTCAGCTGGGATAGGCTCCAGCATACCCCCGCGACCCAAGTGAGGACAAGCAGCATAGAAAATGGATGGTGTCGAGCTGTGATGTCATATGAAGAGCAATGTCACGCCGGGGAAAGGCGATGTGGGTCAATCCCAGGATGCAGACACAGGAGAATTCCAGCATTGAGAGCGGTTTAATAATTAGTCCAAACAGATGAGAAAAAACAGCAACTGAAGGTGACGGCGCACAAAACAGGAAAGGCGCCGTGGATACTCTTGAGACACAAAACTATCTTCGGTTAGTTCCACCGTAGGAGCTGGACGGGCTACTGGGCCGCAGGACGGCAGCTGAAGTACCTGAACAGAGGTGAGTCCAGGACACAGAACATAAATGCGGTAGAAGGAGCTGATAGAGGGAATAATCCACGCTGGTCAGGAGCAGCAGAGAGGATAATAAAGGGTGCTAATGAAGAACAGCTGCAGGATTCCAGTAGCTCCGCCCAGCTCAGGTGTCTGCTTCTGCAAGACCAGCATACGAGGCATGAGGGGACAAGACAGTATAGTGAAACAGCATAATGCAGACAAACTTAAAAGGTAACAAACCTGTGTCACCGTAGAGTGTGACAAGCAAATATGTTCCTCCTAAATGCCACTAGCATAGCATTTGAAATGCCCTCCTCATACAAACAACGTGTTATTTCATTTTGACAATATTGTACAACACAAAATTACGCTGCTTTACTTACTCTAGATCTGTTTGGTTTAGCCTTAGGTGTTGATGTCAAATGTTCTGGTGGTCTCTCTTAAATTGAGACAGATTACCTTTTACTTTTTCCATCACACAAGGTCATAGAGGGATATTAGGCACAGCTGAAGGCTTCAGTCTTACCTTTTATCCCAGCTCTCTGGCAACACTGCAAACTTCACCTATCATCTCAAGCAATCATCATTGAAATGCGCCGAGCATCACGACCACTTTGATGGCCCTTTTTTTGTCCAGCTCTTTGTAATTTGCTCTTTCCAATTAAAAAGACGAACACCGTGAGCCATGCTATTACTGCCTATGTCACAACCGGACGTCCGATTTTTTTTGGCCGTGAAATTTTTGGCGTTCCTCGTATCGCTGCGGGGTTTTTTTTCGTAGTCGAGATCGTAGTTGTGGTGACCATGAAGGAGTAAGATCACGACACACATGGAGGACGTATAAAATATCTGTGTGTTGGCCGCACTAATTTCGTATGTGAAGTGCCCATGTGGCGCACGCCATACAGGAGTCCACAAGTGTGATGTACGACGCCAGAAACATGTATTAAAGACAGAAGTCGGCCGTACGAATAACGTGACAAAGAACCTCTGTGGCCAGTCTATGTGCTCTCTGTGCGTTTCTTGCGTTTTTTTGCGTGTAGACCGGCCGTAGTAGCCCGCACGACCGATTGTGACCTTGGCTTTATCTAGTTGAGGTGTATATTCTTCTACTTTAATTATGTTCTTCTCCCAAGATTCTGTTTGTTGTTGAGACTGATGTTTCTTACAGGATAAGGACCCAAAATAATCCAAAGAAAAAGAGCTATAAAACTTTAAGAGCTATGAAACCTCACTGAAAACTTTTTTTCCAAATTCAAAGTTCTGAGCTTGTTATGGCACCAGATGTTCTTCACATATCATCATTAACTGGCAACACACACTCACTTTCTGTATACCATCAATGAAGTGTCCCAATGGTCTACCCAGCAAAGGCTAAATTGAATTAAAGTGCATTAATATCACACAGCGTACGCCTTTCCAAGTGAGCATCACACTCTCATGCCGGCGTGTTTATGATCATGTGGGATATTGATTCCTGCACTTAAAAGAGAAGCCTGTTATCATCCAAAAGGCTCTGCTATGGTTGCTTGTTTACATCTAACCTCAGTCTCACAAACACCAAGAGCATTCCCATCCAGTAAATCCCACAGCAATATGATCATCGCTAAGGGAGCAGCCTAATCTGCCCCTAATAAATGGCGAGAATATTAGAGTGCGATGCTGGGCCGATCGCAAGCCTGGTCTTGCATCAATATGACAACGATAAGCACCGGGTTGACCTCCCGAAACCTCTAAAGTTTGACTTCACGTGGGGAGGAGGCGGAGATCCCGCCACTTCTTTTAAGTGTGTGTGAAGAGGCGGAGGCCCCCAGTGGATTATTTTGATCCCTGCCTCGCTCCTGCAAGAAAGAGCACCGCTATGGAGTCAGATAGGAGGAGCTGCCACCGCTGTTAGTGCTCCCTCCTGAGCGTCACTTTTTGTTTTTCTTTTTGATTTGACGCTGTATGATTTTTCTGTAAATTTGCAGGATTAAGCCTGAAACTTTGCTTTTTTTTTAGCCAAGCTTCCAATGAGGAGCCTACAACCTAGCCAAAGTGAGAAATTAACGTAATTGTGTGCACTTTAACACATCAACACGGCATCCCGCCGCAATCAGTCATTTATCTTTCTGATGTCGTCGGCACCAGCGCAGAGTGTGACGTACTGTGGGACAGTGACAATTGCTTTCAGCACAACAGGACAGTTAAACGTCACATTGGCATTGCGTAATAGTTTTTCTCTTCCACACAGATGCAGTCCAACTTCAACCCCCATTTATGGTTGGTGCTGTATATACAGAACGACACAAAACAAAGGTGGAAAAATTTTATTTTTACCCACAGCGTACTTGGATGAAACCAATGACAACTCTATATTACCTCCTTTTGTGTTCTAGAATATTTGTATGTCAAGATACATCACTGTTATTGTTTTACATAGACATGCTTTGGCCGAGCTTCTTCTGACCATATCTTGATTGACTACCAACTGTGACTGTCCTTTTTTTTATATAAATCAGTGGTTTAAAATGACATAACAGTCCATAACTGTAGGGAGAGCACTTGAGCAAAACAATTTTCAGTGGATTTGATTTGAGAACAGTAAGTTAAACAGCTTTTAGGTTGCACGTGGAAAACCAAACAATGCCAAGTGACAAAATAGTGTCTCGGTGATATAATTCCTTTAAGTTTTAATGTTATCTATGTGTGAATGCATTTGAAATGTGCTCCAGAATTGGGGAAAGCGAAAGGGGAGACCAGCCGGCACATGTTGAAAGGCATGGCTGCTCTTTAATGTGGCTCCAAGCTCGCCAGTCCAGGGCCCTAATGAGGTGCTGTGGAGCTGTGCCGCTCGCCTACACACCATCGGCTCACATACTGCCAGTACTGCCATCCTACCATCATTAAGGAGATGCTCCCAAATTCCTCCAGAGACACTCCAAAAAAGATTGGCATGTGGCTCCCTAGATTGGTTGAAATGTATGCTTCTGTTTGCCAAAGACCCCGCCCTGCTGTCAACACATTTATACAACGCATCATTGACCAACACTGCAGCAAAGTACCAGCGTGGTGTTATTCTATTAAAAGCAGTTCATTTCTATTCCAACCATTTTAATTCAAATTTTTCAGTCACCAGTTTATGCCAGAAACACTCATTTTGACATCTCACATCAAAGTATGTCAGTCTCAAGGAGATTGTGTGAGTGGGGAAATATTGGTTATTTGTCAAGATGCTGGGTGACAGTCGCAAACGGACCAATGAACAGGACGACTAATCCCCAACACCATCAAAGAAGCCTTGAATGTGTGAGGGACTTGGGCAATGACAGCGCTGCATACATCCCTGAGAGTCCCCATTTTGTAACCCCCAGAGACCGCAGAGTTTGAAGACATTGGGAGATAGAAATAGAAAAATAAGAATAGTGACGGACTGTTTTATGTATTTACCGGGAAAAAGATACAACTCAAACAACAACTACTTAAAAATAAAGCTAAAATGTCCCATGTTGGTGCCCCATCTTCCACTTTTATCCATTTGTGAGGTAATCAATGAATAATAACCAAAAGGACAAACAAACAAAAATATGCAGCACCAAGATTTTTTGCAGTGTTGTTCATTACTGTTTGACTCATGCTAAAAACGTTCCCTTCCACCCCAGAGTCAAAAATGTTACGCTCCCATCGGCTTATATTTGCAGACAAACAATCGACTTTTGGTAATGGTTCCTCGAGGTCTGCACTTTACTGAGAGGCATTCTAATTATTGCCAGCCCCTTTCACACAACTCGTAAAAGTCGGTATTTTTCCTGTGTAGCTCTTCTGTATCAAGGGCACCGACACAAATGGGGAGGACAACGTTAACCCTACCATTTTTTGTCATGGAGAGCCATAACTTAAGAGGACACTGCCTGTGAATATTGTCATTCATATTCTTAGGGCATTAAATCGATCGCAAGTGGACTGTTTAAGTTGCTTTGGAATATGTTTCACCTCTCATCTGAACAGGCTTCATCAGTTCATGCTCAAAGACTAGCTGGGACAAACGCTAGTCAGACTAGATAGGACCACTCTAGTTTGTAGTCTAGGTGGGGGCATGTCCAGACAGGACATTGGTTAAACAAGCAGCCACTGAGCAGGTGCATGTCACAAAACAGACCGGCTAACTCTTCATGTCAGTCAAGACTCTGATGTCTACATGCACCTCAAAGAAAAAGAGCACTCTTTTGAGGACAAATATGTACACATTTGGGGCAGAGAAGAAAGATGATTTGATAGAGGCATAAGGGAAGCCATCTACGTTAAAGGGATTTTTTTGACATGAAGTTGTATGACATCCCCATCAGCATTGCAGTCCATTAAGAACCCCCCACTTGGTTTCCCAAGTCCAGTTCTGGTCAGATTTCTGTGGCTCAGCCACCTTGATTTCAGGTCCATGATCATCAAAACATCTGAATGGAATGCTAACAAAGGTGATACCATCCAAACGACCATCTTTGGCGGGGAGAGGCTCCATTCCATGATATCCCAATGACGTTATTTGACACCACAAAAAAAGCGAAACCATTCCTGTCTGAAACATGCCTCCTCTATTAGAGGATAAATACACTGGATTTTGCACCAAGTTCTCAGACTAGAGTTGTCCTGTCCTATCCTAGTCTGACGACTGTTTGTCCCACCTGGTCTTTGAGTATGAACTGATTAACCTTGCTCTGATGAGAGGCAAAACGTCTACTTAGACAACCTGAACAGTCCAGCTGCGATCGATTCAATGCCCCTAGAATGAGGGGGGCACTGCCTTTGTGTCAGGGTATTCAACAGTATTGGGACTGATTACTTCTGTTATGGTTCTGATGTGGCAATTTTGCTGGATCCCTGTGTAAAATGTATGCAATGGGTCTTTTTTGTGATCTCTGCAGCATCACTTTTGTTGTTGTCAGTGCAGGAAACGCAGAGAATCTCAGCTTGGCACGATGCCTACACATAGAGCAGCTCCCCTCACACCAAGCCTCTAATCTCAGGCCAGGTCCGCCGGCCCACCTCATGGCCCAAACCTTGGCTGTTGTCTCCAACCTCACACTCACGTCCCCATGGGCTGATGCCCATCCCACCACCCCTGGCACAGACCGCTTTCGTTTTTACTGCCAAATGTTTACACAAACTGTGGAGCATATAGTGTTTTTGTTAAGAGATGGACATGCTATTAACCTTGGGCCGCGGGTGTTTGTATTGACTTGTGTAGAGGAACGGAAGGCAGGTTTGCTAACAGTCAGGAATTTTTTGTGGGCACCACAAGGGGGGTAAAACACATCCATTAACCTTTTTGCCTCACTGGCTTGGGCTTTAGGACCATGAAGGACCACAACACTCAGTATGTTTACATGCATTAAAAAACGTATCAATGCTTTTTAAAACACCTTAATTAGATCATGTTTGATTTTTTTGAGGGTTGGATTGAAATACCTAGATTATGACATTGCAAACCAGTTCCTGCTTGCATGTACTGTATACGCTACCATTGATCGATCATCGGAGCTGGCATCCTGCGTACGCGCCAGTCTCCATGGAGTGATATAACCCAGAAGCGGATCCCATTCAGTTCAAAAGAGAGGCAGACACTACTTTCAACATGTCATCTACAGGATCTCGTTGTTTAAAGGTAGCTCGTAGCAGAAGTCATGTTCGTAGCAAATCCGATCATTCGTGGTTGCTGTCTGCAATTGAATATCACCATACCCACAAGGGCCAAAGTAGAAGTTTATATTAAAAGAAGTTAAAAGAAGTTTATATAAAAGAAGTTTATATTAAAGCGTAAAGAATATATGACTGCACTGTATTGACAGGGTGGGAATTTAGTACAAGGAAAAAAGAACGTAGAGCAGAATGTGAGAAGGAAACAGCGAGGGGATGCACACGAGCAACCAAACACAAAGCAGAGCAGGAACAGCTCAAATCCGCCATTTCTGACCATTGCAAAAGAGGAAACCACATTATGGATTGGAATGGAGCAAAAATCATTGGGACAAAGGACAACAAACACCAACGTTGGATCAATGAGGCAAGTGAATTATGGAAACGTGCCCACAGGACCATAAACCGGGATGAGGTGGCCTTTTTACTCTCTCACACCTGGGATGTGGTCCTAAAGAAGTCAGACAGCAGATGGCGATGTCACTTTGCCTTCACTGAGAGGAAGACAGCAACAATATCTGTATAAATCAGCTGACAAGACATGTAACAGGAACATCACGGGACCACTCTGACGAAGACTGCAAGTGAGCAGTCTAGCTAGTCTAGCTCTGTAAAAAGAACTGTTTAGAATGTACTGTACCAAGCCGTTCATTCTTTCATGACAGCGTTCTTTGTTACCGATTTGCAACTAGCTTTGTTTTGATGGGACATAATAGGTCAACCGGAAAAGCCATACATTTACCTGTGCATAAGCGGCATCTAGCATTTCAGAGGCACATTGCATATGGCGAAAAACTGAATCACAAATAGTGCATGTAAACAGGGGCTTCACATACAGGTGTTAAAACAGAATAGACCGATTTTATTTGGAGAATTTGACAAATTTAGTGCATAAAAACATATGTGACTATTGTAGCGCTTGTGCTCATCACGAATTTCTGCCAAATACGTACACCAAAACCCTGCAGGGATAGGCTCCAGCATACCCCCGCGACCCTAGTGAGGACAAGCGGCATAGAAAATGGATACACCAACGGAGTGATTTTGGATAGTCCCCACAAAGACAGTGAACATGGCCAGCGTGTTTCTGAACAGCTGCTTCACTAAAAATGCTGTGTCACTGTATGAATGCATGCACATCTGGGAAAATATCATGTTTCACAGGTTCTGTGAAAAGGCACAGATGAGAAAATGGTGGATGGTTCTGATTAGTTTTGTTTAGGTATGCAGTATTGATGTTACATAGGGGAGATTATTCTGTAGTGACATACTGTACTTTTTTTTCATCAGAAGGCAACAATATTATTCATTATTTGATGCAGGTATATCCATACGACACGTCATAAATATTTTGCCCCACCACCATAATAGATCACAGTCCACAATAATACACTATGTAGCAAGACCACACCCGTCTTTGTCAATAGACACATGATTCATCCAACAAGACAACTCAAAACACGTTGCCATGAGTAAAGCCCATCCCTCCCCCTTGCAGCCTGCCAATTCTATGACATTGCTCACCAGCAATTACATAAATCCCCCCTCGCCATTCATTCACATGCAGATGTTACTAAATCTTCCTCCTTTGTTTCAGGCATTTTGTGATTCTCCCCCAGCCAGCACTGTCGCTGTTCCTTGTTTGGGTTCATGTGGATGGTGCGGTTCAGGATAATTGGTTGTGAACTCGATGTGATCAACCCTTGCACGCTTTGGGTGACTGTGTAGACTGACAGCGCCCCTCTTTAAAAGAACCAAGCGAAACATTAAGTGTTGTGTATTCCTTCATGCTCATTCACTTTACTCTTTTCTTTCTTTGTTTTTAAATAAAGAGGCACAGCAGTGCTATCAGCGGGCATTTCTTTTCATCACACGTTCAACCCCCTCCTCGACATATTTCTTTCATTGTTGGCAAACATTATGCAAGATGCCGTAACACTGTTGCCTCACTGAATTCTAATTGCCAAGGCAGGCACTGTGACTTCCAACAACCCTGAGACTTTAAATGTCCCCTGCTCACTGAAGCCAGCAAGACAAACTGTGACTTCCTCCCTTCCGTCACAGCAGCCATGACCATCTCTTAATTATTTCATGCCCCTTGGTTCTGGATGTGCAGGACGCCTCGGCGTAGAGTTGCAGAAGAATGATGATGATTGACAGGCGGCACCCGTCCCACAGGAACTCATTAGGCTTTCCTGAGTAAAAGCTGGTGGGCATGCTCATGCTGCTCTCACTGCTCTCGCTTCTTCTTCTGGTCCTCCTCTTAGTCCTACATTCAGTAAGTTGGAAAAAGAAAACGCCTGAACTCTGCTGGCAACACAGGGTGAATTTACTGTGCTCTTATCTTATCTGATCAGAGGATCAGATCAGAATTTTTTTTTTGGCGCCATGCTCTTTCATTTCAAGTTTCAAGTTTTGCTCTGTGAGGGTTTCTGTGCTCGTCTCACCACCAATGACTTTTGCTTTTTTTTGTTTTGGAGCCCTCACGCTGGTCGCCTCCTATCCCTCTTTTCTCCCACTTATCCGCTGGGGTGATACAAGGCAGTGGTAAGGGTTCTAAGGAGCCCTTGAAGTGTCGACCCCTCTGAGAGCACTTTAAAGACCCATTTCATCATGTTGGTGAAGCGGCACTTGAGACCAGGCTCAACATGACTTGTGTGAAACTAGCAGACTCCCTGGAAAGTTTTGCTTTTATGCCACTTTTTTCTTGGTTGTGGATGTCAGGCATGGTCTTGCCTTTTTAATCTTGCAGTTATTTTCAGATCTGTGCGTAAGTAGATCGTGTTTTAGAAAACTTTGGAACTGGATGCTGATTATCTTGGATTATGTTAGACTTGATCCGAGACCCACATATCAGTCCGTACCGGATTGGTAAACCATCCATGCTTTCCAACAGAGGACACTTTACTCCCGTTGATCCTTTCATTGGGATATTTGACTCAAATTTTGAGAGAAGCCCCTTCCAAACTTCCCTTAAAAGTTGTCGTTTTCCGGGTTTTGATGTTATGTGTGAACAGCATCAACACAAAATGGGGTTTAGAGGACAAACTAGGAATTTTACTGCTTCAGGGATAGCATTACAGCCGTAACAGAAGTGGAGAGTGAAAGTGTCTCCTGCAATGCCTTTTTTTAGAGTCACGGGAAAGCTGGAGCCTATCCTAGCTGACTTCGGGCAAAAGGCGGGTTACACCTTGGACTGGTCACCCGCCAATCGCAGGGCACGTAGAGACAAACAATGATTCACACTCACATTCACGCCTATAGACAATTTAAAGTCTTCACTTAATCTAACATACATCTTTTTGGAATGTGGGAGATAGCCAGAGTACCCGAAGAAAACCCACGCACACACGGGAGAGCATGTAAACTCCACACCGAGATGTCCAATCAGAGATTTGAACCCTCAAGCTACTGACTGTGCGGCTTATGCTGGTATGGACGTTGTTACGCATCTGTTGTAATGTTGTGAAATAAATGTTGCGAATAAATGACGGATCTACGGTTACAGCTCTGATGCTGCAATTTTGGGGGATCTTTGTGTGAAAGAGTCTTTTGCCCCTTCGTTGGGGAATTTGCCTCAGTTTTGGACATTGTTTCTTTAGGACAGTGGTGTTCAAAGTGCGGCCTGGGGGTCATTCATGGCCCTCTGCAAATTCTAAAAAAAAGAAAAGAAAAAACCAACAGCAAAAATGGAAAAAAGAAAATGAAATATTAAGAGAGGAAAGTCATGATATTAAGAGGAAAAATAGCATAAATTGAAATATTATAGATAACAAGTCATAAAATAAGAAACAAAACAAAGATTAAAGTTGCACATTTTGCAAAATTAGGTTGGGAAAAAGTGATAATATTACGATAATAACGTAAAAATATGAGAATAAAGTCATAATATTTGTAAAAAAAAAAAAATAAATAAATAGCAAAAAAAGTGTAATGTAAGGAGAAAAAGTTCAAACAAATAATACGTTTTGTCATCGATAACACAAAGCTCAAATGCAGGCTGTTTTTCTCTTTAAATATAAAAAACATTTTAGCATATCTACATGGGTTGGTTAAAAAAGTGGCCATGCATATTATTACAGTGTTATTTTCTCTTCCTATTTATACTATTTCTCCTCCATCCTTTCACCGATTTCGGACATACTATCATCTCACTATTCTTGACGGTCTCATTCACCCCCCCCCAACCCCCACCCCCATCCCTCCGCGTCACTCAGCCCATCTGGGCTGTCTGCTGGAGTCGAGAACGTCGGTCCCTGTCAGGGGAGCTCAGTGGGGCCCTGCTGAAGACACAAAGGGCGGATTACCCCAGCTGCCAGTCACACTAAGACCCGCACACAACAGCTCTTCTTGAGTCTATACCGGTGTCCTCAGCCCTTGCGCCTGGACCCCTCACAAAGGGACATCATTAGCTCCGGCACAAAGGAGCCCCCTGCTCGCCCCGTCTTAAGCAACACCGCAATCAGCCGCACAAATACTGTGATTAGTGGAGATAATATGCATGTGTAATATATGCTAAGAAAGTATCATCTGCTCGAAATGGGAACGATACAGTGCATATGGATGACACTTTGTGTTGTTCAGAGCACTTTGTTTGCGCTTCGTGAAACTAAGACGTTCATTAACATTCATAACTTTTGGTTGGACAAGCGACAGGGCAGTCGTGCATTCTGTGTTGATGATTGATGTCGAATGATTTTTTAAAAACATTTTTTTAATGATTGGTAGGTTTCAGGGACGATTCGTTTTTTTTGGTGACCAGCCCCACATTCATGAAGTTGTGACGTTATTTTAGATCTTATTACTTTACTTATTACAGTAGTTGTGCTGAAGACGTTTTGCATCATATTTCATTCACTCGTGTATTCATTTATTTTATGTAGAAAACAACAATAATAATATAAAATAAAGATTAAGATCATTTCAAACAAAATAGGAGTACAAAACAACAACAAAGAATGTCTCCGAAAAGGAGCAGGAACAAAACGTATAATATCCTGCCCCATCATCACTCAGATGACCTTTTTCCTAATCCAAAACATATTTACATAATGTTTAATAGATACTAAATTAATAGATAACCTGATTCATAACAGTATGCAAAACACAATTACATAATACATCATCACATGATCGACAACAATATGACACATTCTCCAACTGCTGAGCGAAATGTCTAAATTGAGGTGTGTTCAAAACTTGCTTCTTTTCTGCAGTGTTCAATCACTGCCAAATCATTAAAAAAACATGTAAAACGATAACTGTACAATGTTAAGTTCATGAAAAAAAGTGGCAAATAAAACCTTGCACTCATCGAAATCTGTCAGTGATAACAATCATAATGACTTGGACACCACATGTTTTTTAGATATCAATAGATAATTAACTTAATGTTTTATTCAAATTGAGTTATTCGGCCTAGCTGCTTGCTTTGCAGCTGGTGTGGTTAGAAGCAAAACCGAAGGTGTTCAATGCGCTTTCCACGTTGATTAACGAGCGTGACGGCAGTCGGACACGAAAGGAAACTATTTTTATTGGAGTTTACTGGAGTAGCAAAAATTGTGTGCATGTTTTGCAAATAGCACATCAATCATGACTTCAACTGCATATCATTTTACAGGATGCAAGTACAGTTCATATTAGGGGTGTAACGATTCACTCACTACATCGATTTACAGTACATTCCTACGATTCAACTATATCGATCTGGGTTCTCAAGCTTCCATTCAGGACGACATATATACCGATCTAACATTGTTTAAAAGGTAATCAATCGATTGAATCGATTGTAGGAAATAAAGCATTGGATTTAAGCACGGCAGGCTTTATACAAGTATGGATGTGCTTTTTTTGCATTTTTAATGATAAAGACATTAAACATTATGCCACATCAGAAGCTACAGTATATTGTCAAACAAAATTTTATCTACATCCGATCCAGATTGCGCCTTTGGCAGCAATTGAAATTTGACAAAGAATGTTTAGAGCAGTGTGAGTGTAAGCCAGTAGAGGACAGTGGAGGGGAAGTGGAATCACACACAATACAGTAGGTTATGACCAAAAGTTGGTTTGAAGTTTGTGTTTCATGTTTACAGACAATGTGAAAGATGTGGGTTGAAAAGGACCGTCTTATATGAGTGATGACGCACCCGGCGATTATTTGGGACATGGCGTCCACACAAACGAGGCCACTAATTGCAATGATTTTAATGAAAGTCTGACTGCTGTTCTTTGTCTTTGACATTGCTAAGCTGGAAATAGGTGACCCCAGTACAATTTGGCATTCCCAGACATATCATAAGGCAATAGGACTTTACTGGATAGAGATGAAAACACAGACTTTACTCAGGGGTGGATTGTTTATGAGCATCAGTCCGAGTCAAAGCCAAGGCAACTCCATGGGAGCAATGAAACCAGAAGAGGTCGAGTGACATTGACAGCGGCGGAAACGGTAAAAAACACGGGGAAAAAAAAAAAAAGCAACAGTCATAGAAGGTCAACGAGAATTAAATTATCTTCCTGGTACATTTCATTCTTTTGGAACACAAGTAAATGTTTACAGAACATTCCAGTATTGTCACATGTCCTTAAGGTGTGGCGACACGAAAACATCACTCTCGCGGGGCCTTTCATGACTGGCTTTTGAAGCAGATGGCAGACATGGCCAGAAGGGTTTTGGCTTCACCGTACTTCCTTTGGGATTTTGAGATGGAGGTAACAAGCTCTACTAATCACCTACAGGGCCGCATGGTGGACTAGTGGTTAGCATGTTGGCCACACAGTCAGGAGACCAGGAAGATCTGGGTTTGAACATGCATGCTAGGTTAACTAGCGACTCTAAATTGTCCTTAGCTATGAAAGTGAGTGTGAATCATTGTATGTCTATATATGCCCTGCGATTGGCTGGCGACCGAGTTCATGGTGTAGCCCGCCTCTCGCCCGAAGTCAGCTGGAATAGGCTCCAGCATAAGTGGCATAGAATATGGATGGATATATAGTACAGGCCAAAAGTTTGGACACACCCAACAAAACCCCATGGTCCCAACCCCATTAATAAAGCAAGAAATTCCGCTAAGTAACTCTGACAAAAGACACACCTGTGAAGTGAAAACCATTTCGGGTGACTACCTCATGAAGGTCACTGAGAGAGCACCAAGGGTTTGCAGCGCGATCAAACAGGAATCTGTTAACAGGAATCTAATGTATAACACATATTTAGAGTTATATCACACTTTTTTGTTAAGTACATAATTCCACGTGTTCATTCATAATTTTGATGCCTTCAGTCAGAATCTAGTCAGATATTGGCTTTTTTGCCGATAACCGATATGCCGATATTGTTCAACTCTCAATTTCTGATTCCAATATCAACCAATACCGATACAGATATGTGTAGCATCGCATATCTTTTTCTTCAGTAAAATTGTTCTAAAGTAACAACAAGTAACAACAAGTAAATGACTACAGTTGTTTTGTTGGCTACTCCAACCATACATATTTTATATAAGAATACATTGGTGTTTCTCGTGCCTTGATTTATGTTATTTTTGCAAAGATTTAATTTATTTTTAGTTAAAGGTGTATTGTTTAAAATTCATTAATTTGCTGATTATTATTTTGATTGATACCTTTCATGTTCTTATTTTATGTTTGAAATTTATTGCATTAAAAGTACTATATATGTATATACAGTCATGGAAAAAATGATTAGATCACCCTTGTTTCTTCAGCTCCTTGTACATTTTAATGCCCTGCCCGATACAACTAAAGGTACCTTTATTTGGACAAATATAACAATTACAACAAAAGTGATTTTGGTTATTATCAAGAAAACTATGCTGTTGTTAGATACTATTCGAACTATTCTGTTGTTAGATATCAGCTCTTAAATTAAACTCTTATGTGCTCTATAGCTGATGTAATGTGTTAATGTCAATAAAGTTCTTATCTTAGCCATCTGAGAAGATCAAATACATTGTTTTTGGTGTCTAACTGTTTCCCAAGTATATTAGTGCGTGTGTGAATGTATAAACGAGAGGCATTAACTTAAATTTTTTTGTAGAAATGCGTTTTATGGAAGTAAATACATTGATTTGTATTCACTTACAGTGTTGCCTTGCCACATCCAATATGGCAGCGACGTTGACGTAAGGCTCAGTGCTCGATGCGGCGTCTACGTATATGGTTTTGACAATAGCACTTTCTGTTTCCCAGCATGCTTTGCTGTACTGTTGTTGTAAATTGCTGCTAAGCTACATGTTCAGAGCTCACGTAGTTGTTGATTACTCTGCATTATTCGTTGGCAGTGTATTGTCTGTTGTTATCTACCTATTATGTTGCTGTGTGATGGTGTTTTTTAGCTCTTTTCTTTAAAGATACCATGAGTAAGAATGGTATGTGAAACGGTAACACCCTCCAAGATGAAAACCACTACTGAAGAAAAAAAGAACATTGTAAAAAGAACATTGTGGCTTGTCTCAAATTTGCCAGAAAACATCTTGATGATCCCCAAGACCTTTGAGAAAATACCCTGTGGTCTGACGAGACAAAAGTTGAACTTTTTGGATGGTGTGTGTCCCATTACATCTGGCATAAAAGTAACGTTGCATTTCAGAAAAAGAACATCATATCAACAGTAAAATATTGTGGGGGTAGTGTGATGTGTCTGAGGCTGTTTTGTTGCTTCAGGTCTTGGAAGACTCACTGTGATTAATGGAACCATGAATTATGCTGTCTAGCAAAAAATCCTGAAGGGCAATGTCCATGACCTCAAGCTGAAACGAACTTGGGATCTGAAGCAGGACAATGATCCAAAACACACCAGCAAGTCCACCTCTAAATGGCTGAAGAAAAACACAATGAAGACTTTGGAGTGGCCTAGTCAAAGTCCTGTCCTGAATCCTATTGAGATGCTGTGGCGTGATCTTAAAAAGGCGCTTCATGCTCGAAAACCCTCTAATGTGGCTGAATTAGTGGGCCAAAATTCCTCCACAGCGCTATAAGAGACTTATTGCACGTTATTGCAAATGCTTGATTGCAATTGTTGCTGCTAAAGGGTGGTCCCACCAGTTATTAGGTTTAGGTTGCGATCACTTTTTCACACAGCGCCATGTAGTTTTTCACACCACTGTATATATAGCATACTGGGCAAGTATTGCCACTGTTGATATTCATCACTTTTATGGGAAGTAGTTCACATTTATGAGTCTGAGGCTTGTCAAGATGAAATTACTCATTTGCATACATTTCTTCATGTCTGGACCCGAGGAGGAAAAATCCATCAAAGCAACAAACATCCTGTCTTAAAAAAGACTTGCTTGATGTTTTTGTAGGGGCAAAGGTGCGAAACTAAACCTGTCAAATTGGCGCATTGTGTCTGTCTGGAAGTGTTTCCTCTCCAGTAACAACTCTGGGGAATTGTGGGCTGTGTTTGTGTGCGACAAGAGGAAATCAATCAACGGGGGTATAAGTGCCACGCTTCAGCGGTTGTAACAGTTAATAACCTGATGGTGTGAGCTCGTGCACATATGAAATCAGCTACCAAGCCTGGTTAGATATTTCACCGTACACAGGTCCTCCACAGTTGTCTACTTCATGTGTTGATGCATTAAAATAACAGTCTTAAAAACACAATTTAATTAAATCAAACCACTTTTTGACTTTTTTAATACAGTTTCCAACATTTTGAAATACCAGCCCCTTGCGTTTAAAAACATTTTCTGTGTCTGTACCATTTATACACAACAGTGAATGAGGTGGTCAAAGTCAACCCGGCAATTTTACACCATCAAAGAGAGGTAGTAGCAGACACCTGTGTGTAGGGGAATTTCACGATACTGTGACAGGTGACGTCACACTTTGTGTTATCAATAATGGGTGTGTCCACAATTGATCATTTTAATGTTTTTAATATATAACTACTTTTTACACTTGTATAACAGTTACACTAAGAATGTACAATGCATGAAATCCACTCGCCTTCAGCAAACGCCTGAAACACCTAATGTCTTCAAAGGGTGAATAATTTTTTTTTATTTTAGATTTATTACGTAGACATTATCTTTACTTTGCCAAAGTTTGTTTTGCATGTGTGACAGCAAAGAATGTTAAAAAGCTCAACGTATGGAGTCCCTTGAGCAAGCCTTCATCACTTCCCTTTTTGTACAGTCATGGAAAAAAATGATTAGAGCACCCTTGTTTCTTCAGTTTCTTGTTCATTTCAATTCCCACATACAAATAAAGGTAACTTTGTTTGAACAAATATAACAATGACAACAAAAATAACTCATAAGAGTTAAATTGGCAGTGCTAGTACAATGCAATACAATGCTATCACTATTCATGTAAGAATCATGGAAGTTGCTGCATATCAGCTCTTAAATGAAACTCTTATGAGCTATATTTATCTTTTATCATCATTATATTTGTCCAAACAAATGTTCCTTTTGTTGTACCAGGCATAAAATAGATCAATAAACTGAAGAAACATGGGTGGTCTAATTATTTTTTCCATGACTGTATAAACTAAGCCTCGTCTTCAAAAGGGTGTGTAGTTTTATTAAACAGCAACTAACTTCTTTTTACAATTGTATGATGGAATGTTACTTAAAATGTGCCTGCAGACTTAAAACTGTTTATGACGATGAGTTTGACCCTGGAAAAGTTGAATTCACTTGACATAGTTCTATGGGGAAAAATGAATCTCAAATGAAATGTTTGATAATAATAATTACATTTCAAAATTAATGTTTTTTTTTCAAAGTCAGAAGCATTATTACCTGACAAGCATCACTCAACGCAACCTAGTGCAGTAACCTCCCTCCACACACAAATATGTGTGGATGCATACACTGTGAGCCAAACCAGGCTAGCTTGTGTTTACTGTTCAGCTGTGCGTGTTGATGTGATGAGACACCCAAGCTGATAACGGCGGGCCAGAGGTAGCGCTGCTGCTTGTTTGATGTACAGCGACCCAGGCCAGCAGCCACAGATGCAGCAGCAGGGTCAGTGAGTTGTGCTGTGTGCCTTGATTAAAGTCTAGATGGGGCAGCCCTGCGACAACCCTACGCCTCCTCCAACACACACACACACACCTTCGTACCCCCCACCTTAGCAGGTCAGCTCTGACCCGTGACCCTGGCAAAGAGGGCCCTAATGCAACGCTCAGTGCTTTCTCCAATAACACAGTGGGATGAAAGAAGTGGCGGTGTGTGCTCAGAGCACTGGGCCACTTCCCCTTTGGCCCTGAAGAATGAAACACAAACAGTGCACAGTGGAGGGCAGCCGGCGGAGAAGCTGGGCTGGCCTCGGAACATTAAACGTGGCCATGGTGAGCCACAATAAACAAACCTTGTTGTGACACACTGACTGGATCGATTACATTGAAGAAAATGCGTGATATTTCTTCAACCAGTCCATAGCGTCATCTGATTACCATGACTAATACAGGCCATACAAAGTTAGAAAACTTATCAGTTCCAAAATTCAGGGAGGGCAAAGAGGAGTGTGACGATAACCATAGAACTGGAAACTGTTGACTTTGTCCATTCCAGCTATAACTATAAAAGGCCACGAGGGCAACATTCACACTGCAGGTCAATTCCGATTTTTTTGCCCATATGTGACCTGTATCGGATTTTTTCATGTCAGTGTGAACAGTACAATTCCAACCTATACGTCATCGAAAGGCAATGTGAGCAAAGGTTCCTCTTGTCATCTGAAAATTATAAAAAAAAAAAAAGAAAAGTGAAGTGGCTCACGACAGAGTCCTAATACTCCTACCACTCGCACGTTCCTCGGAACAGACGTCGCAGCAAGTTGTCCACACAATGCTATAGCCAAAATTCTTGCTGTCTTTCTTCTTAATCTCCTACGTGGAATCATTTAGCTAAGAAAATATTGACTCCTGTTGCACAAAACCCTTGAAATTGCCACAAACGCGTTAAGGAGAGCACACGGGTGATGTGTGGATCGATACTAAATGATCAAAACTTCAGATACCAGCTCTTCATGCTCTAAAGTCGATTCTCAAATCAAAATATCAATACTTCATATTTCCGATATATGATTTTGTCCTTTCTTTTTTCTTTTGTATATTAGCTTGGCTATATTGTAAATCAGCCTGCTACCTCAATATACTTCAGGGTTTAAAATAAATCAATAAATTGCTATGATGTAGTCTTTACGCTATGTTTTGTAATACTGTACACTACTTTTTAAAATATACCAGACATACTGTCTTAGCTGTATTTGCACATGGTATCAGTATCAGATCGGTATCGCCGATACTAGCCTGAATTTTACCCAGCATCAGATTGGAAATGAATGACTCAGTGGTATCGCACATTACTACAGCACACACTACAGCAATCTTTACTTCCGTAAAAACACAGAAATGCGTGTGACGTTGTGCTTTTCCGCATGCATGTCACTTCCCATGTCACTTTTGGTCATGTGAACGACCACGTAAACCTCACAAATCACTATTTGTCTCCCGCCGTATCCCTGCGCTCTGTCGCCTGTCCATTCTTGTGGATGTGACGAAGATGCTCGCATCTTCTGTGACGGAGCACAACGGCCATCTTGTTTGTTTGTGTGTTCCACAGCAAAGAAGATGCAAGCGTTTCCGTCGCATCCACAAGAATAGACAGGCAACAGTGCGCAAGGATATTGCGGGAGACAAATATAACGCAGAGCAATTTGTGAGGTCTGATTTTTTTCGAGGAGGCATTTTTGTGATGCAAATGTGTTACTTCTTTGAACACATATTGTTTTGAGAAGCCAAACTCCTTACTTGTGTAAGCCCAGCGACTACCTGGAACTACATTTTTCATTACCGAAATCTGACCAGAACTGGACTTAGGGAAGCAAGTGGGGGGTGAGTCGTCGCTGTTGATGTCATACAACTTCATGTCAAAAAATCCAAACTATCCCTTAAAGGCCTAAGACACTTTGTGAATAACTTTTATCTTAGTGGGTAAAAATTCAAAGAAAAATTTTAGAATCTGAGGAATTAAAAGAGTTTTGTAAGAATGACGTCACTAAGAGCTACCTTTAGCCTTAGGGTCCTTTGTGAATACGGGCCATGGGGTATAGTTTTATCCACAATGTAGTGGCGGCTAGGCCTAATATCACGAGGTTCGAGGTCCTCAATTAACCGTTTAAACCCGACTTTACTCACCACCGACAGGGGCTGGTCATCTTTTCTGTTGTAGCTAATGACCTCTTGTCGTCTCGAGGGAGTTTCCCGTGTACCCCTGCTTCAAATGCGCGATCAGTTTGGGCGTATTAAACATTTCCAGTTCTGTGCTACCACAGGAAACTTGTGCATGACCATTTTTACACTCTGCAGCAATGTCCTTTTCGGACTTTAACAAAAAATACACACGGCCAACGTCACTCCTACTCCATGCTTAACATGTTAGCATATGTTGTTGTGGGCTCTATCCAGCCACTGCTGGATAAGACGTGCTGGGGCGGAGTCTGGAGTTGACTGCTTGTATCAGAGTGCCAATAGCTGAGATTTTAGATGCAGGCCGATATAATCCGACACTCTTTTTTGTTTGTTTGTTTGTTTTTTGTTGATATTGGCCCAATATCAACATCGGCTCGAGACACCCCTACTCACCAGCCTGTCAGGCCTCTTCAAAGGGTGCGTAGTTTTACTTTATTTGTTTTATTATACTTTTTTTTTTTTTTTACATTTTATACCTTTGTGACAGCTACACATGTTATCATTTTACCTAAAACATTGCCTGTGCAGTTTCACCTGATGTCATGCATAATGGCATTTCAAACACTAAGGTTTGCGCAACTTTAAAGGCTTAACTTTTCTGAAAATGTTGTGGTAACTTTTTTAAATGTGCAACCTCTGGGGCACTGCACTCTAAATTGTTCCACTGGATTACTGCTGGGAGGATCATAGCAAATATACCATCAGCCATTTTTTCAGATTGCCCTGAAATTTTCTATGACCCTTGGAAAATAAAACCGTCAATGTTTGACATTTCTGCAGGTACCAACATGCATTCAGCTTTAATTACAATGAGGACATGTTGTCATGTTCCACAGGACAGGAGCGAGCACTTCCTGTCCTGCGCTCTTATTTTGGTGTGCTGCGCTTCATGCGGGGGAAAGCTGCAGCCGCGGCACCCCAATTGTTTGTTACGCAGCTGGCAGCAATTGCAATTAGTGGCGTTTAAAAGCCCAGAGCCGTACTTGAGACGGTGCTGGTTCATTGTCTCTTTGCCTGTTGACCTGAGCGTTTCATGTCCCTGTTAGTGTTCCAGTTGCTTGTCGTCACAGAGCTTTTTCTCTGTCACCTTTTCTTCCATTTTCCTGTACTACAGTGAGTAGTGGTTTTGTTTCATTAAATATTTTTTTATGTGCACACTTCTGCCTCCTGTCTCTGCATACCTAGGGTCAAGCATTCAACACGTCCTCCATCATGACACATGTACAGTATGGCTATGAAAATCTGTATATAAAGTAGCTCATTGTACCACAGTGACCACTACTCAGCAATCAGGTGAATACCTGCCCCTATCAAGTCCATGGTGCCGGTGTGCAAACTCAGCACATTTCCACAAATTCCTCCAGTCCACTGCAGAAATGGTGGCCGTCCCAGCTGGGTGAAGTTTGTAGGTAAACACCATCATCAGCTTTCCCTCGAGGCTCTTGGGTCAGCCAAGTGTTAATCTGCCCATTAGTCTTCCTAGGTGACGGCAACACAGGGCTACACACACACACACACGTACTGTGAAAAAGACGCTTTCATGAGCGTGTAAGACCCAGAGATTTTTTCTTCAGGCTGAAGAGACAATGTACACCTGTGTTCGTAAGGAGGATGGCATTAGCAACAAAAAAAATCAGATTTTTGTCTGCGCATGTTTTTTCAGCTTTGGAGAATACTACCAGTACTTGTGTTCTCATGCTTAGTTCATGACTATGCAAATGATATTTTTTCTATAATGTGTACATTTTTTGTACTTTTGGCTTTGGTCTGGCATTGTCCTAGGTCACCTGCTACAAACATTTTCTAAAACTTGTCCTTTTATCCTTATAGTACGTTGTTAAGTCTATTTTTTTTTCTCAAATTTTAGCTTTTTGTTGTAGTCATTTTTGTTGTTTTTCATATGAAACGCCCTCTGAAATCAAAAACCCACAAGCCATAAAACACATGCTAAGTGGCTAACTTCTGTTTTGTTCTGTGAACTTCTTTTGCATTTGTTTTTGATCCTGCAGCATTAATGCTATTACCACATTTTTAATTTGTAGATTTTCCCGTTGCATGTGTTTTATTGTGTGTTTGGTTTTGAATGATTTCTGTCTCTGTTGCGCGTTTGCCCCTTTCGGCGATTATAGTAATCAGTTTTTGAAAAGAAATTTAATGGTGTGCGTATGCATGTACCCGACCGCGATAAGTGAATTTCTGCAAAGTAGGATTCAATATTAATAAATGGAATATTTTTGTAGTTAAAGCATAGAAAACCTATTTAGACCTTCTAACAATGTTTTTAACACTATTAGAGCCGTGTGGACTTTGAGTAACACCCTTATAGCCACCGTTATACTCTTATTACCTAATATAGTAGACATGATAAGTGATAATAAGACATAGCAATTCACAGGTTTGCATTGGGAAAGTTCTTTGTTGTAGTATCTTAAACGTAATGTGGGTTGATCACATGGCATTAAAAATATATCGACAACAGCCTATTTCTATCTTCAGTGTGACGTTTGTTTAGCTAACTTTGTTTACACTACATTGCGCTACCCTTATGTGCAGGCTACCGGATCTCTTAAGTGACACAAGAGACGGCCATCGCTTTACGCATAGCACTCTATTGAGCTAACTTGTTAGCCTCCAATTGAATTATTTTAAACTCAAGAATGGGTTTGAATCTGAGTGTGGAAGAAACACAAAGTAAGAAGCCAAAAACGTACCACTTCCACACAGAATGAGAGGAGAACTTTTTTTTGTCATGTTGGACTCTGCATCCATGGCTGCAAGTTAACTCTTTAAATACCAAAGACGTATTTTTACGTTTTTATAATCACCAACGCCCAATCCCAACACCGTATTTATACGTCTTTACCGTTTTTTGTGCGAGAGGAAAAGAGAGGTGATGATGCAACTCTGCACTAATGCATTAACATTTCACAGCACATTTAAGCCATAAAAACGGCCACAATATGGCAGAAGTGAATTTGATAAGAGCTCGGCAGGGATCATTTCAAGGAAGAATCACACATGACAGGAAGGAGGAAGTGAGAGAGTGTGGAGGAGTGTAACTTGCAGAAGGTTACGCATTGTAGGGAAATTTTAACACATGCACACAAACACACGCACACGCGTGCACACACATAGTTCAGTTCCAAATGTGAAAATTATAAATAATTCATGGTGTTATATTTGTAAATAAATTATATTGATGTAAAACAACCCCTTTTTCTGTTGTTTATCTTGGTATATTTACTCCACCTCTCGCCTGAAGTCAGCTGGGATAGGCTCCAGCATGCCCGCGACCCTAGTGAGGATAAGCGGCATAGAAAATGGATGGCTGGATGGATCTTGGTATAGTTGTTTAGATATTTCAGCTGTCACAAAAGCAAAAAATCTTTGTGTGAATGTGAAAGTTATGCTTGAAATGTATCTTTTCACAGAGAGCTGTTTTTCGCCCATTTTTAGTCGGGAACTGATATTTTCCTGAAACTTATCTATGTTCTACTGCTAATTACTAAAGAACAGAAAAAGGTAGAAACAACCTTTTTTTCTAATGAAAGACGGGAGTCTAATCTTTCTTTTGGACGGTAACCAAGTTTATAAAGCCATAGAACACTGTTCTATGTAACTCTGTGCCTTGAAAGATCAGTCAAAATCGTCTAAAATGGCTGGTACTGAAGGGGTTGTCTTTTAAAAAGTACCTGGGATTGAATGAGTTAAGGTAAGTGAGGCATGGCTCATCAATGTCTCATTAATAACATTACTGACACCTAGTGACCAGAATATTACATATGACTTGTCTTTCAATATTTTTGACTAATAATAGACCATTGTCAACCATGAAATAGTGATAATTTATTAATTATTTTTAAACAACATGATGGAGTGAGGGAGCGATATTCGAACCACGATGTAGCGAGGGACGGCTGTACTTTATTGTTTCATTACAAAGTGACATCGCCACCTAAAGGCCTGGCTTGCATATCACAGCACCATTTTCACAGAACAGCGTGAATATGTATCGTTCTGACAACGTTGTTTGTGCATAACTCTTGTAAACAGACAAACAATCCCTGTTTACTAGATGGTTGTGTGGTTCTAATTAATTTTGCTGACTTCTCTCTTGGGTTTATTGCTTTGTGTTGCACAGCAATTCCAAATGGCACACAAAAATTTTCCCTTTTTTTCCGTCAAGAAGATCATTTCATTTTAATGATAGTTTGTCTGTGAGCACCTCCATAAATCAACGGATCACACATCCTCTCGTCTCCTCCCTCACCCTACCCTCAAGACACTTTCTTCCCCTTCAAGACGGCGTCTACCAATTCAAGCATGATAATCACTCACCTGGCACCTCCCCCTTAAGTTATGATTTACACTTTTTTTGATAAATGGTGCTTCCTCATGCTTTAATTGCCAGCTCTTTTCATCCTAATTTGATGTTTGTTTCCTCTCTCAGATGGTGGCCAGGGCAGGGCTGTAATTTCTACATCAAGGACGTTGTAGGGGATGACGAGCAGGTGGAGCAGGATGAAGCCGAGCGGGGGGATGCAACCTGTGAACTCACCTGGTAAGTGACGTAGGACCACATCTCCACAAATCCTAACAGCATACAACCACAGCAGCAGCAGGGCGCCAAGCAGGAGACAATTATGGCAATTTCTGTTTGAAGTGTTTTTCACTGCAGTGAAAATAGAGCAGAATAAAGATGCGACAATAATAGATCCAACCAGAACCTTGACTGTGTGTTGTTCCAACAAAGAGCATTTTGTTTGCACTTCTATCGTCTGCTATGAACCAACAATGCAAAATATTATCATTTAGAGAGCAAATAATGTCACATGCATACTAAAACAGTCGCCTTCCCACACTTCTATGTGAAGTCCTTAATCTTCAATTTGTTCGTTGACCAAACGCTGTTCCTCTGAAGCACAAGGGGGAGATTGTGGTCATTTCAGCTTGTTTAGCTATGTGAATAGAGGAAGAAAATGCTACATGCCAATAGCTGTCACTTGTAGAAACCGCCTGGTCAAATGGATAACATGGCTTTCTGCAGCTCTTACCTGCGTTCAGTGACGTTTTAATGTGTGGTCATGGTTCTTCTCAGTCGCATAGGAAAAAATCACCATTGGGATGGCTTGCTTTGACCGATTATTTATAAAATAAAATATCCCCTGTGTAGTGAATTGTTTTTAATTCTTGGATTACATGTCAATGACGTTGTTGAACTTCTTGTACGTATATGGCCATTCCATCCTAACTTCACTAAAAGTTTGATTAAGGATGTTTTTCTCACTCACTGAAATATATTCATTGAGAGGCAGAGAATACTTATTATTCTTTCATTATTTGTTATTTTTATATTATTGTTGTTCTTATTGTTGTTGTCCACTTATCACTGACAACCAAAATGCAGATTGATTGATCGATTTTCTGTCTATTTTAATTCAACTGTGAAAAGTTTTGGCATTAAAATACGGCTGTTTGATACGTTTCTACCCACCGGGATGTACTTAGGTGTCATGTCACGTATTAAAACAGGCTGTTTCTATCTAGAATATTCTGCCACTAATTAAACAGATTTCGAGCAAACTGTATACATCCAAGATGGATCTGGTTTCCCATTTTTCTCTTATAATTATTATCTATTTTCTTTTCCATTATTTTATTTTTTGATCTGGTTCGAATCGTTGTGTGGTGTTTCCCCGTGGGTTTTTTCCAGGTACGCCTGTGTTGTCCCGCATTCCAAAAACATGCATGTTAGATTAATTGGGGACTCTAAATTGTCCATAGGTATGAATGTGAGCGTGAATGGTTGTCTGAAGCAGGTGTCACCAACGTTTTTCCTTGTGAGAGCTACTTTTACAAAATGAAAATGGCCAAGAGCTACTCATTTTTGTAACATTTATTTTAGGAGCTTATTTTAAACCCAAACAAAGTGAATATTCTTGTTTTACCAGAACATTAACAAAATGCTGGTGTCCACAACTCACATTTTGCATTTCAGAATGCATTTCTTTCTACTGTTCTTTCATTATTAACTAAAAACCTGAATGAAAAGCAGGCTTGCGGGCACCTCATGTGGTCGTGGGGGGGCTACCTGGTGCCCGCGGGCACCACGTTGGTGACCCCTGGTCTAAAGTATATGTGCCCTGCGATTGGCTGGCGACCAGTCGAGGGTGTACCCCGCCTCTCGCCGGAAGTCAGCTGAAATAGGCTCCAGCATACCCCTGCAACTCTAGTGAGGATAAGCGGCTTAGAAAATTGATGGATGGAAAAAAATTATTTTTCGTGGTTCTTTGTTTTATTTTTGTTTTTTTCTGCTGTTTTGCGTTGTTCCTGCTTTTCTTTTCTTTTCTTTTCCTGGTTTGCATTCCCATTTTTCGCTTTAAGAACTGTAACTTGCTATTTTCTCAGATGGTAATAATTTACAAATATGTGATAATACAGGTAAAATGTAGAGCTTACGTGCACCACTGTTCAAAAAGCCCACAATTTTTACATTTGTTACAACAGACACTTTTATTGCAAATGTTTATTTTTGTTTTTCCTCCTTCTTTTCCCCCCATAAAATAATTTAATGAAAACAAAACGTTTTTTCATGACATTTTCTTCACTGTATGTGAATGTCACGTTAGAAAATAGCCTCCTCAACCATAATAAATGGATCATCTTTGCAACATTTCACAATGTGACCATGCATGTACTGTACTGGGTCACTTTAAAAGAGCAAGATAAGCGATCAGATTGTGCTGATGTTAAAATATGCACTGTGTACATATAGCATGAAAAATGTACTATCTAAGTGAGAGACAAGTGAATTGAGGTCACAACGCAGCAGGAAGTCTTCCTTTTCATGTGCGATCCAGAGGGGTCACTCCTATGAACTAACTCATTAGGAGAGAAATGCTAATGTAGCCCCCCCCCCACACACACACACACACACACACACACACACACACTTTTTTTAAACTAACTCTCCACATTTTTCCTCTTTTTTTTTAAAATAGCACACTACAAGAGAATGTTTTCCTCACTAGTTCGATGTTCGGCCTTGTCAGAAAACAGGAAGAATTACACAGCAAACAAAGGCATCATCTGTATCTATGCAGCCTTGCCACTGATGATTCTGGTGCAAACAACGCTCATTAAATGAACTCGTGCAGTAACTGTGTATCTCGGCGCTTAGTGAACAAATGACCCCTTCTAATCAGGAAGATGAACTTCTCTGCAAACATCATTAAATATTCAATCTCTTCCACTGCTTTGTAGCAACGTCGTTTGTGAATAACACTATAAAATGGTCATGTAGCTGTATAAAGTAAGGTTTTCTCCTGATTTACTTTTTCAACTGAATAACAAATCCTTTTCATATATATAGTTCAGATTATTGGCATATACCGATTTAGATTTTGAATGAATTATTGATTGATTCTTTGATTGCCCTCAATTTCCTCAGTTTCATCGTGTCAAATTACATGAAAAAAGGTGTAATGTTATGAGAAAATGTTGTGACCTTATGAGAATAAAGTAAATCTTAGTGTTGCATGAAAAAAGTTATGTTAGGAGATTGAAGTAAAACATTTTCGGGATAAAAGTTGTAATGTTACGAGATTTTAAAGTTGTAATATTCCGAGAAAAATGTTGTAATGTTAGTGGCATAAAGTTACATTTTTGGGGGAAAAAGTCGTAATAGCACAAGAAAAAGGAGGAATGTTGCGAGAATAAAGTCATATTTTTTTGTAAAAAAATGTCATTATGTTAAGAGAAAACAAATTATATTTATTTAAAAGTTGGAATGTTACAAGATCAAAGTCAAAACGTCACAAGACTAAAAGCTTTTTTTTTTTGTATGTGTCTTTGGGTGATAATGCCGGTAAGTGGTTTTACTTTAACATTTTTATGTTTTTATTTCAAAAACCGTGTTAGTCTCATCTTATTGCAGCTGTACGTTTATGCACGTGTGATAGTGTGATTTTATTCTCGTAAAATTCTTTGTCCCATAAGATTCAAACTTTTTTCTTGTGGTATTACAACTTTGTTAAAGTTATGACCTTGTAGTACTTCTTTATTCTCCGAAGAATACGACTTTGTTCTCGTAAGAGTACTTCGGTATCGTAAAATTTTCAGCTTTATTCTCCAAACATTCTGACTTTTGACCTGCAATACAACCACCTTGTTCTAGTACGGTTATGACTTTATTTCTGTCATATTATTTTTTTACCTTAGTACCAGCACTATTTTTTTTTTTGCATGACTTTTTTCTTGTAATATTACAATTTTAATCTCATAAAAGGGCTGCTTTATCTCGTAAGTGTTTTTGCTTTGTAATATTTTGATTTTATTTGGTTACTTCTCTTACTTTATTCTATGGTATTTATTTTTCTTTAAAGCGTGGCCCTAGCCCACTGACTTTGATGCTTCAATTTGTCAAAATAACAACCATTACAACTGAAATTACGACTTTAGCATAACGGTGTTTCACTAGCAGAACAAATACAGTAAATATTTGATTTGTGGCAACCTCAGACGTGTGTTTTAAATGCGACTAAATCCAAACTTAAGCCATTAAACTATAACAGTGATGCATTTCAAGTCTGTATATGATCGATTTAATGACTTTCATTTGTCTCTTTTCTCCCCGTGGGGCCCTGCAGGTCTGCTGCACCTTAACAGGCCATGTCCAAGGTAAAATCAGGACCGCAGAAACCCAACATTTATTTTACTGAAATCACATATTGCTGTGTTTGTCGCTATTAGCGTGGTTTTAGGCTGATGTTGTGGGAGCATCAGTTCCAATCGTGCCGGAGAAAGAGGCAGCTAATTAAATTAAAGAGTTACAGTAATGAGGCAGAACAGACAGCATCGTCGTCTTCTCTATTTTTTTGGTGGCTGAAAACAACAAGAAATGTAAGGACTTTTTTTTAATGAAAGGTTTGGTTGTTCAGCTCTAATTAACTCTCTTAAGCTTGCCGTGTGCACGTTGGGAAGTTTGTGTATGTGTGCATGTACGCGCTTTCCGCTCTACTCTGGAATGCCGCCAGTCCCAGCTCTTTTCCACACGCGCCTTCCAAAACCCAAAAGCCTTTGATCTTTTTTTCTACCCCCCCCCCACCCCCAATGCCCCCCTCTGTCTCGCTACCCGGAAGAGCTCTCTCTCTCTCTCTCTCTCTCTCTCTCTCTCTCTCTCTCTCTCTCTCTCTCTCTATTTCTCTATTTCTCTCGCGCTCTCTCTGTCTGTCTATACATCTCTCTCTCTTTCTCTCAGTGCATGTGGAAATGTTGGCCTGGCTCCACACTCGGACCAAATTTAGTCATACAAAGGGGAGGGTGGTGGGGGGTGTCAAGGGGGGAGTGGGAAGCGAGGGGGGGGTGAGGAAGGGAAAAGGGGAGTTGGGGGGGGGGGCGTGCAGGGATGAAAGAACCAGCCGCTCTGAGATCAAAGGCAGCCGCAGCTCCGCCCCCACTAACCCCCCCGCCCCCTCTCTCCCTGCCTCCCTTCTCACCCCCACCCTTCTCAGCACCACCCGCCGCCTCCTCCTCCTCCCCCTCCCTCCCCGAGCTGTATAAAGTTGTGTGCTCGGCCCTGACTTGGATTCTCACGCAATAGTCCATGCAGAAATGCTTTCTCGGATAAAAATTCAACATAATTATAGATTTTTTTACATAGAAAGACAATACATAAATAGTCATTTTTATTGTTAGTTAGATTTTTTTAAATTTTTTTTAAATTTTTATTTTATTATCATTATTGTGTTGATTGTTGCTGTGAGCTGGGGTCATGTGACACCACAGTTTGCATACCCCTGATCAGGGATAGCTTTAGCTGCATTGCGTGTGTGTTTTGGCTTGCACATACTGCATGCGTTTGTATATGCGTTTGTATATACAGTATGCACTTTACATTGTAAGGGTGTCAGAAGACAGATGAGATAAGGTGATACACGAGATTGGGTCTACGGGAACAAGAAGAGATGAGATTTGAACATTATTTTTAAGAACAGTACCATGATAAATGATAAAATATAATAATAATAATTCTATATATACATTAGGGGTGTCACGATATGCTCAGCTCATGCAGGTACATTTTATAGCTTTGCATGCATGACCTAAACGTGATGCTTTAAACTGTTGAACTTCTTTCCGCAAACTGAAAAAAACCCCTACAAATTATTAATTAAAATAATGACGGCAGGTGAAGCTGGCACTACTAATGATTTATGTTGATGTGTAGTTTTGTAAATGCACTTTAAATAGATTGCAAATTGCAGTAGATTAACTCTATGTTTCCACAAAAAAACTACAGTTCCCATGATGCTTAGCGTGTGGAAGTAGGTCTGAATTAGACTCTTCTATCACGTGTTTTAATAGAGGTCATATGCAGTGATTGCGTTTTAATCTGACAAATTTTAAGTCACTTTGATCAAATGTAGAATTACTACAGCTTCTGCTTGGACATTAACACAGCGGAAGCTGTTGAACTTCAACGAAAAAAAACAGTCACACGTCACGAGCGAGTGACTCTGAGAACGCCGAGTGCAGGTAGGATTGAAAGGATTATTCTGTGTGTAAAGCACTTGATGTGACCTTCCAATCCTGCCTCGTGCACTGCCACTTCCGTATTACGTGAATTATCATTCACAGTAGCGATGCCATAGTTTAGTCTGATAGACTGATAGACTGTCTGCCCCCGTCCCACGACATAGCTCTTCTCTAAATGAGACATATAATCACGTCTTGATCTTGCGAGATCTCGTGACACCCCTATTATGGTGCCCTAATATTTTCTACATGACAGTTGTGGTGCCCCCTATGGGTTGCACTCACAATGGAAGACATGCTAGCATAATAATACAGATCTCCTCAAAGTTTTGTAATCATTAGATTAGTTTAATGAGTTAAGGACAAGTAGTTGCTAAGTCCCACATGTGTCCCACATGGCCATGTGTTTAAACCAACCTTGCACAAATTTTACAGATGTGCTTGTTGGTACCCTAAAGGTGTGAACCCAATTTCATGGTCATTCGGCTAAACAACCTGAAGTTACAGCGGGAGTGTTTTGTAGAACGCATTGAGTCATGTGAGAAATTTGAAGTCGGTCCAAAGTTTTGGCCTAATAACAGTACCACCATGTGGTATATTTGTCAGAAAACTTAGCACAAGCAAGACAGTTGGGGTGCATGTTTTGACAAATGTTCCCCCTGTTTGTATGCAGAAGCCCAGGAGTAGAAGACTTTTTTTTTTTTTTTTTTAATTGGGCTGCAGCATAGTCTATAAAATAAAATTCACAAGACAAAAAAAAAATCATAAATTCGAAGTTGTAATGTAACAAGAAAAAATGAAGCATGGAATGTTATTTGGTTTGTTATCACACAAAAGATGACAAACGTTTTGCAACATCAGTTTTGATTTCAGCAGTTCAAGTCAGACTAAGAGACCAGTAAAAACTCAGGACGTTTTTGCAAGAGTTTCACTTTTTGAATGGAACTACAGAAAAAGGTGAAGTTTAGAAAGATATTAAAATTTATTGAGATGCACTTATATCTAGTTTTTTATACACTAGATTGGCGAGAAAAGTGACTAAAAATATATATACATCTATCAAATATACAATACAGATAAGCAGAAGATATACACATCACACATACACTATAACGATTATATTAACATGCATTTAAATTGTAATTGTTTCTTTTTTTTGCTTTATGTGAATAATATTATTGACATGTAATGTCACAATTACTTTACCCCATGCTATATTTTATGTTATTGTTGCTAATATATATTCTTATCAAAATAAAATCTTATCAAAATGACAAAATAAACCTGAATTATAATTTGGTGTACATTTAATTAAAGGTGGATGACTCATCCAAATGATTTTTGCACACCATTTCTGCATCAAAATATCCGTACCACTTTTTTTGTCCTTCCACGCTATGTTTGTTATGAGTCGTCACTACTGGCGTGGGCTTGACTGCTGGCCATTTGTTTGGGAAAGAAGTGAAGTGGGAGTGTCAATCAGTGCAGGAGGAGGGAGCGGCCATATTACCCCCCCCCCCCCCCCCCCCACGCCCCCCACACATACGCACACTCACTCACTCACTCACTCACTCACACACACTAACCGGTTACATTAGTCTGCGGAAGCGCTGCGTGAGCGGTGCGGACGTCTCTCCTCCACGGTGCTTTTTAAACATTTTTTTGCCTTCTGCCTTGTGACTTTTATTTGTACGTTTATTGTTTTCCGCCACTGTGGATGTGTGCTGACGAGTGGCGTGGATTTGTCTGGCGTGTGCACATCCACTCAGCGCCGGTGCTTTTTGTTAACTTTTCCACTGGTGGACTATCATTTTTTGTTTTGGTTTCCACAGGATACGCACTCCAAAGTGGTGGACTTTTTAAAAAGAAAAACATGAAGTCGTCGTGACCCCTCAGTCACATTTGTCCTCTTTTTTTAGTTGTATTTCATTTGGAACAGGAGAGACACACGGAATCGTTTTCGTGGGAGTTCCCATTTCCACCATATAGTTTCTGGACACAACTGGCACTGATTTTTTTTGATTTTTTTTTCCATTTTTTTTATTCTGGGTGCAAAAGAGAAACAATATGCCCCAGTTGTCAGGAGGCGGTGGCGGCGGTGGAGGTGCAGGAGACCCGGAGCTGTGCGCCACGGATGAAATGATCCCCTTCAAAGACGAAGGAGACCCGCACAAGGAGCAAATCTTCGCCGAGCTCAGCCACTCGGAGGAGGAGGGAGACCTGGCAGACATCAAGTCCTCGCTGGTCAACGAGTCAGAGGGCAGCCCCAACAGCAACAGCCATGATGTAAGTCAACCAAAAGGCCTGCACTGTTTCTTCCCCCCCCCCCCAAAAAAAACAAGTTAAACGCTTTAATTTCCCTTAAATGCAAAAAAAATAAACCAGCAAATGACTAAATAGATGTTCCCCTTGTCACTTGTCTTCTAACTGGCCACAATGCAAAGGCCTTGTGTTTGCTTCACCATTATAATGCATTTTCATGAAGAAAGTCATCAAATGTTAGTTAAACTGTATATTTTTTATCATAAAAGCAATGAAAACCAAGCTTAATGCTTTCAGCTGAGTTTATAAAACAATAAAACGTTAATATTATGTAAGCTAGGAAGGATGCAATGTATGGATGTTCTGTGTTATTATTGTTAGAAAACCTTTGCATTGCATCTTTTGCAGCTGGACTGCTACAGTGCATTGATGTATGAAGACTGCATTTAAAATATCAAGATTTTTAACGTGGCACTTATAATATCTTGTCCAAATTTCCCCCAATGTTTTTCGAACACATTTTCTCCAATATGTATAATAATTTCTCCCAAATACCATTACAAAAATATCACAAAATGTATATACTTCCCAACTAATAGAGTTTTTATTTCCACCAAATTACTAATCACAAAAGTTAACCGCATGTTCAGTCATTAACCGCAGTGTTAATGGAATTTCGGGACCCCCATCCTGGACGAGAAATGCGAAATGTCCCGGAGACACACACACACACACACACACACACACACTAGACGTTAACTGAATGTTAATTAGTATCCACGAGAAGTTCCCCCTCGCTCAGCTGGAAGCCATCCTGAGGGTGGTGGTGGTGGAGGACGGGGTTTCATGTGCTCTCCAAAAAATGAGGTCTTCTAATCAATTCTTTGACAGAAATTGGATGTATAAAATGCACAAAAATTTTAACAAAAAAAAGTGCAGTTTTCAAATTCATGACAGTCATGGACTATTTATTAGGATAAAAATGGAGTTTGGAATTTGATAGAGTGAAGTGGTATGAAAACAAGTTAATTTGTAAGCCCCCTCAAGGCAATGGCGCTTAATTAAGTGGCTCCGCTGTGTAGACAGTTGTCTGAAAGTGTGTGTGTGTGTGTGTGTGTGTGTGTGTGTGTGTGTGTGTGTGTGTGTGTGTGTGTGGGGGAGAGAGGGTGTTGACAAGCAAAAAGGAGCCACATTTGTCCCAGCAGTGTTTTGTGGCCGTCTGACCACATCAGCAGCCTGTGTGTCTAACAGCCTGTAAAAGGCCCTCTTAATCGATTTGCCATCATTCGATTTCTCCTTTTTCTTTTCTCTCTCTTTTTTCTCTCAGGCGGTGAGACAGTCTCAAGACTCATATCATGAAAAACACAGAGACCATCCCGATGACGGTGAGTGATGCCACACACTCCTCTGTAATTTGCCAAAAGCAAACTAAATGGTTAGATTTTATTGGACCTCAGCATTGGAGGTCACACTGGTGTTCTAGTTTAATTAAAGGCCTGTCCAGACATGTCAACACTAGCTACTTATCAGCTGAAAATGGCAACAAAAGAATACAGTCTAACATTAAAGGTCAAACACAATGGTCAACCTCCAATGTGTGTATTTCCTATAGGAAATTGTGGAAATACTCAGTTTCCAGGGTCAAACTGATAGTTGTGACTGTCATACAAGTTTAAAAAGAAGTTCAGTTCTGTATTCTAAAATAAAACGGAGACAAAGGTTTGCTGAAGGCGAGTCATGCAATGCACTCATAAACATTCCTGTCATACAAGTGCAAAAAGAAGTTAACCGCTATATCATAAAACACCCACACTTTGATCATGTAGGCGTTTCAGGAAGCGGAGAGGGCAATTGTAAACATTCCTACCTCTTAAACAAGTGTAAAAAGAAGTTAACCACTGTATATTAAAACTTAAATAAAAAAAACCCCAACACTTATGACGTAAGCGAGTGTCTTCACGTCAAGTTGACTTTGTAGTGTACATCCATTTGTCAATTTAGCAGTGGACAGAGAAGCTAGTTCTATGGTCATTATTGCACTTTGTTGTACCCTTATGTGGTGCCATCACAAAAAAGCCAAAGAAAAAGCAAACACATTTGGTGGAGTTAAATCTGTAGATCAGGGGCGATCAGACTACCTCCCATGGGCCATTTACAGCCCGCTATGCAATTCTTAATACAAATCAAACCTCAGAGGAACTATTATAAAAAGCTCAAAACACATCTTATCCACAAAATAATAATAAACTTGTGCTCACCGAGTCAAAGTTCTCAATAGATTTGCTGACTTTCCGATCTTTTAATACAAGTTTTGAGACACTTTTTTCCCATATTTTGTTGTTTTCCAAATTTTATGCCCTTTAGTGTGTTTGGGTCCAACTGTATCTAATGGTTTAGATAGCTCCAGATCCTATATTTATATACTTCCTAAAGGCATTTGTCAAGCATTTACACCAATAAACGCTGCTGCAAAGTCACATGCGGCCGCCACTTGGGGCGTCTGCGATCTATTGTGGTGCGACCTCCGCTTTGCAGGTCATCTTCGGGACTTTGAGAAGGAGTGTGCCTCCCCTTTGTTCCCCTTTCACTCCCCCTCAGTTACCCCTTCTCTCAAACCAAACACTGGCTTTCTTCACAACAAGATCCATGTTGTTGCTGTCGGGCTAAATACCACAAACACCCCCTTAGCCCCCCCACCCCCCTGGCTTTATTACACAGCGTGCAGTTGAGTGGCGAGTGGCGCTGAATTGAGTCCTCTTGTACAAAGCTCCTACTCCTCCTCCTCCTCTTCTTGTTGTCGGGTCAAAGCCATAGAAGAACAGTTGGGGCGTCTCCTGTTTTGACACAGTCTGTATGTTCTTCTAATTGGTGCTAATTGGCACAGAGGGGCTCCATTGTTCCTGTGTATAATGCAACTGTCCTCTGCAACAAAAGGCGAGGAGGGAAACATGCTGCGTGTTGATGTGATATTGTTGGCGCAGCAGGGCAAACGGTGATTTATTGACTTGAAGCGCTTTTAATAATAATGTTTAGCTTTGAACTTTGTTTTGTGTGTTTTAAATCAGGCAAGCATCAGGACATGTACAGCAAAGGCCATCCGTACCCCAGCTACCCGAGTTACATCATGATGGGCAACATGAACGACTCCTACATGACCAATGGCTCCCTCTCGCCGCCCATGCCCAGAACGGTCAGTACCAATATTTTTAAACATTTTAGGTCACCTCCAACTCGAGACATTTAGCCTCAACAACACAACGATGTATTTTTTCTCCTGAAAATCAACAATGAGATGTTCAACTCTCAACTCCAGCTGCAACTTTGTATGTTTTTTTTCATTGTTAAGGCCTAAATCAAATAAATTGTAACGTTTTGGGGGATTTGTTTGCAATTTACAGTTTTTCCCCATTGGATATAATGGAAATTGAGATAATCTGTTTCAGGCTGTCAAAACAGTACAGGCAAGGTTACTTACTTCACTAGTGTAAAAATAAGTTCACCACTGTAAAACCTATAAACAACAAAAAAGTGACAATGCATATGGAAGGTTTGTGCAAAGTCTGAGGCAAATGTATTGTATTTATTGTACGACATTCATTTGCCGGTAGGCTGCGCTGAATGTACTGTATATTTTTTTTTGCACCAAAACACAATTTTTGAGGCAGGAATACCGTAAATGTTGCATATATTTAGAATATCGCTTTTAAAACACTAATTATTTTTCACAAGCAGCTCTTAAATATGTGTTTTCTACCAATCACAGTGCATTTTTTATTATAAATCCTGTTTTGTCATCTTAAGCATGTTCATTAGTCTAGTAAACCTTTTCATGGCCTCAGTATGGCTCGAGAAGGCCTTACAGGCCCTCAGGCTCCCCTGCAGTGGAGTCAGTCAGTCAGTGGTGCGCTTGTAATGGCTTAAATATCAGGGCGGCCAGCTGCAGGTCCCCTCGCTGGCGGCTTCCTGTGTCTCCCTGCAGCTGTCCACGCTAATGCTGTTATGTCCACGCACGCGCATTTGCATCCCCATCGTGATGACGGGCAGTGTCTGCCAAGTTACTTCCAAAATGTACATTTATATATGACCAGCTCCTGTTCTTTTTAAAAGTATTAATTTTATACAGCATTACCATATTACTGTTCCTGAACTGTAATTCCCGAACAAAAGATTTAAATTTTAATAGACCTGCTTTTCATTGAACATTTGATAAATTTTTCACCAATTTATTAAATTAATGTTTTTTTTTTCTGGGCTCAGAGTTTAGCTCATGTATTGCCAAGTGAGGTTGCGGTCTATTTTTTATATATTGGGAATGTTCTGCACTCCTGTTTCCATGCCAATTTCATATTGAGCAAAATCATGTAAACCATAGTTGACGTCATGTTCTTCTTTAGACTGAGACTAAATCAGCAGCATCTCTGCTGGTTGCAGGCAAATTGTGCACTCCCATTTTGCCTCAATTGCTTCAAGACATGATGAATCAACAATCAATCCAGTCGATCGATAAAGCGTTGTTATGCCTTCTCGTCCCCATCACTTTAGCCACACGCAAGCCAAATTCTTTCTTTATTGCTACGGTTACATTGGAGCACTTGAGGAGGTCTGCTTGGAGAGCAACCAGAGGAAATTCTCCTTCCCCTGGTAGATGCATGAGGCCTAGGCAGGCCAACATTTTTCAAGCCTCACTTTGGTTTCAATGTGCTGCTTTTCTTGGCCAAATTGTCCCTCTTCAAGACATCTTCAATAAAAATGGTAGTCATTTTTAATGCCTTTGTCTCACTCTAGTAGAAAAAAAAAATAGAAAGAAGCACCGCAACTCTAAAGGCCTCTGGCTGCTGCATGCCGCCACCACGGCCACTGCATTATATCTGCAGGCCTGGGATCAGTTTTCAGATCAAAGGCTCCCTCTTTCTTTCATTCCCCTCCATCCCCCATCCCCAGTAGTTTAGATTGATTTCCATTCACCATGACATTCCTGCACATGTCGTCCAGCCGTGACAGAGCTGTCGGGAGCTGCTGATTGTCAGCAGATTTCTATGTGGGTTTTTTACGACAATAAGTTGCCCTCGCCATACGAAGACCGCTGGACGGGATTCAAGCTGTATGTCGGCGGCGATTGGTGAATATGGGTTTCAAACTGCAGCCTGCTTCAAAGAGGTGGCTGCTACGTGTATTGACGTTCTGATGTTAATGTGTTTTAGGTTCGACGTGTGCTTGGTTTAGTGAACACGTCGAACCGCAATTCATCCGCAATTCATTTTAAAGGATTTTCAGCCCCATCCATTTTGTAAACATGTACTGCAAACTACAACCACAGTAATAAAAATATTGTTAAATTAATACCTCTCTGACTGTCAAACAAAACTGAGCTCAATAGGGGAGAAGTCTTGTTTTATCTTGTGCTTTATTGAGGGTTAATTATATACTATAGTGGTTGAGCTTCCTCCTTATCTCTTAATGGGGATTTGCAGTCTGATGGTCAGGAGAGTAGAGTTGAGTAGAAAGAAATCATAAGGTTGTCATTGCTTGAAACTTGACGGTTGTAAGGAACTGAACTCTTTGAGGTTTTGAGGATGTTTGTCTGACTGAGCGTCCAAACTCTAAATCGGGATTTAGCAATGACTAGAGTCTAAATAAAGATCTCTGCACGTGCGATGCGACTGTGTATTTTTAAATGGCCTAAAATCTATTCCGGGAACACTCTGCTGCTGTCATGTGAGACAAAACCACACCACAAGGTTAAAAGAAATAAAGAGCGGAAGCATGGTTCTTAGCTGGACTGAGCATGTGCAGGTGATCTCCATCTGTGTTGGAACAGCTGGAGGAGCCGAGGGGATGGAGTGTTGCAGCAACATTGGAGCTTGTGGGTAAAACCCATTTTCCATCCAGAGAGAAGAGTTCTGTCAGTTCAGTTCAGTATGTTGTTTCTGTTGTAGCTGAAAACTGGGGGCAGCAGTAGCACCATTTATAAGGACTTGGCTTAGGGACCAGAGGCTCTAAGGTTTGATTCCTGTTGAAAATATAAAATATGTAAAATGGTTTTTAAGGAGCAGACATTGTACAAGGCACCAAACCCCCCTAATTGCTCAGGAGCAGGACTTCCGCACTCATTCGCTTGCTTGATTCCTTGTCTCGTTTCCACCAAGCGTGTCAGCTCAGTACTGCATTTTGGGAGCATTTCCATTGTGAAAAAGTCCTGAGGTATCCCACCCAAATGGTTCCAACCGCATTTTTGTTGGGGATGTCATACATTGTACCATCATGTTGGGAATCTAATACAAATATAATGTGTGGTACGACATCATTGCCTACCATAACAACAAGCGGCAGTTTATTTTGTATGGTAAATTAGGACACACTGTAATGTGTTGCATAATTGCTAAATTACTTGTAGAGTTGCTAGGGATGCTCCGATCAGGGTGTGATGCTCCAGGACCGAAATTGTCCGATACCGATCACATGGATTAATTACACATTTTTCAATTTATTTATAATGCTATTGGCTAATAATATAACGCTAAGCCAGGGGTGCCGTAAAAAGGGGAAAAGTCAGGACAATTCCATGGTCCCTTGACTGCCAGGGGATCCAAAAAATAGGTAGTTACTAATAAAAAAACATATTTGACTTACTTTTTGAAAGGAACATGGATCTCTGGTGAAACTTCCAGAGGATGACAGACCTTCTTTAAGGAGACTTTGGATGTGAGAGTGCATTGGTGGAACCTCCAGACACGTGAGAAAGCACTCGGCGAACTCTGTGTATTCCACTGCTGAGTAAGGCTGTTCATCTCATCCGATGAATTCAAACATTTTTCGGGTTTAGCTTAGCCTTCTGACTGTCACACATATACGGGCGAGTGTTAGTCACATGGCTGCGTTAGCTGCCGTTTGACTGATCAAACCGTGAGACTCGAAAACTCACCATACTCCTTTTTAACACGCTACCCCTGCAAGATAGTTTCCGTGGCATGTGTTGGCAGTTAAGTTCCGCACGGCAAACATGATTGTTATTGCGGGAAAAGTGGGAGGACGATGCTGCCAAAGACATTAGGTAGGTCGAGACACTACACTGCACGAAAGGATTGCTGTGCTGCGGGTTGTGATAGTGCTAGCCACAGGTGATCGGCTTTTGTGATCGACGTTGAAAGGCATTTATCGGCATTTGCCGATCTCATGATTTTTCACGGAAATCGGCCGATACTGATCGGAGCACCTCTAAGAGTTACACATTATCCTGGTCCTATGATGTCACAATATTTATACAGGAGACCAAGGTGGAAAGATAACCATGATCAGGCTTTACCAATTCATACCGTACCATAAGGAAAGTGGAACTGAAATGTGCATATCTACATCATACTACTTTTATTTGCAGTGATTCGGCTTGTAGTGGGCCTGGTTCCGCTTCTTCTTTGGCAGGATCCAGTATATTGTGCTGGTATGGTGTTACAGAAAACACATCAAACATCATTTACAATGATCAACCAACCTAGACTGTAGTGCTTGGTGTAATCAGGGTACATCCTTCTCCGGTGTTGTGGATTCTTTCTCTTAAAGGTTGCAGATCCTTGCGGCCAGAAGGAGCAGTTGTTTTACTGTTTGCAGTGCATTTTTTTCCCTTTTGATATAGCTCAAATGTGACGGATCTAGCCGGCCACAGCATGGAATCACTAACCCGGGCTTACCTAACTGGATTTGGTAGGAGTTCCATGTGTGCCCAGCACTCATGCCCTCAATGCTGCCATGGAAGATCCCTGTTATTTAGAGCGCTTTGTATACCAGCAACCATCCACGCTGAATTTACTTAAGAGGGCAGTTTCCAAGGGTGCAATGGAACGTTTGGCCCCCGGAAGATGCTGGATCACATGTGATTGCAGCCTCATTGCATCTTTTGGAAGATTAATTAGTCTACAGCTGGATGATCTCAATAAAGCAAGCAGCCTACTTAGGCAGGGAGTTGCAGTGACATTGATGTCATCTGCTGTGCAGCTTTTATCAGGCAGCGCAAGATGTGTGTTGTGCATAAAGGACAGCGCCAGGGACCTCACACACAAGAAACACTTCTAAAAGTCTTTTGTAGTGCCGCCGGAGCTTGGCTGTTTTTCTAAACGGCGCCATTAACGCCCGGGGTTCCTCTCATCCGCCGCCGCGCGCTGATGTCGGTCGACACACTCACTCCATATGTACGGCCGTAATGACGGCATGTGGTTGCAATCACCTTATCTGTGCGTTTCATGCGGTGAAATGGAGCTCAGCACACTGTGAGCTGCTCGTTTATATGAGAAACAGAAGTCAAGATTCAATGTCGTTTTTTGGGGTTTTTTGGCATGCCGTAAGTGCATCAGAGGGGTCATATTGTAGTCACTGATAGTGTAGTGGTTCACTCGGCTGACTTGCATTCAGCGACTCCAGCTCCCTGTAGCCCTGATGGTGTCATGTTTCACCCTCCTGATCAATATAATATCGAAGCATGGAACAAAAACAATCGTTTTCAAACATCTTGGGGAGTAAAAGTTAATTGTGCAACTGTGCTTCTATGAGCAAAACAGTAAATAGAGCGACAAGTTGGACTGAAAATAACTACTTTTTAAATTTTCCGGCATATAAATTTCAGGCATATGCAGGTGATGGGTATCTACTGTATGTCAGTGTACAATTTGCAAATTGAGACTGTTCAGCCTTGGTGGAGGTCTGAGCTCTACAGAGTGATATTCTAGTTTGTTTGCTCATTAGCAGAATTGCAGAAAAACTACTGGAACGATTTCCATGATACTTGAGCCGAAACAAAGGCATGGACCAACCATAGAAATTTGGTGTCGATTGGAATTTTTTAAAGTCTCCATTTACTGTATACATTTTTAATTAATTCTGCCATTCTAGTTTCTGTCAGTTAAAACAAAAACAAAAAAACCACCAAGGCTTCAGTATTGCATTTGAATGCTTAAAACAGAGGCTGCGGTCGATACACACATCCCAGATTTCTGGCATCATCATGGAAATTGGTTGACCCACATTAAACGAGCAATAAAACTTAACGAGCTCTGCTAAAAGTGACGTGGATTGACTCGAAACCATGACGGTGACAGGGAGGCATTGAGTTGAACTCAATTTGTGGTTGTTTTCGTTCACCCCCTCAAAGCAGAGGGTGTAGAGAAGATGACACTTGTCTGAAGCGTGCCACTGATCTGTAAAGGGTCAGCCCTGGCAAGCCCTGTTCTGTTTTAGAGGCCCCATCCCAGATGACCCAGGGCAAATGTTGGACTACACTCTGGACAAGGCCATTGTGAACAGGGTATAGAGTCTATTCCATACAAGTTATACGAAAGTAGTCAACTATATCAACCACTACACTACCATATCACCAAATGCTTCAAATGTATAATCAGTTCAGTTATAGCAGTCTTTATAAGCTCACTGAGTTAAAGCATGAATTGCTGTATTGAGCGACATAGTGGTTTACAATAAGACCACACGAGTGAAACATGGGTGCATAATCTGCTGGCTGTATCCAGAATTATACGCTGCCTAAACACCGACCACTTTGTTCGCTCGTCTAAGAAACTATGATCAATAGCTGCTCTGTGGTGTGAAGCTGGTCAGCGCTGTTGATTTCGCCGCCTCCTCCTTCTCTTTGCTGTTTCATATTTTTTCAGAAGCTCATTATTTCTTTCTGCAATGTGTATCTGACAACGCTGAAATATTAATGGTCCCCAGTGTAGGAGGTTGGTAAAGTAGACCCGCATAGTTACAGTATAAAGCAGGGGCGAATTGGGGGAGTGTGTGTTTGGGGTGGGTGTGGGGGGGATTCTCGCCACCAGGCTTTATTAGCCGAGCAGTTCAATGAAGGGAGGGATTGAACTTGCTTCTATTTCGTCACAGCGCCTTTTTGTGTTTTTACGCTAAAACATCAAACTGACACACACACACACACGTGCATGGGTGGAAGTAAGAGCTGTGCCGCACAATGCTGTGGGAGGACAAAGGCTTTGCTATCAGTTCAGTTTGTGTGGTCTTGAACCCTAAAAAAACACTGTTTACTGTGTGTGTATGTGCGTGCATGTGTGCATGTGGAAGTTGGGGGTGGGGGGTGTGGAGACAAAAAAGTCTGTCTTCAATTTTTGGGAAACCAATAAAAGTTTGTCGCTCCTTTCATATCGGCAGCGGAATTGAAAACAAATGCTCCAGTCGCACAATTCTGCCTCCCCTTTTGAACCGGCCAATTATGGAGCTGTGAAAATAGGAATCACTGTAAATCTGGTTCCCCCGCTTTCTTTTCATGCGCCCCCCTCTTTCCTCCTTGCTCACTATCCCCCCTCCCCCCTTGTTTTTGAAGAAACCAAGGGGGATCACTGATGTCAAAGTCAAAACCAAGAGCATTAAGAAAACTGGCGAAATGCAATACAGCTGCAATCCGACATGACGCTAGAAAATAGGGCTGAGGAGCAGAAAGCCTCTCTCCCGTATTCCCAGGGCGCGCAACTGCTCCCGGCCTTGGCTTTGATCTCTTCAAAGCCTCCTGCCTCCTACTAGATGGAGAGTCTTGGCTGCGCTCGCGAGCGCTGGAGAGGCTGGAAGGGAGGGCTGTTTTTAGCGAGGAGGGGGGGTGTTAGTCGTCGTCTTTTGCTTTCCGGGGTTGAAATCAATCACGGTTCCGAGGCAATTATGTGTAATTCAACCCTGGCCCAGATTAGTGACTCCTGTTACCTGAGCGACTGGCGCTCTGTAATCTGGGAGATGCACTGGGCCTCGGCGGCGCTGGAGTCGCCAGGAACAGGCGAGGGCACTTGAGGGGAAGAGGGAGGTGGGGGCAGGAGTTAAGGGGGGCTCCGTGCTGCCGTCCAGCAGAGCAGAAAATCGGAGCACAATGTGGGCGATTACACTTGCAGATGTAGCCATATTTATGGCAAGGTGCATGGCGGGGGCCGGGGGTGTGGTGGTGGGGCGGCTTGGGGGTGGGGGGTTGACCATGGGGCCTGATTGCCGTGGAGTCCGCTAGTTAGCGTGCTAACGAGCCAGGCTGCCTTTTGTGTTAAAAGCATATGTGTTATGTCACCTCCTGTGCTGTTCCAAGGCCTCCCCAGTGCCCCCACCAGTCCACCACTCACTGCCACCTTTCACCCCCCCCCCCCCCCCCCCCCCCCACTGCCATATCTTTATCCCTCATGCTCTCTGAGTTTCTTGCCTCAGGCGTGCAATTTACTAAGGTTGCAGAAAAAAATAGGCATTGGCTCTAAGCTACTGCGGAAAGCATCATAAACCATTGTGTGACTGATTCAGTGTCTTAACACATTGCAATGCAACCATTTTCACTCATATGGTTCACGACAGAAATAAAACAATAATGCAATAGTCTATAATACAACATACAGAAACGATGCCATCGTTGCCATCCCGTTGCCACTCTGTTACCGTCTCATGACCACAAGTGAGCTTTGATGACAAGCCAACATAATATCTGAATATTTTGTTGTGTTTTCTCCAAAATGACTCGTAGAAGTAATTCCACTTCGTCGTAAGTGTAGATGAGACTTGGAAACCTGAAGACGACGAAATCGCGTTCTTTCTTCTTCTATAGTTTGGTGTGTCACATGGTTCCGTCTGCATGTCTCTTTACAGCACCACGCGTTAACTACATCATTTTCACCCAGTGATCCGTTCCCATTTGGATGCAACTATTTACTAATCCGGCACAGTGTGGGCACAAATTTTTTTCAACCAGCCAAAAAAAGATCCCAGGAACGCTTCCATGCGGACAGGGCCTGAAGAAGCACAACATGACATCAGCTATGGGAGGTTGAGCTGCATCCATGCAGATATCTGCTGGCAGGATTCTCTCCAATATGGCACTGGCATGGAATTTAGTCAAATGTCTTTTTCTTTAGGGATGACATATTCTGATTGGATGTGTAGCTTTGAGGTGACAACATGACATCATTGCTTTTCTGTCCAAGATTTCACCTTTTGAAGAACTCCCAATATTTCAGCACTGCTCACCTGTCCCTAACAATCAAGCTACCTTTTTTGAATGCATTAATAGCAGCTCAATTAAAAACACGTGCTTAATTACATTCAAATATAACATTTCTGATGCATGACAGCATCGAAGCAACTGCTTGTTTCTCAGCATTCAATTATGAGACATGTTTGCTTGAAATTACTGATCTTTGTGCACCCACCCTTCTCCCATGCTCGCTGATGTCACTGGGATGAGAACAAGACCATTTTTTTCTTCCTCAGCAGTCACTTGATGCAGGATGATGAAACCCACTTAGATATCTAGCAAGAATATATTAGTTCCTCTGACGAGCTCGCCTCGCGCACTCTGTTTCTTTTGATCATCGGGCCGCTCTCTCGCTTGATGGAAGACACTCGCTTTCCTCATGGGATGCAGGCATTAAATAAATTAGCTATACTGTCCTATCATGGTGGTTGATCAGGGCCTGTCAAGCCTGCCGGTTTAAACAAAGCCAGCAAAGAAGCGGTGATGCCTCTAAAAAAAAATAAAGGTCATGATGAATTTATTTATGTGACACCAATGGAAACGACGTTCCTCTCAGCGGGAGTCCTCAAACCCACTGGGTGTATAAACCTCAGTTCGTGGGGAGGGGTGCCAGGTGAGGCTTTTCATGTCCTGTGATGGCGAGACATCATAGAGGCATCCTCCACTTTGAGCTGGCCGTCATCAAACAATGCATCAAAAACATCAGATCAATCCAAACCCTCTCTGTACCCGCGTCTTTTTAGAGATAAAAGATGCGGAAATGTATGTGACCACTGCAACCCCACCCTCCACCCACACCTCAAAACTACAGCTTCAGCACCACCATTACAAAAAGTGAACCCACTTCTGGAAGAGTTTGGTAACAAACATACTTGCCAAGCCTCCGCATTTTTGCGAGTATATTTCTGCCGTCTCCCAGAGTCCTCCCAGCCATCACATTCCTCCCTTGTTTTCCCGATTTTTGGGGTTGCCGTTTATGGGTTTAAAGCACGTATTAACCAGTATCAGCTAACACTTTACCGCTAGTATTTTCACCTGGACAGCGAAACATCCTCACACACATACGCATACGTCACACAATCCCGGAACAGAGCGTTGCGCTTTGATTCAGTATTGATCCCGCCACTGACATTTTTTGTTTGTTTGCACGAGTCACAGTTTTATTTGGATCCCATTAAAATTTTGTGTCTTTATATCACTACTTGCAACGTTAACATGGGACAAAAATTGTATGATTGTCTTCTATTTTCAGAAAGTTATGACATCTTAAGCAATAGATTGAACATCATTCAAAATAGCTGACCTTACTATTGGAACCTGATTGATTTAGTATCATAAGTAGTTGGTGAACATTTACAAGAGCCTGTAAAAAACACCACATGCTATATATATATTTATTTATTTATTTATTTATTTATAGGCGATAACTTTGGGTTTCCGTTTGGACTTTCAGTTAGTTGGTGTTTCAGCACTTACTTGGGTTTCCTGGTAACATCAACGAACAAACTGTTGGTGTCTAATGCAGCTAAATCCCAAGCCATTGATTCATTGTATGTGTGGCATCAGGTGTATGAGCGTCCTACAACATATGACCAGGCTTAAGCACTTTGTTTTGTCCTCCTGAAATCCAACATTACCATTTCTTTACAACCATGGAGGGATAAGCAGACGTTGTCCGCCGCCATGTTGTATACACACTTCAATGTTTTGGTTGCATTGAAGCACACGCTCTCAAAAAAAAAAAAAAAACCTAGCGCAAGCCTAATTGTCACGTGGCTGTTCATCTCCTTGGAGAGCTTCTCGACATCTTTCTTGCGTCTGCGTCAAATCAGAAAAGCCATTTGTTAAGCAGAGAGGGGGATCACATTTGAATAGCTTTGTGCTTTTTTTTTTTTTGTTTAGTTCACGTTGTAGCAAGGGGCGTGCCCGCCTGGCTATTGAGAGCGCCCCTGAAAATGTATTGGTTTGATTAATGGCTAATTCCAGTCTGAAAGGCAGTTGTTGGAAGTCTTAACCAGTTAATCCCCTAAAAGGTGGAATCACACCCATAGAGTGGGCTTGACGGTATTGTTGGAACAGTCCATAATGGAAATAAGCCTAAAGGTTTAACACGTGACCCACCACCACCAATGCTTATGGGACGAACCTGCATGTATAATAGTTGTATTGTCGTGTTATGTACAAAAGTCATATCCTATCGGGTTCAAAGTGAAACCATTCCAATTTAGATAAAGTAAAAATAAAGTAAAATCGAATGGTTCAGATATCCTTAGGTCGGAATCAGGCCTTTTTGAATAGGGATAAAAATCGGCTAGGAATCACATACTGTACCTACCACTTCAACTACTAAATGCATAGGTTAGGTCTTTCCTGCCAAGGTGAGCTTCATTGGAAAATGCGAGTGAATGACATATATACACGTGCACGTCTATCCAAATAACACACCCACATTGAATAAAAAAAAATACCCATGGTAAATCAAAACTACTGTGAAAGCATACACCGTTAGATATGGTGTAAATATATTGCAAATACCACCAAATAAGGAGAGCAATTGTCTATCAATGTTTCCTTACACAGTACAATTTGTGTAGTTGTTTACATTCATTTTGGATGTGTGTGTATTTTGGGTGTTTCAGGAATTCATTAAACGCAAACATAGTGATATCAGATACGGGTCACTTTAAAAAAAAAACTATAAATAGACCAAAAATCAGATATAGGCACTAGATCCAAAGACATACAGTGTAAATCCAGCCTATCAAACCTTGGGAGAATGTTTTGTCCTAAAAAAATAGTGCCTCCAAGTGAAAAGAGCTTTTGTCATGTGACTTACTGGGTGAAAAGTTCAGCTCAAGGTTAGGACGCAGGTGTCTTAACACCTGAGGCAACAGTTCTCGGAGTGACCTTTCCCCGTTTTTCAAAACATTATATGGCCGCTAAATGTAACCCTGCAAAATATGTCAGATCTGTTTGCAGAATTCTGACGTTTCTATGTTTTTTTTGTTTTGTAATGTAATTCATCTGTGAAGACTGGGTTTGCAAAGCTACCAATATTTTTGTTCCTTCTATTCTGGCTCGTCATGTGAGTGGGAGTGCATCCGTCTGAACTACAGGAGAAGAAAACTAGGTCAATACCGTCTCCGGCTCTCATTCAAATCATCTCCCCATCCTCTTTTTTTTTTTCCTGAGCCATTCAAAAATGTTTCCCCGTGCGAGTACTGCGCCGCTCTCGGCGAAAAAACTGTCGGCCCAGCTAGCAGCACGGACGCTAACCCTTTCCGTTCCATAGGGGTATTGTGTAACAGTGCTAGCGAGGGCTTAGTCCCTAGCTCTCCTCTCCACAGGTAGAGGCGCACAAAGACCCCCACCAGACTCTCATTTTTCTCTCACTTCAACGCAGAGCTTCTAAATCCAAAGTGACAGCCATTCATGCTCAGAATACCTGGGCAAAAGCTGAGAGTTGGGGGAGATGGGGGGCACTATCTAGGTATAGCAGGCAAATCCGCTCTTGTTTGTCACGTGTGGTGGCTCATCAGCACTTCTGCCTCATTGGGCTCTGCATTTTCACACTATTTTGCTTATTGTGCACAGGTTAGACACTCTGAGTTAGTCATTTTTATTTACATCCATCTCTCAGGGCCTTGGAGTTGCGTCGTTCAACGTGAATGTTGGCACCAATGCCATGTTGGCATCAGTGCTGGTTTCTAATGATAAATCATGCAGCGTGTTAATGCAGCAGCGGGATTGCTATAAATAGAGGGATGCTGATTGATTTGGGAAGAAAAACAAAGATGGTCAGATTTGCAGAGATCACACTTAAAGCTCAGAGATTAACATTCCAGCTTGAAAACACACAGTTGATCAGGGGTAATTAAACTGATAAATGGCTAAATGCCTAAATGTAACTTACACTCTCCAGAGATGTTCATTTGTAAGCAAGAACCATCCCAAATATGTCATATTGCACTTAAATGTGACTTTTTGTCTAGCATACTTCAGCATTGTCTTACATACTGAATGAATGTGGTATTCAGACAAAACCACCGACCGCCTAAAGTAGACGGAACCGAGGAGTCTAGACCCAGTTTCTACTCGCCCTTTAATTTACCACATGGTGGAAAACCAAAACAAATTGAAGTTCCATAGAAGTTTTTCTTTTATTTAGCAATCTTGCCTTGTCTAACATGGAGGGAAAAGTTATTAGTATTGCGTGACAACATTTTTTTTAACATTTGTGTATGTTTTATGTAATAGAAAATTGCTCCAAAAAATGTACACATGAAGTAACTTGCCTACTTTGATGATTTAATTTGTCAGCAAGGCAAAACCACTGTGAGAGCAATAATACTCTATATATGTCATGTTAATCAACTAGTGCTTTTTGTTTAGCATATATTTATGACAAATTTTTTTGGCCTGTTGAGTGTGTTTGTGTGTGTGTGTGTGTGTGTGTGTGTGTGTGTGTGTGTGTGTGTGTGTGTGTGGTCCGTCCTTTTGTGCAAGTGCATGAGCTCGCTTGCTTGTCGACGGCAGCACTCGAGCAGAATGTTTGCCCTTTCTGCGCTCTTTTGATGTGACCAGGTCCCGCTGCGATAATGAGCCCCGTGCCCCGCCGCAAGGTGAACGTCCTGCAGTTCGCCCGAGGCTCTGCCAGAGCGCCGGCCCAATCCCCCACTCCAACCGCACACACATGCTGCCCCCCACTCAGCGTTGGTCAGCTTCCACATGGTGCTGAAATAGAGTGGACACTGCAGTGATCCTTCGTGCTGCACTGAGTCACACTCTTGAACCCCATTATGCAACACGAGTAAAGGACTAAATGTCCTTATCATACTAAGGCTAAGTCCACATCAGTATCATTGGAAAAAAATCAAAAAGCATTTCAGCCAATCTGAAATCTGAAGAAAGTAACTTCTGAATAAAATAGTAACAATTGTGTGTCAGTGAAGCAAAGTAATGCAAGCAGATTGATGTGGACTGATGTGATACTTGGCAATATCATACGTAAATACATATAATTACATATAAGAAATAGAGACGCTCAATATATCGGCTTTTTTACTGACATCCGATGTACGATATTGCCAGCACTTCATGACCGATACCAATATCAACAAATACAGATATTTGCAACAGCTCTTCCCTCAAACTACTGTCAGGTCACATATTGTGTCGTGAACACATTATGCTTCTTTTACTGTGATGCCACTGGATGCGTTTCACAAATAAACACTGCAAAATATGACAAATACTGCAATATGCAATGTAAGTTATAGAAAAAGTGTCATATTTATTTTAAACATTTTGTCTCAACAAAGAATTCAAAGAAATAATGCTGGCAATGACACAATTATAATAAAAAGTAATAATAAAGTGCTAAATATGAACCTCTGGAGTAATAACAAGGAGTGAAATTAACTGGGCTCATTCAACACTTCTGCCGTCACTTTTTTGCTGCTTGAACGTGAGCTGTGTATGACTCGGAATGATTCCTCCTGAGACGCGATATTAGATTGGAAGGCGCCATGACCTGCGCGCCGATAACATTATCGGCAGAAAAAACAATACCAATTGGAACAGATGCACTCCTGATCAAAATTTTAAGACCAGTTGGAAAAATTGCAAGAATTAGCATTTTGCACTGTTGGACGTTGTAAGTAGAAAAATGCAAAAAGAAGAAATGGGTCTTGAGACAAAAAAATTGTAGTAAGCGATTTTATTGCAAACAATCATTGAACTGAAATAGGATGTGCATCAGCTAATCGAAAGTTTAAGACCGTAGCTCAAAAAACTCGAACCCCCCTAAAATAGATATAAAATGTTCAAAGCAGGACTCAGTAAAGAGGAGTTCTTGTTAATCACCCCAAAATTGGTTTGGGCATGCTTGATGCCAGTGTTTCCGGGAGGCAAGTGGGAATGTTGCTCCAGGTGGTGAAGATGGCTTCACGGAGGGCATCCACTGTCTGGAACTGATGGCCATTTTTATAAACTTTCCTTGCCATCCATCCCCAAATATTCTCAGTTTGATTTAGATCAAGGGAACATGCAGGATGGTCCATAAGAGTGACGTCATTCCTCTGGAAGAAGTCCTTCGTCAAGCGAGCATTGTGAACTGCAGCGTTGTCCTGTTGAAAAAGCCAGTCATTATCACACAGATGAGGGCCTTCGGTCATGAGGGACAACCCCTGCAATATCTGCACATAACCATCTGCCGTTTGACGCTCCTGCACAACTCAAAGCTCCATTGTTCCATTGAAGGAAAAAGCATCCCAGATCACGATGGAGCCCCCTCCACTGTGCCATGTGGAAAACATCTCAGGTGGGGATCTCCTTGTCATTTGGAAGCCATCAGGACCGTCAAGGTTCCATTTTTTTCTCATCAGAGAATAAAACTTCCTTCCACCTTTCAGTGTTCCATGTGTGGTGCTCTTGTGCAAATTCCAAACAGTCAATTTTGTGGCGTTCAAGGAGACGAGGACTTTCAAGACGTTTTTTCTTCTTAAAACCCTTCTCTCGCCGATGCCCTCTGATGGTTATTGGACAGCATCGGCACCAGTAACAACCTTCATTTGGGCGTGGATCTTGACGGACAGCCAATCGGACCCTCCGGGTCAGGGGCGGTGGCATTTTTTTTGGGTCTACCACTTGACTTTTTGTTCCATAACCCTCAGGGTCTTTTTAAGAAGTTTTAAATGACTGTCTTACTGCAGCCAACCCCAGCAGCAATGGCGTGCTGCGAAAGGCCTTGCTTATGCAGCTCAACAATCCACCCGCGTTCAAAGAGAGAAAGCTTTTTTACTTTTGCCATCAGAGATGATGACAGTGTGACAGAAAAATAACATTCAATACACATTTTTGCCAAGATTTTTGGCTTTTAAAAGCATTGGTCTTAAACCTTTGATCAGCTGATGAACAGACTATTTTACTTTAATGCTTGTTTGCAATAAATTGTTTACTCAAAATATTTACAGTATAGTCTTTCTCCCATTTTTTTTTTTTGCATTTTGAAGCTCTACTTAGAACCATCAGTGCAAAATGTACATTTTTAGCAATTTTTCAGTGTATCATTTTGCAGTTTATTGCTGCTCTCACGCTTGCTTTCACACAGCATCCTGCTACATGAAAATGAAATGTGTAATGACGTCATCACCAGTTGCACAGTCAACTTGTCGGACAACAATTACTTTCAACACAACAGTGTGAGAGAAGTGAGTACATTTACTGTCATAGAGGAGTGGCAAACCCTGAAATGATTCCCTTTCAGAAAACAGGACTCAGGTTAATTTGACTGGGGACCTTTTAAGGCTGGATCATTTCTAACATTCCATCTCTCTTTTTTTTTTTTTTTAATAGCTTTGCGATGTATAAAAATTAAGAGTTGAAACACTGTTTTGAAAAAAAAAAGCGGATCGAGTCTTTTTCATCTGGGGCATGGAGGCACATTTCACACAAATTATCCCTCCCCCCCGTTTGCTCGTTGAGAATATCAGTGCATGAGAGACAGAAAGAGAAAGAAGCGTGATTGGTTTGCTCGGAGCGCACGCGCTTGATGCCAGCTGAAGGATCATGGGTAATCCAGCTGGTGCTATTGAGTTGTGAAGCTGCTGGTGGCGACGGCAGGGAGGAAGACACTCTGGCTGTTAATAGCTCCTTTGTGCTCCACATGTAGATTCATTAGAAGCGTGCCGTGGAGCATGACCGCATTTTACACCACTTATATTATTATGATGTTTTGCTTTGGTCATGTGTGTTAAATCCTCATGATGTACTCACACTGCAACCCAGTCTTAAAATATAACACCAAATCCAAGCATCACATCCCAGTTTATGACTTGATCCCTTTTATATGTTCTTTACTTTTCTTTTCTGCTGGCCTCGGCCTTCAGTGTCAGTGCTTCCCTTCAGTGGCTCAACTCTTGACTAGCGTGCAGGATTTATGATTAAAATGCAGAGAGACGGGGAGATGGAGTAGGGGGGCTTCACAGATGTAAATTTGTCTCCAGGGCAGGCTTTTCCTGTTATTTGTAGCCTCCTCCACTCCCGTCCCTGCGCTTGGCTCCGCTTGTTCGACTCATTACTCCGGGCCTCGTGGCGCTCCTCCGCACGCTGCCGGCTGGGCTTTCTTCTCCGTTAATTGGGTTTCGTTACATTTAAAGCCCCCCTGGACAAAGAGCCGCCTCCCCCTTGCCAATAGAAGGTTCCATTTTTAGCCGTTCACGCCGAGCTGGTGGGGTTCAAGCGGATCTACGAGTGGTAATTGGTTATTTATTTAAGCTTCCTCAGGTTGGTTTCTACTGGGGGGGGGGGGGGGGGGGGGGGGGGGGGGGGGGTTAGCCGCTTTCTTTTCACATGTTCTTCTATGCAGGAATGTTTGCTCTAGTTTGTTGGGGAAAGGCTGCACACAGACACACCTGAGCAGCAACACCTGGTCTCAGGGTGGCTCCATGGACGGCCCTCACTTTGCAACACTTTCCATCTGTAGCCGTCGACGCGCCCCTTTGTGAAAGACCATGCCGTCAATGTGTAAGTTAAATGCCAAATCCACAGCAGTGCTTTCCTCAGGTCATTTTGCGTCATTTTATTGGAACATTACAAGCTGTGGTTTCACCCTGCACCCTTTGTGTGGAGTGTAAAGACGAAGCCTGTGGACTTTGTAGGGGAAGATGTTTCCATTCAAAGGCTTACGGATTTGAGAATCTCCACATACATTTAGATTCAAGATATATTTGTGTCCAAACGTTTTAAATTTTTTGTTTTCAGGTCGGCCCTCATTTACCTCTGTAACATGTTTTGCGCTATGTTTAATCCTATTTTTTTATATGAATATGCTGTGGGCCACTAAAAAAACAAACTCTGGGACACAAATGGCCCCGAGACAGGACTTTGGACACTCCCGGTTTAGGGTGTGTTCATTTTTTACCAACTTGGATGTCACGTAAAGCATCTTTCTCTTCAAACGCATTTACTGTTATATACTTATCATTTCACAATGCTTTTTTTCTTCCTCCTATGTAATTTTAATGCTAATTTTAACATCTGGTCTCTTTAGCTGTTGCATTTGAGCTCAAATGGACCTTGGAAGCATCCATCTGCTGCTGTGTTTGTGACATTTTAGCTGGTAAAAATAGCAAAATACAAAATAATAAATGTATTCAACCTAGCAGGAGCCATTTGTGTTTGAAAAGTTGTTACATAATCTGTTACAAATATTGTCCAATCTACTTGGGAGCATATGCACTTCTTTCATGCACCTCTTTAACTTAAAATTTTTGCCGGGCCAATTTTTTTTAATTTTTTTTTGCCGGGTACAATTTTACGGACACTGTAATTAAAATGATCCCCTTTCACAAAGACCTGCATAAATTAATGTAATATACATGGCAGGCATAGGTCTGTCACGACAACAAATTTTGCTGCACAGTAAGTATCCTACAAATTATTGTTCATAATCGATATTATTGACAACATTTTTTTTAGACAATTTATTTCATTAATTATATGCATATAATTGCAGTGCTTATTATAATGCAAGTACATTGTATCAAAAGTTTGTGTTTGAGATGCGCATTCTTTGCAAGTTGGTCGTATTCCCCTTCTTCGTCGTCGCTATTTTCCAACAAATGCCGCATGCCGGTCTGTCGGTGTTGATTTGCTCACCTTGTTATTTCTGTTTTCGAACCGAAATATTTCTGGAGCTGTGGCCTTTTGGCTTAGAAACCATAGCTTTTGTGCTTCAATTCATATTTGCATTTGCTTGCTCACGCTGCTAACCTGGCAACACTAACCTCACTAGCAGCCCCGCCTCCACGTACTGTGACAAAAAGGCTGAATGACTGAGAGGAAGGTTCACTCTCTCCGTTCACTCCAATGTAGAACCAACGCACCCAGACAGATGTAGAGTGAACCCTCTGGTAACTACTGCTAATACACTAAACTCACAGATGGACACTGTTTTGTAAAATCCTGTTTTCAAATGTTTTTGAATGTCGTCATGTAAACGACAACAAAGCGACAGTTTTTGTCCGTTAACAATGGTCTGCTGCAGCATTTGAAAATGTACAACGCCATCCACATCACATGCTTTCTGCATACTCGATCGTTGCTGCAGGCGCGAGGAGTCCTCATTGCATATAAATTACAGAAGTGGGAAGTGATTATTATAAAATTCCCGCTTTCCCATTTTTTTTTATCCTCCTCTCCCTACTCCACTCAGCAGAAGTGGTGTAATTGAGTACAAAAGCTGTGCTGTGAGAGGTTGGGGGGGGGGAAGAGAAGCAATATAGCAGGAAAGAGCCACATGAACGCATACACTCGTGCTCAGCAACCATTGAAGGGATGATGGTGACGAAATCCCAAGATCAGACATAGGCATGCTGTCAAATTTTAAAAAAAAAAGAGTAATGAAACGTCCCATTTCCTTCCCCACCCCAAGTTGAGCCTGTATGCCAAGTCTCTGGCTGTGCCCATGCTGCTACATTCTGGAATGTCTCCCGCATGGAGGGGCTTCATGCCAGCTTCAGTTCCGCACAATGCATTTTCTCTTAAAACCACATCTGAGGGCTGCTTCTAAAAGGGCCGGGCCAAGGCTCGATATGAAATTCCAAATTCAATGTTTTCCTATTCAATCCCAGCCTTCCTCTCCTCACTCTTTCTCTCGGGGAAAATATGACTAGAAAATATTGCAGAGCCTAGTTTTGCTTCTGTGCAACAATAGCATCCTCCCTGATGCTGAAGGATTTTAGAGATGACTTGAATGATCATGCTGATAGAGGTTGGCGTGATCAGTAGGGCGGTCAGTTCAAATCAATCTCAGTGTTTGCCAAACGTCTTCATCTCAAAACCCAAATAAGACAGTTAGTTCCACTTGGGACTCCAAAAGCCTTTTGCCAAGAAAGTGCAATATAAACTAACCTATTACCCATTTTGCCTAAGTTTCTTCGACAGTATGTTGGAACCTCTAACGTTGACATAATTGTTGTGTAAGACTGATTGTTTGGACTTCAACACAATTTTACCTTCACTTTTAACCTTCATTAATTGTACAGGCAATATTTGATGTAAACTTTCATGATTCCTAACACGCATGCGTAATGCAAGTGTGAGTTCAGGCTCATGTATTTTTTGTAACTATTTTAAATGTCTAAAAATGCAGTAAGTGCAAAAAAGGCCAAAGAAAAAGCAAAACGCCCACAATCAATCCTCTGTGGCACCATGCATTATGGCATTTGACATTTAGAGCCGTGTTTTTCCATGAATATTGTTGTCATATTCCAAATTGTATGACTTCAGGGATGTGTCACTGGTTCCAATGAATCCTCAAAGCCAACAATAGTCTGTTTGTAATTGTACTGAAAATTATGGGAAAAGCACTATTTGCCAAGAAAGCCTCACAAAGCAGTTATTTGCAGTGGTCCCGCTGTTTGTTTTCAGTTGCTTCCTTGTCAGTCGACCGACTTGGAGACTGTTATGGGTGAAAATGTGCACTCAGATATACATACATAAATTCTGTATTGGTCACAGAGGCTTGAGAGTTTTCCCTGGTAGGTTTGACCACAATGGGGGAGGCTGTTTATTAAGAAGTTGAGTAAAATCACAGTCGACAGCCGTAACAAAAGATGGCTTCTGTGCTGTGGCCTTGCTTGACTTTTTACTGCAGGTGTCGCTAAGACAGGTTTTTTGCACCTGCTTTTTCTTGAACACATGCAGGACAAGCTATAACGATAATCCAGTGGCTTCTTATCTTATTCCCACAGACAAACAAACGAGAGTGGAGGGGTGTAAAGTAATATGGTGTGAGAATGCTGTCATTTAGCCCCTGGGGAGGGCATGTCCCAGGCGCCCTCCTTCAGGGTCCTGCTAATAAATCCTTACCCCTCTGTAAATTCCCATACGAAGAGATTAGCCTGCCATCTTTGACCCTTCCTGTCCCTGGGTCGAACAACCTTGCTCACCTGTGCGGATGTCTGTGAGTTGTAAATGCTGAATTCTGGAGACGTCTGGAGGACAGAGGTGGTCAGTTGTCAACCACCCAGTATGTGGCACACCACGCCGGCCACTTTGTGGTCCCCGCTTGGGACGTTCCCAGAAGGTGGGGGGTCTCGCCGTGCCAGTCTGCGAGAGGTTCTGGGAAATGCACGCATTCCAGTCCAAATGCGTGTTGGGATTGGGCTAGCTAGCCACGGCTGCTAAACACTTAGGAATGTCACCTTGGCGCTCCAGCCCAACAACACAGCAAGACGTTATTATGTCATAATTTAAGAACAAGTGTCTCTGATTGGATGTTCGTGAGTCCATCTGATTAGTCTGTGATACCATGGTTGCAGGTCTGGGCTTCATTTAGAACAGAACATTTAGCGTGGTTAAGTGTTACCATGTGTTTGTTGCTGCTAAGTGTGTGCGTGTGTATGTGTGGGGGGGCTCAAACACAACTCTTTTTTTTTTTTTGTGGCCTGTCTTGCTCTATTTTAGCTGTCAGAAGGCAGGTCTATGAGTCAGCGGCTCAGACCGTGGCCGGCTGCAGACATCTGTCTCGCAAGCGCTCTCTCTGTCTCCCAAGCCTCCCCCACCTTTCTCCATCCTTCATCTCCACTTCCCCCGGCTCTTTGCTCTGTAATGAACTGCCCCTTATTCGCCAGCTAATGACTGCCTTTGATCTCTCGTCTAAAAGACCTCTGCTCTCGCTCTCCCCTCGTGAGTCTCCCTCCTTTTTTGCATCCCGCACCTCTTGGACTTGTTTTTTCTCCTCACATTCTTCAGGGAAACAGGCCTTGCAGTCTGCTGATGCAACAAAGTTTGTGGCGAAGAGAAGACAAATTGTTGCAGAGTGCCTTTTTTTTTCCCCACTTAAGGAGGCTGGCGGACCACCCGCTCTGCATGAGCCGCTCCACATCATATATGGGAAACATGTATGATGTCATCACTTTCTAATCTCGCTATGTTTTATCTTTTCCTTTGCAGTCCAACAAAGTTCCTGTGGTGCAGCCGTCCCATGCAGTTCATCCGCTCACCCCGCTGATTACATACAGCGACGAGCACTTCGCTCCAGGTTCCCATTCCGGCCATCACCCCCAAGATACCAAACAACAAGGTAAAACATGATGATATACACTTCACGGAGAAAACATATTTGGAAACTTACAGAAAATTGTCTGTGGGTAATCACAGTCAACCCAAAGGTGTCTGATGGGTTTGAGGTTAGGGTTCTTTGGAGGTTTTTCCATACCAAACGTGGGTTTATGGTTCTTGGACTGGGAGCATAGTCATGCTGGAAAAGAAAAGGGCCTTCCCCAAACTGTTTCCCTCAGGTTTTGACGCATAAAGTGGTGCAAAATATCTTGGAAGAAGTGCTTGGGCAAAAGCAGGAAGTATTTCAAGTACCCGGTCAGTCGGGATTCCAAAGTGTCCACATTTGACGATCACATTTTGTCATTGTAATCTTTGAAGATAAATGCTATAAATCAGTGGTCCACAACCTTTTTGGACCCACGGCCTGGCTCGTGTTCCCACAAATCTCCGCGGACCGGGTGGTGGTGGTGGGGGTCGTATAGCGATGTAATTTATCTAATTTAGTATGTATTGTGTAAAACTAAGACAGGAACAACATCAAATTAAAAGCACAAAGTGAATACACACCCACCATCCACCAGTATAAGCTTGGAGTTTGTTTTTCAGAGAGAACATTATAGCGCCGCTGCTTGATGTGTGTGGTAACAGGCAGTGTGCTAGCATGAATTAACTTGAAGCTGTGCACACAACAGATATACACATTAGCACTCAATAACATCATCAAACTTTACCTTTATGCATTCCCACAGAGTATCAGCATTTGGGAGCAAATATGAAGTGAAAGAAAAACGATAAAAATACAGTGTGGTTGACCATCTGTGCAGAGTGGGAGAAGGCTAGCGCACGTACGATGGTGCTTTCAAGGACGGTCATACAAAGTGGGACACACGCAACAAACAACATAACCATGCAAAAACTTCAAACTATATTATTTTTTTAATAAAATAATGGCCCATATTTCCAAAATTGATATGTATTCACTTAAAATTGTATTTAGTTATTTACAAAAGTATTTTTTTGTGTGTATTTTTTTTTTTTTTTTTATCATTGCGCCTGAAAGGTTTCCTCGGCACAGTTCGGCCCCACCCACGGACCGGTACTGGGCCACGGCCCGGTGGCTGGGGACCCCTGCTGTAAATGACAACTGGAAACACACACGTTAAATGATAGCTTACCCTGTTGCTGTGCTACAGCTATGGATGCTGCTGTATTGGTTTACTCCACAGTCTGTACTAAAATTAGTCTCTAATGATTATTTGGGAAGCAGTTCTCATTTTGACTGATTTGGTTAGGTTAACATTTGAAGATAGAAATGACTGAAATAAACAGACACACTAGCTTACCCTGTTACCATTTACCACTGGACACAGCTTTATTACACTCAACAGTTTCCAGGCTGCTGTCAGTCTCCCCTCGGATAAAATCTGTGTCTGTTGTTGTTACCTTTTCGACAGATACGTGCAACGTGTGTTTTTGTGCTGTTCCTGGCTTTGAAGTAAAAAACTCACAGTGTAGAAGAAGGGGCATTTTGACCGTTGTTGTTTACATGACAACAGCGTTTTGGTGCATGATTTGGTGCATGAAAACGCGGTTCCTTCCGTTTTACTGTTCCAGGTTGAAAATAAGGTTAAAGGCTGAAGCTGATATAAATAAAACCTAAGTGTACTTTGGCGTCCCTGTCTGCAAAGGCTGTCAAATCTCCAAAGCTGTCACATCCAAGTCGTCTCTCCCTTCATTTCTGCTCCAAACTTGAACTCATTTGAAGCCGCCCGTGGGACGACGCGCTGAGCTCCGCTGCCCTTTCCCTCCCCTCTCTCTCGCTCTCTCTCCCTCTTTCTCTCTCTCTCTCTCTCTCTCTCTCTTTCTCTCTCTCTCTGTAGCAGCATCAAGCCACCGCTGACAGCTGCAGAAGCGCTGCTCGGCATTCTGGACGCGCTCTGCAGCCCCGCTCAGCTGGGGACTGTGGCAGCTTCTCACGTAAAAAAGACACAAGTCCTCTGTAGCGTTTTCTTTTTCTTTCATTTGGTCCTTTTTCAGTCTGTCTTCTCCTGTGGCTGCCACTTGAAAAGCAGGAGAGTGATCAGACGAGGATGTAGGCGATGATGAAGATGAGGAAGGGGCCATGAGGTTCTGAGGGACCAGCTATAAATAACAACGTAGAACCGACAACACAGCGGCGGGCGCGAGATGAAGGCAGCGAGACGTATAAAGAAACTGCGCTCCACATATGTCAGAGGAATCAGGCTTCAGACACATTCTGGAGGCAGGAAATAGTTGCCTTCACGTGGAACAGACAGAAATTTGTTGTCACGCTGTACAGTTTATGAAGTAGGCCTGAAGTTTCTGACAAGTGCACGCGAGCAGCATGGCGGTTTTATGACATGCATTGCACTTGAAGCCTTAAATGACAATTTGACTAGTGCTTTTTAACAAATATTTCATGTAATGTATTACATCATAGGTTTATTATATTTCATTACGAGTTTAATATCTATTTATTTTCGATATATATTTAATCTAGATTTAAATAGAGACAGTGCTGGTCTCGCATGGTTGTATATTTTTGGAGAATAAATTCAATTAAGGAATTAAAATACCGATTCCAGCATAAACACAACTTAATTCTCGAACTATTTACACAGTATACTGTAGACCTTTTCCCCCCCACCAAAAACACAGATGATATTATCATAACATTACAACTTTTTTCTCATAACGACTATTCTCGTAACAGTATGACTGCTTCGTTTTTTTGTAATACTTCATCAGTCCCCCCTCAAAAAAAAATTACGACGTGATTCTCGTATTACAACTAAATTCTCACACTACAACTTTCTCCTGTTTTATTGCAAGTTTTTAAAAAAAATCATACTATGAAACTTTTCTCACAACATTATTACTTTATTCTAATAATATTAATAATATTGTTAGTAATATTAGTTGTAGTTATAGTACTGGTTAATAATTAGTAATATTTGTACATTTATCCTCCCCAGAAAATACAAATTTTATTCTCGTTATTGGACTTTATTTCCCTAACATTACTACTTCTTTCTCCAAAAAAATCTGACTTTATTCTTGTTTCTCGTGATATTATGAATTTTCTTTAATTAAATAATTTTTTCAAATTGCAAATATTTAATAAATATGATATGGTAATGGTTACATTTTATTTGAACATGCATACAAGTGACAGTGGAATACATCACATAATACATAATACAATTCACAGTTCCACCAGTCCAAAAGGAATAGGAAGAAGCAAAGTTAATTTAATCCTACCCCCCGTCCATTTCACATCTGTTGCTGTACATTTATTCACTTCCTGTATTTAATATTACAAATCTATTCTTGTAGTATTAACCCCCCCCAAATGATTAATTCTTGTAACATTCCAACTTATATCTGCCTCATATTACGACCTTATTTTTGTAACGTTACATACGAAACGTGGTTTTTTTGCGAATATTCCAACTTCATTCTAGCAACATTTTCATTGTAACTTTATTCTCATAGTACAACATTTTATCTGAATTTCACATCTTTTTTTGTATTCATTTGTGACACTGATACACCTTGTATGTTTGCGTGTGGACATACTAGAATAGGCTTCAATCTTATTCTCCCATAGTCGACCTTCTTCCTTATCGAGCGATTGCGTCTTGGTCCTCCTCAGCGGGTTCACACTTTGATGTGCTTATTAATTATGAAGAACAATCATGGATTTTCTCAATAGGAGATCTAATATGCGTGGGGTGAGACAGAAGGTCAAGCAGAGGGCCTTTTTTACATGTAAAACGTTGTATGTCTTTAATGCTAACTATAACACAGCAACGCAATGAATGAAGATGGTCTCATGTTGTTCTGACAGGAAATGCGAGCGTGGCAAAGTGTTGCCGGGTGTCAATGAGGAGAACGTGTGAAGCGTGAGGGGAGGGGAGAGTAATTAGCCACGTTAGGGGTGTGAGTGACAAGGTTAACACGCTGTGTCTCTCCTTCTCCCCCGCTGGCCTCACCCCTCACCTCCTCCTCTTCTGCCCTCAGGAGGGCTCTAAGAGGGGGGGTAGCAGTGGATTAGTGGGCAGGGGGTAGTGCTATGCACGCCATGGATCCAGCGCCGCAACATCGGCTTTGGAAATATAAGCCTCTCGCTCACACGGCCTCTCTGAGGACGAAGGCCCCTTCAGACCAAGCACAGCCTGGAGAAGAAAAAGATAGAGGCAGGGAGAAAAGGCTGTGGCTCCATCAGGGATTAGACCGTGGTGCTAATCTGGAGGCATTCGCCCTCTTTGTCCATGTGTCAGTGTGTACTGTATGTCCACACATTCCAAGCACTTGCTCTACTCATTTTAGATTCTCAACAAAAATATCCTTCACTTTTCATCTCAAATGGTAATGATCTTAAAAAAACTCAACAAAAGTTTTGTTGACTGTGCATCCCCCATGCGTACTCAATCCATTTCCTCCCAGCACCCATTTCCAATGTAAAAGGTCAAAAATATCCAATCCATACCGCCCCACTTTTCCAATCACTTTCATTAGGGTATACAGTACAGTTCACATCATATTGTTTACATACAGTAACTCATACTGTTATTGCCTTGGAAGCACAAACGTGCTGTGGTTTTACCGATGTGAACCGTAACGTGGAAAACCACACTGAACTCTGCTGCTTGATTTCAGTCGCTCTTTTTGAACCAGTAGAAAGACAGCAGTGTCTCTATCTTAGTGATGGGTTTTTAGAGATCCTCCAAACAGATCCTCAGATTTTTCAGTTGCTTAAGTTGATTTCTTACCGAAAAATGTGCAAAATCATTTTCGAATGTAAAAATGTAGTTATATCAAATATTTATTGTTTGTATGGCTTTATTTATATGCTCAACATGGAACAAATTGCAACAAAAAACGAATTATAAAACGCTAGGACCCATCTCACGTAGACAAAAGATCCAGTCTGATTTTAATATTTGTAAGTTTCCAACTACTGACTGTGAAATAACACAGCATTAACAAAACATTACACAACCAAATATAAAATGTAGAAAACTAAAAGAAAAAGCAGCATCCAGCTAAAAGACAAGAAAAAAACGACTGCTTCACCTCAGAGAGCCGGCTCCTGTCGTTCACTTCAAAATGCCAAATCTGACAGCTGTTTCGTTTGCGACAAACACATCACTACTCTAACTGCACCTTTTAGGTAACATAACACGATAAAGCGATGCGACTGGCTATGGGGTTTGACCAGTGAGAGACACAGCTGCGTCAGTGTCAACATTCGGTTGACAGTGCATCTCTGAAACAACGCAAGAGTCTGGGTTGCCGGCGATGTGATTGCCGCGCCTGCTCCGTAGCTTACCATGACTGAAGAAGAGAATGGATGTAAATAGTAGCAGCACACTAGCCCCAGCTGGCAAAACAAAAATCTAAAGTTTTGGAACATCTTTGGATTTTACAAGAAGGACGAAAAACCCAACAAAAAGAGCAGCTCTGGAGTCTGCTGGAAGCGCAGCAAATCTTGACCAGCGAGGCCAACAGAGAGACTAGTATGGTACCCCTTTTTTATGGCTGCTGCTTAGCTTTTGTGGATTGTAACTTGTTTACTTTGAAATGGTGCACCCTCGTCACCTACCTAGAGTGTTGAAAACACTATGCTCAAGCTTACTACTGTTAAAACATCTTGAGTATGGGAGTGTTTACTTTTCCAAGCTAACACGGCATTGTCATTAACACCCATGTGGCAAATAGTTCCATTTGATTATCTTTGCTTGGACACATTTTTGCCACTTTTGAACAAATTTGTCATTATTTCAGGGGCTTTGCACTATTTATTTCTTTCTTTTTATTGATAGGACTGAAGACTAAAACTTCTGTTTTTTATTAATGCATTTTATATATAGATCCCATTTTAAAAAAAAAGATGTTCATTCAAGCAAGTCTTTTTTTGGTCACTTTCTAAATACATTTGACATGTGATTCTGTTGTTTGTCTTTTGACTTTATTTTTGCCAGTGCCTTCTAGCATGCTTAGGCATATGATGTAGTCTTTTACACACTTTAAAATATTGTAAGAAGGCCACTTTTATACTGTAGAATTGGCTATAATGTAAGATTAATGTCTACATTAACAAATGTTTACAGTAGAATCGTATCGTTCTGTTTTTAAAATATACATCGCTTTTGAATCATATCGTAACGCATGTATCTGGATGCGAATCGAATAGTCTATCACAAAGACATGTACACCCCTACTCCTAACTGAAGAGTGCAAAAAAAGTAGACAGGTCAGCCTTAAATAGAGGTAGAACAGAATGGGGAACTGCTGTATACTGCTGGTTTTTATATTATCAGACATTTTCTAGTCATTGCTTCAGGAAAACATTTTGATAGCGATTTCAAACGCTCAACTTGTTACATGTCTGGTACGGATAGTAATAGTTCTAGAATACTGATGTGTGTGTTTGCTCCATGTTGCTGGTCTAGGAATGTCGAGGCATCACCCCGGACCGGACATGTCCAACTTCTACTCACTGTCTCCTGGAGGAGTGGGACATATCACGCCGCCGCTGGGATGGTGAGTTTCTACCCCATTTTTTCTGACTTTTTTTTTTTTTAATCATCTTTTGAAAGCGTGATGTTTTACGACAGGCTCAAGACAGTGTTTATGTTGCAGGTTCTCCCACCACATGGTTCCTGGACCGCCGGGTCCTCACGCCACAGGTATCCCCCACCCAGCCATCGTCAACCCCCAGGTCAAACACGAGCCCCTGCACGAAACGGACATCATGCACATGTGAGTGCTGTAAAGACAAAGCATTCTCAATTCTGCATTCATGAACCACCTTTCAAGATGCTGCAGTAACAAAATACAGCCTTGGTTCCCTTCTTCCCGTGGAGCGAGCAGATTATCAAGCGAGGGATGATAACATGGCCTTCTTTGGCCTCAGGGATGGCGGTGAACTCACTCAGCCAGGCAGCACCAGATACTGGACCTAGATGATAGCACAACATGCCTGATAGCGCCCTGAAGTGGCGATGGCTGATAGTTACGTTATTCACAGCCATCTACACCTTATTAGAAAGTTTCTTGAGTGCAGGAGACACTTTGTGGTATCTTGTTGAGCGGCGAGTTGGCGAAAGTTTGCTAGTTTTTGATGGTGATTTGATCATATCATGTGTAGTTGCTAGTGGTGCATTCAAGACTGCTGGGACATCAATACCTTGGCATCCGTCCCACTTAGGTTCTTTTGGCGTGAGTGAAATGGAGTTTTTTTTTTGAGAAAGTTAATTGCTAATTAATTTCCAATGCACCATGCAAGGAAATGTAACACCCATGGCCATTAATGGTGTATGTCCCCACATGACCTCCGCCGCGTTTGCCCCTGATGTTGCACTACAGTTCCCCCATCTCTCATTGTTTTCCTGTCGTTATTTATTTCTTCAGTCGTTGTGTTTGTTTTTGGCCCTGCAGGAAGCCCCAGCATGAACAGAGAAAGGAACAGGAGCCCAAAAGACCGCACATCAAGAAGCCGCTAAACGCCTTCATGCTTTACATGAAAGAGATGCGCGCCAACGTGGTCGCAGAGTGCACACTGAAAGAGAGCGCCGCCATCAATCAGATCCTGGGACGGAGGGTAGGTCACAGTTTTTTGCTTGGAATTGGTCTTTTGAGCAAAACCGACATCAGAGTTTATTATCGCTGTGTGACTTCTCCCAGTCGAAATCTCATCTAATAAAAGTGGCTTGATCAAAACGGGACTAATGGCACCAGTGTTTTCATGTGAAATCAAAGTTTTGCATAGTTGTGTATGATAATCTCTTCATCACTAATCATTTCTCTGTACCGAGACGTCTTCTAAGTAACTGACAAATGTCCAATCTCCTTTGTGCTATAAAACAGTGGCATGCTTTATCTCGGGAAGAGCAGGCTAAGTATTATGAGTTAGCCCGCAAGGAACGGCAGCTCCACATGCAGCTCTACCCAGGCTGGTCTGCTCGAGACAACTATGTAAGTACCAACAGTACAGATCTGCAGCGGTGCGCGTGTGCATGTGTGTGACTAGTTCTTTCAAAAAGGCTCACAATAGTGACACAATAGTCCTCTCTGCATGCTTAATGGGATCCATTTGGGGGGACTCTTTGTTTCACCCTAATGTGTAATTCATATCATCCATGCTGTCATATCCACACTGAGATAGATTGTACCATCATTTTTTTTATCAGCCTGCTAATCATTACACCAGTGTTTGATGTTTTCTTTTTAATAGCATTAAAAAAGGAACTGTTTGCTGCATTGTGTGTTCATCCACAGAAACCTTTGCCTCGTGCAGCTGCCTGCTTTGTCCCTCCATGTGGGCCAGATGTAGCATGGCATAGTGTCGCCATGTGTTGTGTAGCTCTGTGTGTGTGTGTGTGTGTGTGAGAGAGAGAGAGACATTCTGTAAGAGAGTGAGCACCAGCTTTTATTAAAAGTGTGGCTCCGGCACTCACGTTCACTCCACCACCAAAAAATGCTTTGTGGTGTTTATCTGCCTCCCCTCGGACATCCACGGCATCCCTCCCCCTTTCTGCCTCTGCCTGCTCCGCTGCCAAGAAAATGCTTCACTGAGGGGGAAGACGCTTTCACAGCCATGTTTCCTGTTTCATTCTTGGATTTAAAGGCTGCTTTATTTATATATATTTTTTATCCCAACACATTTTGAGCACAATGTGTTGCCATAGGGAATCATGAAAATACAAATCATTTCTCCCAGACTGTTGCCCCCGTAAACATTTGTGAACTGTACAAGGAATGTAACCTACAAAGTTACATTTGAACAGTCATACAAGTGTAAAACTAAGTTACTACTCAGCCTTTGATGACATGTTGACAGACCTGTAGTGCTGAAGGACATTGGGAGAGTGGGAGCTTGCTGAAGGCGAGTTGAGGCCATTAAATCCGAAGCGGTGCCTGGGATGCTGGTATCTTCACATTCAGGCATGCATTCCGTTCTTATTTGTATTATTGATGTTATTGTCGTGGTAGCCGTATTTTACTGAGCCACCAGGACAGTGACGTGTGTTACCTGGTACAATATTTTCATTTCGGGCTCTACGGTTATCATCACACTTTTGTGTTTACCGTTACCGGTTACTGTTCTGTTGGAGCATCATAAAAAACACAAAAAAAATGGAAGTTAAACCTTTAGATGCTAACCTGTGATTCGACATTAGAAGAATATTTTTCCACCTTTGCGCTTCCATTGAGTTATTCTAGCCCCTTCGTTAAAGACACAAGGTGCACATAAGAAAGTGCATCACTGTGCAGTGCAGCATCCCTCTCACTGTGTGTGTCTCTCATCTTTGCTGTGTGACGCTGCAGTCAGAGGCAGATTAGCTCATGAATAAGTGGATTAGCAGACTTTGCAGCAGGAAACCAAAGTGCTGCTCATATTTGACTAGAACCACTATACGCCTGCTATCTATACCTATATTCTCCCCCCTCCGTTACCCCCCGCACACCCCCTGGGGGTTTAGAGTAAGCTATAAATCCTCGCAAGCACCTCTCCGCAAAGAAAAGTGGAGCTCTTGGTGGTTACAAGCTTAATTAGAGTGAGCATTTTTAATTGCAGTCTATGCTAATATGTCATTAAAAGAGGGGGACTTCAAAAGACACAAAGTGGTCATGATGGCAGGGCCCAGGTACACTATGTGGACAAACGTCTTGAGACGCAACTCCTAAAGGTACCATTCTATTTTTCAACTATTTAACACGCGTTGAGCTGCAAATGAGCTGTGTTTGTGTAGTGTGTGGCAACACCAGCATAGCTATGTGAGCCACACCGGCATGCTTGGACGGGTTTGGTGTGGAAGAACCTGACCTCCAGCCACATCAAACATCTTTGGGATGATCTTGAACAGAGATTGTGAGCCAGTATAAAATTCTTCCAAGTCTTTCCAGAAAACCGGAAGCCGCAGCAACTCCATATTTTGTAGTTGTGTGCCAATATTTATGTCTGTGCCTTCATTTCCCACTTGGTCAGTCACCACACGTTCCCTCTCAACGTTGGCACTTGGCGGCTGGATTGCGGAGTGTCGGGGTATGCCGGTGCGATGTCCAGCAGGGGATGAGTGAACATGGCAGTCAGCAGCAGGACATCAGAGTGGTCTAGTGAGCGTGAGTGCTGGAGCCACACTTTATGCGTTCCTCTGTATATTTTTTAGGGAAAGAAGAAGAAGCGGAAGAGGGAGAAGATGCAGGAGTCTGCCACAGGTGAGTTCCTGCGCCTGGTTGCTTTTCTTATAAAACGGACGTCGCATATCGCCTATCTTCATGCTGGTCTTAGACTTCTTCTTTGTGTGCGCTCTCCCTCTCATCCCCATCTTGTATCGGTGTGTTACACCTACTTTTGGGATTAGTCTGTCCATTCTTTTGCGACTGTTTGTTTGCGTGCTTGCTCTACACTTCTGCTGACCTAGAGCCTCCTTTTCTACAACTGTACCACTAATCCATGGAGAATAACAGCTTAAGTCACATGTCTAGTACAGTGGAACCTCCAAAAGACAGCCACAATCTCTCTTGGAAAGCTGCTCGACTTACAGTTTTATTTTCTTTTCTAAAGATAAAATAGTAATCGAAATGATCTCATAGGGAGTCAAGCCGGCAACTGTACTGGCAATGTTGTAAGTAAGATTTTTAACTACTGTATTATGACAGTAAAATGTGAATAATAAGACATAGTCAGTATTCTATTCTTCATTATTACTGTCCACTTACACTGAGCAGCCTGGACATACAGTGGTGTGGCAAAAGTGTTTGCCCCCTTACGGATTTATTGTTTTGCATGTTTGCCACGCTTAAATGTTTCAGATCATCAAACAAATTTTAATATTGGTCAATAACAACACAACTGAACACAAAATGCAGATTTTAAATGAAACTTTTTATGATCAAGGGAGGGAAAAAAAATCCAAACCTACATGGCCCTGTGTGGAAGAAGTGTTGCCCTCCGTTAAAACATAACTTAGTGGTTTATCACACCTGAGTTCAATTTCTTTAGCCACACCCAGGCCTGATTACTGCCACACCTGTTCTCAATCAACAAATCACTTAAATAGGACCTGCCTGACAAAGTGAAGTAAGTAAAGTAAAGTGAGTCTGCTTTGGGACTCCAGCAAACCACCGTGAGGGCCATTATCCACAAATAGCGAAAACGTGGTGGTGAACCTTCCCAGGAGTGGCTGGCCAACCAAAATTACCCCAGCGACGACTCATCCAAGAGGTCACGAAAGACCCCACAACAACATTCAAAGAACTGCAGGCCTCACTTGCCTCAGTTAAGGTCAGCGCTTATCCTCAGTAGGGTCGCGGGGGTATGCTGGAGCCTGTCCCAGCTAACTTCAGTCAAGAGGCGGGGCACACTCTGGACTGGTCGTGATCACTAAGTGATTAATGATGAGCCATCAGACTGTGAACTATGGCGTCGCTACTGTGAATGATAATACACGAAATATGGAAGTTAATATGGAACCGCGCAAGTGCTTTACGCTCACTATAAACCTTGCAATCCAACCCATCTCAGTGTTTTATCGGACTTGAACAGCTGCCACTGTGTTAATGTCCAAGCAGAAGCTATAGCAATTGTACACTTGATCAAACTTACTTAAGATTTGTCCGATCAAAACACGATCGCTGCATATGGCTCCTGCCAAAACATGTGATAGTAGCATTGATTTCAGAAGTACACCACATCCTGCTTTGCTACTCATCATGGGAACTGTAGTTCTTTTAGTGTAAAAATAAAACTAATCTACTGCAATCTGCAGTCTATTTGACATGTGTCTTTACATAACTACACATCAACATAAATGATTAGTAGCAGCTACTTTTAAGTTTGATCATTTTTAATTCTTGTTTTAATTTGTGGAAAGAAGTTCAACAGTTAAAAGCATCATGCTTAGGTCATGCATGCAGAGTTACAGTATAAAACATTTCAAAATGTGGCTGCATTGTTTCGTTAAATAAAAAGTTAAATTAAAAAAAAGTCTGTTTGACCAGTCCTGTATTTTGTCACTGTAGATTTCTTTAAAGTAATTTAAAAATCTCGCCTTGTCTGGTTCTTGTGAACCCAATCTCGTGTACCGTCTCATCTCGTGACCTGAGTATCGTGACAGCCCCACTATCGAATGACAAGGTCACCAAACTGTTGACTGTTTTTGTTTTATTTATTTTTTGGGTGGCTTTAGTGGTTTTATGAACTGACTGATGAATGACCGGGAAAAACCCCATGACAGACTGGTAAAGAAAGAGGTGCAGATAAAGTTTTGATGGAAAAAAATTGCAGTTAAACCACTTTTTGGCCCATTGGACTTTGGAGGTTCCACTGTTATGTCTGCTCTGTGTTAGACCGAATGGACAATTTTGCTGTCCGAAAAATAATCTTTTTAAGCAAAAAATGCCGTTTTCTGCAGGTACAGGACAGAGAATGAAAACGGCGTACATCTGAGGCAAATGGTAAGACACACCCCCTCCTATTCCTACCTCCACATTACAAGTGTCTTAAGAACTGCAAAACACAGACTAATCCTAAAAAGGTCCATAGTCATTGTGTGTGTGTGTGTGTGTGTGTGTGTGTGTGTGTGTGTGTGTGTGTGTGTGTGCGCACGCTTAAGGCATGTGTATACAAACATGCATGTGCAGTCAATGATGGATAAAGTGTTTGCGCATTTAAGGGAAGAAAACCTTTTGGATTTTGGTTGGTGGTAGCCCCCCCCCTCCACTCCATATGGTCTACATGTGCTGCGTCTCTCTGGATGTTTTGGCAGGATTTTAATGAGCTGCTTTGCCTTAATAAGATTTCATGGTGTCTATTATGCCTCCACTACAAAAGGCATGTAGTCGATGTATCGATTGAGAGATGTCAAAGCATCACCTTTGCCTAAAAAGGAGCGTTATTTGGCAACTCCATTTATTTCCCTCGTTTTTGTATGTTCTTTTCGCCCTTTGAGAGGATTTTCATCCTTTCATTTTCCCCCTCTGCCAGTGTGCTAGCATCCTGTTATTCCGCCCCCCCCCCTCCAAAAAGCCGGTCAGATGTGACAAATCTGCTCTCGCGTCAAAAAATGGCCGCGCAGTGGCGATCGATTCGTGACCCGGTGGCTCCCGAAATTGGGCTGCTTTTCTTTTCTCCTCCTACTTTCGCCACAGTTGGCTTTCAAAGCACTTTATCTCTGATCCAATAATTAGCAGCGCCTAGCCGCGGCGGGATGGACACCCTGGCTGATTCTCAGTGACAGCCTTAAACTAATATGCATAATGCCGAGGATCCTGCCACAACACCCCGAGCCTTCAATTTATGCAGATCCCCACAGAGCTGGATTGAGGTTAGCCCCGTTTAGACGCCTCGTATAAAAAAACATCTTTAAATGAAGTCGCTTGTTTATTTTCTTTGCACCTCCCTACCTCCACATGCCACTTTTATTTTTAGTAACAGTGACTTGTGAATAACATCTGTTAATGAGGAGAATAACGTTTTATCATCTGGCCTGCTCTCGAGCTACTCCACAGCATTCAGCCCGTTACGTGTGCCATCACTTCATCATACAACACGGTGTTACAGTATGTGGTGAAGGTTGTGCATGGGGGAGCATACCGTGGGCTTAATAAACCGTTCTGTTTATTTCTATTATGCAAAGTGGTGGTTATCATGTATATACGTGGCAGGAGGACGTGCATGAGCCCTGAGCATGAGCCAGGCCCTTATAGTCAAACAAACCAGACTTAAGGTGTACGCCCTGACTCACTCACTGATTCACAACCTTTCTATATTACTCATGTGTTACACGCCCTCAAGGCCCCCACCCCACCTTCTTTCAGGCACGGAAGGAAGGTTCCTCCCAACAAAGGTGCCTTTTAAATCCAGCTAGCCATCGCTCGTAAAATGACATGTGAGTCATGTCACCGAGAGTGGAAGAGCTGCTTTTTCACTGAATCAGCTTCAGCTTTGTGTCTCGCATTTTCAACGTTGAATGCGGCCGACAGCGTGTCGCTCGCTACGCAAGCTGGAGTCGACTGTCGGGTCTTTGATGCGACTGCCCTTCGTCGCCGTGCTTGCTCGTGCGTCCCGCCACTCGTTCCCAGCTTTGCCCACCCCACCCCTTTTTAAATGTGCCACCACATGCCCGAGGCCCACAGTAGAAGTCGGTACTTCCCACCGCCGCCTTGTAAGCGACCTTAGCTAATTATGTGGATGGCAGAAGTGACTGTTGGTTTGTGTTTAAAAGACTGAATAGATTTTTGCTGATGGTTTTGTGGGTAGGACACAAATCCAAAGTACTGAGTCATGTCTAATAGAGTGGACCCGCAAAAAACTGGACCGGTTTGGTGGTTGGAAAACTCAGCCTTTGACCTCAAATTTGAAGGAAAACGTGGTTGAAAAGTCGAAGAAGAATTCGAACAACATTTTTTTACTGTGTCACTGTTGAAGGATGAAGTTGACTCAGCAGTAGTAGCAAAGCTGTAACAGTAGCGGGGAGTCACCCAAGTGTAAGGATGTCCCGCAATCCTCATTCAGTTTCAGCTTAACACTCACTTCTCCTGCCCTGTTATGTTGAGTATATGACACGGTCTACAAAACTGCGGAAATCTCTACAAGGATCTTCTATTCTGTGTGTACAGTAATCCCTCGTTTATCGCGGTTAATTGGTTCCGGACCCGGTTTCAATATTGATTAACAGAATATTTTCATAGTTGGAGCATAGAAAACCTGTTTTTGACTTTCTAAATATCATTTTTATCATTTATTAGAGCTCTCTAGACATGAAATAACACCCCTATAGTCACCTTTACACTCCTATTACCCAATATAGTAAATATAATCAGGGAAATTAGTGCCAAAGTTGCAAAACTGCGACAAGCAACATTGCTGAATTTAACAAGTTATTTCTGCAAATATGATGCCCCATGTAGTTAATACCTTACACCAGGAGATGGCAGACATCTGTAGCTTCAATCTGAGCAACATATGTGCCCGTTTCCATAGAAAGTTTAGAAGTTTCTAGATTTTGAAGCCGCTTGTTCGTGCGGCAGCTTGTGCACTCGCCATGACAATGCACACGCAGCGTACTTGAGTGGATGCTCTGCTAAACCGAGGAGGGGGCGTGGTGGGTTGTCAAAACACCGCTAAAAGAGAAGGGGGTGGCGGCAATGTAAAAAAAATAAATAAAAATGCGGAAATGGCAGCATACGCGGTTCTCTCCGCTGGACACTGCTAATAGATAGATATGACCTGAGAATACATATTCCCTATATCCACAGGCATAATAGATACTGTAGCTAGATACTTTTTATCTATCTTTGTAATGATAGCAGTAATAATGAGCGATGCAGGCAGCAGTGGTGTTCAAGATCCCGCTGTAAATGACGAAAATAATGGCCGGGTTTGCTTTAGAGATGAGGACGAGTATCACAAGTGGATTAGACATTTTGATGAGCCTGTATCATGGAGACAGGGATCTGACAAATTCAGAGCCTGTTGACGTCATCATACGCACATGAGATGAGTGCATTTACTCCCATCACAAATTTCGGGTCATACTGATGATTTTTCTCATTTACAGTATGCCTTTATCGCCAACCGTTTTCACACGACAACCTTTTGAAATAGTAATGTCAAAACTAAACAAAAAAACTCAAGTGTTTCAAGAAATGTCTTCCAGACGTGTGGACAGGAAGTGACGTGGGTGATCTAGAGTTTAGTTTTAGCTGGAGTACGGCCACAACAGTAGCCTTGCTTTAACATCGTTATTATTATGTTGTTATTGTGCCTGTTGCAGGAGATAAATAATTCTACAAAAAAATAAAAGCCCGTCATTGGCGATGAAGTGTGGTGCGTGTTACTAGTGACACCTAGTGGCCAATGTAGGCTACAGTTCATAAAACGCCTTGTATAGCCACTCTATTTGTATTTCAGTCCAATTAGAACATGTTTATGCTTGAAAATGCTTAATTTAGGCCAAGAATATGCAACATTTGCTTAAATATGCATTTTTGGACTAATAGGTTGTAGTCAACCACAAAACAGCAGTCATTGATTCATTCATTAGTTTGTGAAAAACCACGATAGAGTGAGGGAACGATGGAGCGAGGGACGACTGCATTTAGAAGTTGTGAGTCATCGGTGAAATGGAAACGTGATGGTTGAAATTGTTACACGACTGAGGTACAGCGATGATAAAACGAAACATGGTTAACGTTCTTGAGTGATGATTTCGATATTGAGGGGGTGGGGAAAGGGACCCTACCTGACAGAAATGTCGTGGTTTTATTGAGTGGGTTCTGATATGAACTGTAACTGCTGTAAAATGATTTGCAGTGGAAGTCATGATAGTTGTGCTGTTTGCAAAGTACGCACGCAATGTCTGCTACACAGGTAATATTGACTAAGTGAAGGAGCTTAGGAAATCCGATAGCAGTGGTCACCTTTCGTGTGGCGCTTGTGAATTAGCCTGGGAAGTGACCATGTGAACAAGGGAGCACTGTTTTGCTTCTACCCACACCAACTGCAAAGGCTATAGTTATGGGGCCAAATGACGCCACCTAAATAAAACACTAACTGAATTATGTATTGACATGTAAAAATCAGGTGGTTTTTATGATGTGGAGGTGATTGAACACTGCACAAAATAAGCCCTTGGAATGAACTTTAAATTTGGACTCCCTCGCCAGGTTTGACGTTTTTTTTTTTTTTGTCAGCAGGTTCGGAGAATGAGTCGTATCGTGTGTACACCCAATGTATCTAATTGTGCGACGCTGCGGCAGTATCCGGCTTTAGCTCGTTTCCGTGTAGAAGACACAGGCGGATGAATGTTGGCTCTCCTGATAACGGCTACTTTTCAAGAGCTTTGCATAAAATGTGATAAAAACCAGACAAGACGAAATGTTTCGGCAACATTATCCTCACCTCCTAGTCCAGGGGTGTCCAAACTTTTGTCTACCAAGGGCCATTTTGATATTTTATATGCAACACATGTAGATATGCTAGTAAGCTATATATATATATATATATATATATATATATATATATATATATATATATATTTCAAGAAGATACTGCATCTCAGCTTTGTGATATAAGTGAAAAAGCATATTAGGATGAACTTAGCTCTTTGTTATTTTTTCCTCCCATTTTTGGTTTCCCCCCCCCCCCAAATATTTCAACTTTCTTCTTGAATAATCTAATAATATAATAGTAAATGTTCTTTTTGGAAGATTATGACTTTATTCCCATAATATTCTAACTTCTTCCCCATCCTAATTTTCCAAAAATTGCAACTTGATTTTTCATATTGCAACTGTTAAAATATAACTTTTTTAAAAATATATTTTAGCTCTATGCTAATAAAATCATCCTCATAATATTAACAGTTAATTCTTGTTTTTTTCTACTTAGAATATGACTTTTTTTCTCAATATATAGTAATATTTTAATATATTGTTATAAAATAATAGTATTTTAATAATATCAATATATATCTAATATTTTGACTTTATTCTTGTAAAATTACAGCTGTTTTTCCCATTACTGCTGGGGTTTTTTGTATTTTAACTTTCTTCTTGTAAATTTTCTTCTCATAATTAAGACTTTACTCCCATATTTTGACTTTATTCTTTTTCTCTCGCAACCTGATTTTCCAAAAATGACAACTTTGTCGTTTTGTTTGTTTCTCATAACATTACGACTTAAAAAAAAATAATCCTTCCTTAATATTTCACTTCATGCTCCAAAAATGATGGCATTTTCTCTCATAATATTACAATGTTATTCTTGTAAAATTACATATTGTTCTCTTTTTTTCTAATATATTGACTTGTTTTTTTTGTTTTGTTTTTCTTGCTAAATTATATGTTTAGAATGCAGCACAAGCCAAGAAAAAAAAACAGCCGCTGGCTGCATTTTGGACTCTCCTGTCCTGGTCCTGGAACCGATTTTCGTTATCGTGCCACAGTACTTTGGAATCATCGTCTGTCTGCTGCATCCGATATGTTTTAGTGCACGGAACACAGACCATCGTTTTATTTGGGTGCCTAAACCAGGACTTGAAATCTCAACATGGGCCAAAAGTACTTCCTTTCTTCAATTTTGGTGAAGTTAGGACATTTTTGCCTCATAGACTCAAAGCCATTCAAAAGAAGTGAATGAATTATAGAAAGCTGGTAGTTTTCTGGTACTCCTGGAACAGAATGTGTTCTCGTGTCCGCTGTCGTCCTTCCTTAGTGGGGAAGCAAGCGTGTAAAAGGAGGTTGTAAGCCGTGTTTGTTGACACGTGAGGCGCGGCGGCGGCGCTCCTGTTGTTTAGACTGAGCCTCCACGTGGTTTGTTTGCCTTTGCCTCACGGGGGCCCATTGTGTTGCTGTGCAGCACACAGCTGCAGTAACAGTATGAGGGTCTTTGTCATGTCTTGTACGCTTCCTCCCGGTTGGGCGGTGACCTTATCTCTGATGGAGAGGAGGAGGAAGGTATCAGGGCGGCCCAACTTGTTCTCCTCAGTCTGCTCGTTAAAAGTGAGGCAAAGTTTGGACTCGGCTTCCTGCCCCATCCCCCGCCCCTCCTGTTCTTTCCTCGCGGTGGCGGCCTTTAAAGCGAGACCACAGTGAAGGGGCCGGTCATTGTTCAGACTCTTTGAACGTGCCGCAGCGGCTCAGACTGAGCTGTGTCGGGGGGCACGCGGCCAGACTTCAGCTGTGCAGGCCCCCCATCGTCGCCGCCTCTGATGTGGCCAATGCCTCCCATTAGTCACACCCACACATGCCTCAGCTTTCTGGGCTTTTTAAGGGACGGACGGCCTCACTTTTTCAGGTTCAAGTCCTTCCTTGTGATGGCACGTAAAAAAAAAAAAAAGCGGGGGGGGGTTCCTTCTAAGGGCTGAGAAAGTGCTGAGAAAGCCTCCTTCTCTTCCAGGTGCCTTCTTTTATGAACCCGCTCCTTTTATTCCCCCCTTGCGTGACTTTAGTGCCGCTTTGAAAAGGTGTCACCAAACGCAGCTGTGTGCCAAGGTCACCAGCAAGGTCAGACAGTTTCCTCTCTCGATGCTAACGTATGAATTTGGTTTGTGTAAGCTGCACACATAAGGCTGAAAACATGCACCCTGACATATACACAGGCACATACATTCAGGCATATGCACCACATGATGGCGCTGTTATTAAGCCCCAAAGATGAACCTGGAGCTTCTCACACAGCTCCCAAACACGCACTGTAACTTTAGGCTATTTAGCCGAGTCACCATTGATTGAAAAACATGGCTGCCATCAAACAAAATGTCTTTACAGGGGTATCTTTGGGACTCGGCAATTAATTGGCCATACGTCATTGAGCATTTGAGGATGTAGGTATTGCATGTATGATCACGTGTATGCTAGCTGCGACCCATACGCCGCCACGGATGCTCTTGGGTGCCGTGTATGGCCCAGAGGCGGCTTGCTGCCCACCCTTGGTGCAGCGTATTTGTCTGCTGATTATGCTGGCTCGTGTGCTTACTGGCTTCTTTAAAAGACTAATTTGTCTGCTGTTTTCCTTTTTACCGTCACCAGAACTAACACCATAGCCGCATATCAGGCGGGGTTGCGGGGGTGAGGGCTAGGTTGCGAGCAAGGATGCTTAGAGGAGGCGTGTCTTTCCCAGCTGCGGCCTCCTTTGATTCGGTGCAGAGAGGTGAAAGCGGTGATTGAGATGCGAGGCCGTGCCAGTTATCTTAACCTCCCACACTTCAAAAGTTTGTCCCTCTCAAGAGTGTGTGTGTGTGTGCATGTGTGTGTGTCTGAACAGAGGAACATTTCATTTCCTGCAAAAAAAAAAAAAGGCTAGTCGGCATTCCTGAGCGCCGCTGAGGGAGGAGGCGGAGTATAAGAGAGGAGGGGTCAAGTTGCTCCTGAATCCCGCTGTTTATGTCGGCTGGACCTTGTGAAGTGCTGGCTTGGTGCCGCCCCTCTCTCTCTCTCTCTCTCTCACACACACACACACGCACACTCCTTTCCCGTAGCAGGAAGGCCACAGTGTTTCATGTCTGTGGCTGCATGAGGAGGAGGAGGAGGAAAGTGGCAGCAGGGTCGAGCTTTGAGATGAAAGGCGAGTAGAGGGGGCAGCACAGGTATATACTTGTGACGGGAGTGTCATTTTTGTCTTCTCTGCATTCCCTTTTCCTGCACATGTGGTGAGGACTTAGTTGACTTGCTTACAAACACACGAATGCTCCCCCCCACGTAAAAATAAATGCTTGTTTTAGTTGCAGTGCAGCACCAGTCCACCTATGCCTCAGCGTCGCCACTTTCATCAGCGAGTCTATTTGAAGGTCCAAAATAACTTGTCTGTTTGTTAGGAACTGAAGCTAACTGTTTGCCGCAAACCGCCTCACATTTTTGGAGGATTTTGGGGAATCTGCTGTGAGAGGAGGAATAAGGGATGCACGTTCTAAGAAGCTTCCACAGTCGATCAATTGATATTGAACTACTTATCAATTAAGTCTTTTTTACCCCGGGATTTTAATGGAGTTTTTATTCATTTATAAAGTCAATTAAATAAATAGAATTTTTAAAATATCTTTCTGTAACACACACACACACACACACACAGTACATACACACATTTATTATGTTACAGTTAATATTTGTATTAATATTTGGAAAAAATTAAGTACAAATATATAAAATGTGTTGTTTTATTACTATTTAAGTGGCTTGAAAATAATTTCATTTTAATATAACTTTTAAAATAAAATATATTTTGTATTTATTAATTTTTAAAAAATTATAAAAAGGTATATACTGTAGGATAGTGGATAGAAAAGTGCCTAAGTGCGTACTTCCTGCTGTGGCGGATATAGCCGGCTATCCCAATACTTTTGTCCATACAGCGTATTTTAACAGTACTTTGTATTTTCAAAGATTTCTCCCAAGAAAAATTATACCTGCCATGTTTAATTGAAAGAGCGAGTGGAAAAAAGCTTTAGTTTTAGTGGCAGCAATCAACTTCCTGTTTCAGTGTTTATGGCTAGCGAACTAGTTGGGCATGAATTTGTAGCGCCCTCTGCTGCTGTCAAGTGGTGCTTTAAAATGTGGCGGCTATCCCACATAATGACTGAAACTTGATAGACTGCTTTGAAGGAATGAGTGGGCGTGGCTAAAAGCCTGCAAGGCTGTAGACCACCCTCATGTTGGACCACATCAAAGATGACTGGCCCACATCCTGTCACTGACCTCTGACCTCCACCACGCTTGCAGCAAAGGCGTCTTTCTACTCCGTCGGTTGTTTACGTGGATGTATTGCCATGACGACATTCTCTTGATTGACCGCCTTTTTTTTTCTTTCTTTTTCTTTTTGCTGAAGGAGGAAAACGTAACAACTTCTCCACATGCAAAGCCAAGGCAGCAGCTACAGGGCCTCTGCTGGAGATGGAGGCCTGCTAAGATTCCATGCTGATCCTATACTCCCACTTATTATTACCTGACACCCCCCACCACCACTACCACCACTCTCTAAAACAGCAATCCCCCTGCTGCAGAGACATTGAACTGAACACGACAATCACCATTGGAGCACATGCTCACTCTGTCACTCACACACACACACTCCATTTAAGTTATTGTAAGTTATTTGTCACTTCTTTTGTGTGCTTTGTTAGACCCCCCCCCTCCCTCACTGGATTCTTGAGACCATTTTTGGGGTTGAGAGCGACCAAACACCTCTTGTAGATTGCACTAAGGAGCATGGAGGGATCTCATCTACCGTTTTTAAGTTGGTTGGACCAGTCAATGTTATCATTTTGACTTTTTGAGCCCTTTGTTTGTAATGGCTGTGTTTGTTTGTTTTTTTAATAAATATATAGTGCGATATGATAAGCTTTGGACACAGGAAAGCCATTTTTTTTTTCTTGTTGAAGCATCTTGCAGAAAATGGAACCTTTTTTTTTTTATAACTCTTTGTAAGGACAAGGTCAGATGTAAAATAACGCTCAGTGTGTGCGCGTGTTTTTCAGGATATTGTCCATTTTCTTGGTATTTTTGCAGGCAACATTACGACAACATGCAGGTGAGAGTAAGGCCTATATTTTATTGTTGGACAAAAACAAAAAGACAAATGAAGCAGATATATATATTTACCCCAGCACTTGGCAGTCTGTCTTTTATTGCAATGGACCTTTTTGTCTTTATTTCTTCTTCTGGTAGCAAATAGTGTGCTCTTTGTTTTTCTAAACCCCTTTCTCCCCATGCAAGCATCTCTAATATTTTGATTCTCTATTTTACTATTCCTCCATGATGATGATGATGATAAATTTCTCTTTGTGTTGATATAATTTCAGGTCACTGTCGTCTTGGGAGTAGCACTTTGCTTCCCAGGTGGTCATATTTGAACTGTTTCACATGTTTTTGTTTGTTTTTTTTAAGAAAAAAAAATAAAAAGGCACCATTTGCTCATTTGGTTCATGTGTAGTGATGTTAATGCCTGCTTTGAGAATGCATGAAAAGAAGATTCATACTTAGAACATACATATTTGCATTAATTATACTCAACGTCAAAGTTAAAAAGTTGCAAAAATGTGCACGCTTTAAAATCAATTACATTCACTTTAACAGCAGCGCCATCGTGTGTTCGCTCTTGGAACGGCGGGTTGTCCAGCGATTTTTTTCATGCGGTCAAATGTGTTACTCAACTGTAGCGAGTAGTAGGGGTTTATTAAATGTTCAAATCAGTGGCCGCACGGTGGTCTAGTGGTTAGCATGTTGGCCTCACAGTCTGGATATCGGGAAGACCTGGGTTCGAGACCACATTCCAAAAACATGCATGTTAGGTTAATTGGTGACTCTAAATTGTCCATAGGTATGAATGAGTGTGAATGGTTGTTTGTCTATATGTGCCCTGCCATTGGCTGGCGACCAGTCCAGGGTGTACCCCGCCTGACGCCCGAAGTCTACTGGGATAGGCTCCGCAACCCTAATGAGCAGAAGCGGTATAGAAAATGGATGGATGTTCAAAACATAATTTGAAATATTTTTTTCTCATAATAAATAAATAAAAAAAGTATATTAAAAACAATGGTGTTTATTGAAACACATTTTACCTACATACTGTAACTTTTTTTTACGACAAATAAAAATACTAGAAGTTATATGTTCAAATCCATTTGTACTCAAAATTTATAACTATATTGATACAATTTCTTCCATAAACAAACTAAAAATAAAATATATTACTACAAGGACTGAAGTGTTTGTTCAAATCAATTTCTACACAAATATTTAGTTTTTCCACCCAGAAAAAAACCTTTTAAAAATTATAGTAAAACTATGATGGTGTATGTTAAATGAAATTTGCACTCAAAATATTTTTTCCACATTAAAAACATGTAGAGATATACTGCAAATATTAGCATTAAGGTATTTTTTTACTCTTTCAGTCTTTTTATTAGAGCAAATCCCATTTCTTTTTAATGACAAGTTGAGCTCATTTCAACACTACTTTCAGTGATCAGCTATGTCAAGCCTTCATTTAATCATCTGCTCATTGAAGCACAAGGCACATCATGTTGTTATTGTTAGAGAAATATTAGAGGAGTCCTTTTATCATTCTGTGTGGTGTCCCCAAAAAAAAATAAATAGTAAAAAAAAAGGGGTGAAGTCACTTGGACTTGTAGAATCCTTCTCCTGTCTTTTTACCAAATTTGCCCTCAGCGGCCAATTTGTTGAGCAACTCGCTTTGGGCAAAGATTGGGTTGTTGGGGTCCATTTTGCTCCAGCCTGATCACATGACAACATGTAGGATTTTAACACCGCATTCAAATAAACAGACTTTCTATTTGAAACAGCACTAACCATCCATGATGAACTTGACTGTGTCCAATCCAACGTAGTCCATCAACTCAAAGGGTCCCATTGGATAACCAGCACCCAGCTTCATGGCGATGTCGATGTCTTCTTTGGAGCCGTGACCTGCAAATCGAGTCTTTGTTAGTTTTCTTGCTTTTGAATGTCAACATTGTCAATAAGAGGGCATGTCCCACACCTCTCTCGTGCAGACGGATGGCTTCCATCATGTAGGGGATGAGGAGGCGGTTGACGATGAATCCTGGTGTATCCTAAACGCAGCCGTGTTGGATATTGTAGCTTTTATTTCTCCTCACCTTCCAATCAGGACGTCTTACCTTGCAGGACACGGTGGTCTTGCCCAGCGCTTTGCCGAAGTTCAGGAGGGAGTCAAACGTCTCCTGGCTCGTCGCCGACGTTCCGATGACCTGCAGAGTGACACGTCCTCATGTCTTACGGAGCACAAAGAAATATTTACACACACACCTTGGTTTACTCAACTGCAGAGAGTACCAGGCATCTATTAGTAGTAAGGTATTTATTAAAAGGGGTGGCCTTTATTTATTATCTATTCAGAATTTTATTATCTATTCATAATTTTGTAATTATGCAATAATTTTCATAATCTCTCTTTTTTTACCTTCTTCAATAATTAATATTTAATAATATAAATGTAACATCAATTTCTGTATGTATTATTTTATTATTATTTTCCACCAGTCCAGGCTGTACCCCGCCTCTTGCCCAAAGACAGCTGGGATAGGCTCCAGCCAATGTTTTTGAGTCATCAGACAGGCACACTTGTCCTGAGAACTTGAGCTAGTCCGACCAGAACTCGGCCCATCGGACGAAGTGGGGGGGAAAAGTCAGTTGATGCACTGCATTGCTGATGGGGATGTCATACAACCTCATGTCCAAAAATCTTAACTACCCTTTTAAAAAGGTAGTCTTTTGTGCAAGGGCATTTTTTATACTACTATCATTTTAATTCATTGAATTGTGTTTGTCTCACATGGAACAAATCCAGTCTATAAGCTTTCTCATCAACCAGGCAGCCATTATAGGAAGGGCGTTTACTAGAGGGTTGGCCTTTTTTGTGCAAATTCATTTTCAAATTCAAATTCATAAACACTGCAATGTTTTACTGTTATATAAACTTAATTCATATACATTACAGTAGGTAGTATAACATATATAATCTATATCCGGATTGTGTGGCAGCTGCTGTCAATTATTGAAGGTGTGGCACGTCCTTTCTTTAATGTTTTTCCGATCCCTAATTTGCGTCAGTGTTGAAGCGTTAAGCAGCTTTTTCTCCGGCACTTTCTCTTTAAAGTGCAAACATCAGCTACCTGTTATTTTTAATCCTGAGGAAACACGCAGGCTTCATGGATGACATGCGACATTTAATTGGGGCATTGCGCCTATTAGAGTGGAGTGAAGAAATATGCCACATAAACAAAAGGTTAGTGTTACACGTGTTATGTTTTACGTGCTACATGTGGTGTTGTTGAAGAAGAGGTGTACCTCAACAAGCTTCATCATGGGGACGGGGTTGAAGAAGTGCAGGCCGCCAAAACGGTCCAGCCTGGTGGTGGCGCTAGCGATGTCTGTGATGGGCAGCGAGGACGTGTTGCTGGCAAAGATGGTGTGTCTGAAAAGGAGGACAAGAAAAGGAAGGGGTTAGAAACAAAAGCAGACATGGTGTCATTAAAATGTTGGAGACGCTTACTCCGGAGCCACCTTGTCGAGCCCCGTGAAAAGATCCTGTTTGATTTGAAGATTTTCCACGATGGCCTCCAGCACCAGATCCGTGCTCTGGACTGCGGAGGCGGTGTCTGTGGAGGTGGAGATGTTCTGGAGGGCCTTCTGGATGAAAGCCTCACCGGCCTGAAACACATAAACGTATCACATTAGCACTTTGCCGCCATGCGCCATAAAACACCAGGCGCGACTGACCTCTGGCTTATCAGCGTACTTCTTCTTCACCACTCTCTTCAAGCTGGCCTCCACGCCCTTGACTGACTTCTTCAAGATGGTGTCAGACGTATCCACCAGCGTCACTTGGTGGCCTGTGGTTGCGGCGACCTTTGGGGAACAATGACGTACCGTACTTTTTACACTTACAATTACAAATGTTAAAATGTTATTTAAAACGCTGCCTGTACAGTTAATGAATGTTTAATGATAGCCATAGTTTGACACTGGAACAGATTATTTCTCTCACCATTACTTCTATGTCCCTTTTCATTTATGACATATCGGCAATTTTATTTATTTTCATTAGTCTTTGACTTTAAAATGAATGGTGATAAATGCCTTAAGTATTCTTCAATTGATAGCCAAGAAATAACTACTGCGTGTGTTTTTATTAGGAAGATGCCGCTGGGGGATGAAAACGATCATCAAATATCCCACAATTTAAAGCTCAACACTAGGAAACACTTGCGACTTTGGAAAACAAAAAAGTACGTATGGACGTAGATTAATAAAATAAAGGTTGTTAGTTTTAATACGAAATGGCTAAAAAAGCAAGTGAGTCTCGCTCTCTGCCAACGCCGCATTTATCCCACAGTCCAGTACAAATGGACCAAAATAACCACCATCAAATGTCCTATAATGCAACACATAACAATGGAAAAAAACCTTGAGGTCATTGAGGAGAGCAAGAAAATGCAGAGGAGAGTACACGAAACTAAAAGTTTTAATGTTTAATGTGAAATACCAAAAATTGTTAGGGGAAAGTCGACGTCCGTCTAGTTCTAACAGCTGGAGGGTGGCATCTGGTGGCTAAATAATGTAACTGCAGTATTGGAAGTTTAAAGTTTACCGAATGAATGGTTACCAAGATACAAAACCACTATTGACCTGATTCAGTAAAAATAACATATAATGAGAATGATAACGTTACAATAAGTGTACTTGCAGTCGTATGTGAGAACTCAGCAAACGAGACTCTCGCGTTGACACTTGTTTGCTAGGCTCTGGCTTCGTGGCTAACAAAATAAAACATATTTTCAGCCTAACCTGAGCGATTCCGGCGCCCATTTGTCCTCCTCCGATGATGACAACATGCTTGATGGCGACACTCCTGAGAGCTGAGGAGGAGAAACTTCTGCACACTTGGTGAGTAAAGAAGGCCATAGCGACAAGAAGGAGCCGGCAGGATAGCTAGCGAGCTAACGTACTTACAGACCGGAAGTAGTCCACTACTTGAGGACGGTCAACAGTCGACAGTCACGTGATCCCTTGCATGACTTTTCACCCAGATTGATGACGTAACAAGTCAATGTTTAGCTCACATTAAAGGTTAAAACACATTAACCTGAAAATTTTTTAATGTAGTGAACATCCATCCATCCATTTTCTATATCGCTTTTTTTCTCATTAGAGTCGCAGGGGTATGCTGGAGCCTATTCCAGCCGACTTCCGGCGAGAGGCGGGGTACACCGACTGGTTGCCAGCCAATCGCAGGGCACATATAGACAAACAACCATTCACGCTCACATTCATACCTATGGACAATTTAGAGTTGGAAATTAACCTAACATGCATGTTTTTGGAATGTGGGAGGAAACTGGAGTACCCTGAGAAAACCCATGCACTCACGGGGACAACATGCAAACTCCACACAGAGATGCCAAAGCGGAGAGTCCAACTATCTGGTGAACATGCACGACAAAACTCTCTACACAGACGACTTAATAAAAGTTATGTTATTGAAATGTGACCACACAATCTTAAATATATATTTCACTCCAAAGGCCACTACCTTAATCAACATAAACTACATAAAGATTATTTTTAAATATTACTCAAATTATTCAGTTATAATTTTATTACTGTAACAGAATGTTTTATTATATACCAATGTATTTTTCCAAAAAATAAACTAAAATAAATGTAATAAAATATATATATTATGATTGGAAGAATTCTTCATTATCCTGTCTATTATTTAACATGACTGAATAATAGAAAATATATATTTTTATATTTTTTGTTATATTTATATATGTTGTATATTATAGTTTATATCATGAGCAAAATGCGAAAAACATTTTCCTAAATACTGTATTGTTTTTATTTTGTTCATCAATTATCACACAATATACATTGTATTATATATATATATATATATACAGACCCTTTCCAATAAATTAGAATGTCATGGAAAAGTTGTTTAATTTCCATAATTCCATTGAAAAAGTTAAACTTTCATAGATTATAGATTCAGGGCCCACAATTTAAACGATTTCAAGTGTTTGTTTATTTTTACGGAATTTGGGCTTTCAGCTCATAAAACTCACGAAAACAGGAATCCAAAAAATTAGAATACTGTGAAGAAATCACCATTTTATTTCTCAGTTTTTGCAGGAAAAAAAAAAGAAAGAAATTAGGATCACATCAAATCAATCAAAATATGGTACTTTCAAAACGATATGTCAATCTTCAATACTTGGTTGGGAATCCCTTTGCCTTAATCACTGCCTCGATACGACGTGGCATTGAAGCAATCAGCCTGTGGCATTGCCTGGGAGTTATGGAAGCCCAGATTTCCTTCATGCTTGCTGTCAGCTCTTCTTTGTTGTTGGGTCTGGTGCCCCTCATTTTCCTCTTGAGAATACCCCATAGATTCTCAATGGGGTTTAGGTCCGGTGAGTTGGCTGGCCAGTCAAGCACTGTGATGGCATGGGCATCAAACCAGGTTTTGGTGCTTCTGGCGGTATGGGCAGGGGCCAGGTCCTGCTGGAAGATGAAATCTGCATCTCCATACAGATCCTCAGCAGAAGGAATCATGAAGTCCCCTAAAACATGCTGGTAGACTGTTGCGGTGACCTTGGATTTAAGAAAGCAGAGTTTACCAACACCTGCACCGGACATTGCACCCAAATCATGACGGACTGTGGATATTTCACACTGGACCTCAGGCAGCTTGGGTTCTGTTCCTCACCAGTCTTCCTCCAAACTCTTGGACCTTGATTCCCAAATGAAAGGCGCACTTTACTTTCATCGGAAAAGAGGACCTTGGACCACTGGCCAACAGTCCAGTCCTTCTTCTCCTTGGCCCAGTGGAGACGCTTCCTACGCTGGCGCAGGTTCACAAGTGGCTTGACCCGAGGAACCCGACAGTTGTAGCCCATCTCCCGGATGCGTCTGAATGTGGTAGTTTTTGAAGCTGTGACTCTCGCCTCATTCCACTCTTTCTGGATCTCTGCCAGATTCTGAATCTTCCCTGTTTGATAATCCGCTGAAGCCCACGGTCATCTCTTTTGCTGGTGCATCTTCTCCTGCCACATTTTGCCCTTCCTCTAGACTTTCCATTGATATGCTTGGACACAGCACTCTGTGAACAACCAGCCTCCTTAGCTATGAACTTTTGTGGCTTACCCATCCTATGGAGGGTATCAATGATGGTCTTCTGGCCAGTTGTCATGTCTGCAGTCTTCCCCATATTGAACCGAACTGAGACAATTGAACCAAACTGAAGCAATTTAATGACACCTGGGGAAGCCTGTGCAGGTGATTTGAGTTTAGTAGATGATTAGTGTGTGACACTCAGTTTAAAACATTCATACCCTGCAAAATTTGGGCTGATTTCTTCACAGTATTCTAATATTTAGAATTCCTGTTTTCGTGGGTTTAATGAGCTGGAAGCCCAAATTATGTAAAAATAAACAAATAAATACTTGAAATCGTTTAAACTGTGGGCCCTTAATATATAATCTATGAAGGTTTAACTTTTTGAATGGAATTATGGAAATTAAACAACTTTTCCATGACATCCTAATTTTTTGGAAAGGGTCTGTAAATCTATTTTTGTATGTTTCTTTCATTATTAAAAAAAATAATGCAAAATAAAAACATTCTCAAAAATATTATTTATTTAAAGAACATGACTTTGACTTGACTGATAAAAGTAGATAAATTAAGCGATAATTAAATATACAGTCTAAGTCATGTATAAGCATTCTGATGCCACTTAAACTCAGGGGCCACTTCATTAAGTACACCTGTCTATTGAGATTCAACCAATAATTCTGCTCTGAGGTATCAATGTAACGTGTTTACTATCCATCCATCCATTTTCTATACCGCTTCTCCTCTTTAGGGTCACGGGGGCATGCTTGAGCCTATCCCAGTAGACTTCGGGCGTCAGGCGGGGTACACCCTGGACTGGTCGCCAGCCAATGGCAGGGCACATATAGACAAACAAACATTCACACTCACATTCATACCTATGGACAATTTAGAGTTGCCAATTAACCTAACATGCATGTTTTTGGATGTGGGAGGAGACCGGAGTACCCGGAGAAAACCGATCTTCCCGATCTCCAGGCTGTTTCTGTGTTGGCCAACATGCTAACCACTAGACCACCGTGCGGCCCCGTGTTTACTATTACTGTGGATATACTTTGCAGTGGTGTACAACTGTACTGCATCATACTGATGTTACCTTATTTAGTTACACAAGAGAGGCCTCAGGTGTAGCTAATTAAATGTTCTGCACACTATTACAACTGTCTAGGTATCCCAGCGTCATCTCTAGTTGACATCACCCACGAGGGCCCACAGACACAGAAAAGGGGCACGGCGCCAGCGTCAGGCCGAAGCGTCCGTGCATGGGAGGAGGCGGCACTCCCTCTGGGAGTCTGAATGTGAAGGCTTGCAGTAAGCTGGTGACCATGAGGAAGAGCTCCATCTTGGCCAGCTGCTCCCCCATGCACACCCTGCGACCTGTCTCACACACATACACGACGGAGCGACCGGAAAGATGATGATTATTTCATCACATTACATCACTCACAAGGAGGAGGAGGATGGGTAACATACCGATCCCAAACGGCATGAAGCAGTCTTTCCTAACCAACTTCCCGTGGTCATCCAGGAAACGCTCCGGCTTGAAGCTGTCTGGGTCGTCCCACACAGTGGGGTCTCGATGAGCGGACCACAGATTGGGCAAAATAACTGTTCCTTGTGGAATGGTGAAACCTCGGAAGTCTGCAAACACAGCAATAACAAGGGCTAAAAATATATAAAGTATAAAATAAAGGTAAATAACATCCATTTTAAACAGTAGATCCATTAAGATCCAGTATTTCAGAGAAAAAAGGGGGGAGAAAAAGCAACTACTGTACTATCAATTGTATAAAAAAAAATCATCAAGTCAATCTTACAAAGATATAGAAATATATGTAATGTATGTAAATTAATCATATAGTAATAATAATCCTAATTACACCTAAAACACATTTGTGAATGATAATGAGAAGGTCAAGTTTCAGCCACTGTCCACAAAGTGTAAAATAATCTAATTAGATTTGACACAGATATGTGTCTGAACATGTTAAATGGGGTTTAATCCAGGGTGTAGCATTTATATTACGATTTGTTTTTTAAAGTTTGAGTAATATAATTATAATGATTAACTAAGGACATTTTGCATATATTTTAGCATGCCATCAATGTGTGGCAACGGCCATCTGAAAACAAAACAAAAGAAGTGTTGCTTTATGTCACCTGTGGTCCTGGACGCCATGTGTGGAATGCCCAGAGGAACCACTGAGGTCAGCCTCTGGACCTCCATGATAGTGGCCTCTGTGAAGGGCAAACGTCCCCTGTCTGTCAAAGACGGGACACGATGTCTTCCCACGACCTTGTCCAGCTCTGCTTGGACCTTCTCTGAGTGAAAAGTAACAGTAAAGATGTGTTAATGTTGGAAAACGGCAAACATTTCTATAATTTCAGGACTTTATTTACTAGAATTTACTCAAACAATCCTAATTTGGAAACATCTTCATAGATTTTGTCATTAAAAATCATGCATTATACATTGATAAATTAAGACTGGTGTCGAAAAAAAAAGCGCATAATTCCAAAAAATATAACCAAAATGTAATGCTGGTGGAGGTAGTCCACAATTTGACCACTTGAGGACGGCAAAAACAAGCTTTAAAAACACATATATTTTAATTATAAAACTGGAAATTTTAAGTGTCAGGGCATATATCTTATACAAAATTTGGAAGGCAACAATTTTCTGTTAGAAATGGTTCCTATTCAATCAAAATGTTGCCTCTTAAGACAGCAAACTAGTGGAGACAGAATGAACGGCACATCTGCTGGTTGCAGCCTACTAGTGAACTCTATTTTGCCTCATTTAGCTACAATTAAATTCCAGTCAATTCCACACAATTAGCTGATTTTGTAAGATTCAGCTAATCCCCATTCCTTATTGCGACAAAACCACTCCTTACTTTGGACGTCTGTATGTACGACCATGTAGAGGAGGACCCACAGGACAGAGTTGGTGGTTGTGTCAGTGCCTGCAATAAAAAGATCTCCAATGATGTAGAAGAGGTAGTCTTCACTAAAGCTGCTGTCCTCCACTCCAGCATCCCTCTGAGCCAACATCTTCACCAAGTACATGTCCACAAGATCCCTAGGATTCTCCGGGTCAAGCGTTTCCCGGTGCTTGGCGATAATCCTCTTCAGGAACACCGTGATGTCACCCTCCACCTGGCGGAGCTCCTTGAAGACGCCGAAAGGCAAGTGGTAGAGCAGTGGGAAGACATTGATGAGGATGGCGGAGCTGTTGACGCAAAGCTCCAGGCCCCGCATCATCAGGCCCAGCAGGGCGCCGAACTGGCGATCGTCGTGGTGGAAACGCTGTCCCAAGGCAAGGGAGCAGATGACGTTGGAGACTGCGTTGCTTATGAGCGGAGTCAAGTCCACAGCCGGCTTCTCCTCTTGTAGTCGCAGAAGCTCACTTTTGACGATGGCCAGGCCTTGAAGGATGCATGGCTCCAAACTCAGCTTCCCTAGGCCAAAGGTCCGCAGTGACGCATGGCAGAACTTGCGATGTTTTCTCCATACCGGTCCATATGGCGCAAAGACTATTCCTTGTATTGAGAAGGAAGAAGACCTTTAACGCTAGTAGTCATAAATGTAAACAGAACATAGACCTGCTTTGACTCTCAAACTGTGGTACAAGTACCAGTGGTGGTGAGCTGGCTCCATCTAGTGGGAGTCGGGATGAAAAGCTATTTTTTTAATATAAAAAAATGTTAAGAGACTCACTAAATCACATTGAGGAAAAATTGAATCTGCATCCAACTCAAAGTTGAGATAAGAATTACAGTATGTGTGTTAGTTCGGATGAATTGGTTAACTTTTCTTAGAAGACTTTAAGTGACTGCTCATTAATGAGTGTGCCCTCCATTTACCTTTGCGTTTGGTCATGATGGTCACCGCAGGGATATCCGGCCTGTCTGAGAACACTTCCGGGTGGTTGAGCAGGGCATCCCTGATGACATCACAGCCGTTCAGCACTACAATCAGCTGGCTGCCCACAAACAGGCTGAAGACGTTACCGTACACGGCGGCTTGTTCCGTTAACCCGATCACGGGTGTCGTGTCAGGGCGGTTCGACGACTTCCCGAACCTCCTTCGAATAAAAGACGGGATGAGAAAGGCCCCAGAGTTGCCGACTATTGGCAAAGGCTTCGGACCGGGAGGGAGGTTAACTAGGTGGCGTCGTTTGAGGTGGAACTGAAGTAAATAATACACAATCACTAAGACGAGAAGAGCCGCAATGTTTGCTTCTGACAGCAGCGAGTTGCTCCAAAGTGATAGCATAGTGTGACAGCTACGGCAAAGCTAAACTCTGTAGTCTCAAACACAGTGCCATCGTTGTTTTCTGTCAACATAGACTGACCTGATGCGTCGTGTACTTCCTGTGTTGTTTCACAGTGCAGCTATCTTATTGGTGGACTGAGAAATGGCCTGCGCTGATTGGTTAGTTGATGGACCGTCAACCTCAGATGAGATATTCTGGTATTTTACACTTACAGGTAGACTAGGCGGGCCGCACGGTGACCTAGTGGTTAACATGTTGGCCACAGTCAGGAGATCGAAAATCTTGGTTCGAATCTATGTGGAGTTCGCTAGTTGCACATTCCAAAAACATGCATGTTCGGTTAATTGGCGACTCTAATTTGAAAAAAAAGTGAATGTCTATATACCCTGGCGACTAGTCCAGCATGTACCCTTCCTCTCGAACGTCTCAGCATACCCGCGACCCTGGTGACGATAAACGGCATAGAAGATGGAAGGTAGAGTAGGCTGCCATCATATTGTAATACAAGAACCTTTTTAGGACAAATTGACAAAAGTAATGGTTTAAACAGGACAATATAAAAACTACTGATGCATATAATTTTTTTTACAAGTAATTATTTGTATGTCCTACTACTACCTACCTAACAGTCATCATCCTCATGTCAGCATGACCTTAAATCTCTGATGAAAGCTGCAACACCTGCCTTTCATCCAAGGGTCATGCCAGGGTCATGCCACCATGCCAGTCATCAAAGAATTAAAAGGCCTTGCAGGCCTCTCGCTCATCCATATCTGCTATCCACTGAGAAATCATCAGTAGAAGCAGTATTGTTACTACCTTGGCACGACTCACTTTAGCTGAAACAGAAGGCCTGATAGGGAGATTATGAAGGTTTAAGATGGGTGACTTGCAATATAAATCTGTCTGTGCACTCTTTCTGGTTAAAATCCCCAGTATATTTTGTCATGATTTATGAGTGAAAACAAGACGTTTACTTAAATTCAGTTTAATACAATGTAAATACCATTGCAATGATACACACATTGAGGGGTTCTGAAATGAATCGAAATTAATAGTGATAGTCTTCAGTGAATTTTAAAGGCAGTTTTGGTACATATAATGACACTGAACCCACTAAGGCACCTTGTGACACTGATAGCGAGGTCATTCAATAACAAATTTGGTAGTGTAGTCGGTTCTCAAATGCTCTAGAAGGTACTGGCTGGCACAAGTATCAGTTATACACACATGCAGAGAAAAAGATAAATTACAACAGCAAATGACACAGACAGACAGACAAAGCGTGATGAATCCTGTTCATTAAAAACAGCAATGCAAAACCTCTCGTCAACCAGTGTATCAACGGTCACTCGTCCCGTGTGCTCTGTACGATGGAGTATTTTTTACAAGGGTTTTTCAGGCAAGCGGGGGCCCAGCTGATAGGCCAGCCATACACGCACGGCACAGGCATGTGCACGTTCCTCTCCATGAAGTTGAACAGAGGGTTCCACCAGACGTTGGTGAGGTAGTTGTTAGGGGAGCACTGACACTGCACACAGAATAGAATTCATTCAGAACAGAAAGGCATTCATATTAATTACAGTGAAGCCTCTACACACAGACCTGTACATTGGCCATGGTGTGGTACCACCAGAAAAGGCGTGTCGTGACAAAATAGGCCACCACCACGTCCACGCTGTAATGCTCGTGCCCCACTAGGATGCACACCACGCCCACGGCGCTCAGCAGCCAACACATCAGATGGTACCACCAGAAGGACCGAGGGGAGTCTGGAAAAGAGACACGCACGCACGCATGCGACAGCGTCCTGACAATATGTTGATGATATAGATTAGGTATACATAGGTGCACAACCCAGTACAAGAGCTTGCACAAAATTCTGCCAGTGTAGCGACATCTGTGGCCAAATACTAAAAGCATATTTACAGTAACAACAATAATAACAAAAAGAAAGAAACTTGCAAAAACTAACTAGAAATTGGGAACAACTACGATGTAGTCTGCCAGACACAATCAAAATGTTCATTTTTTTGTTTTAACTATAGCTTTAATGCTACATTTCATTAATAATTAAGTTGTTTTTTTTTAAGCCCATGTTATGTTGTTAGTACAGTGCTGAAAACACCCAAAATGTGTATGCTTCTGAATTTGTAAGAAAAGTTTCAATGTTTTTAATTGCCATTTGACATCACAGTCCTCCTTAATTGCCAAATTTCATAAAAATAGAAGAACGGAATACTATTTTGAGCCCAGTTCATAGACTTTATAGCACCAATGTCTTGTATATCTTTCGACTAACAGAAAATGTTCCAAACTTCAAATGACACATTTTAATCCCAAATCCACAATCAATTCACGTAAATGTTCATTAATTCCTATGAAAGATGCACAGATAAAATTTACATACAGTATGTCACAAAAGTGAGTAAACCCTTCACATTTCTGCAAATATTTTATTATATCTTTTCATGGGACAACACTGAAGAAATGAAACTTTGCTACAATGTAAAGTAGTCAGTGTACAGCTTGTATAACAGTGTAAATTTACTGTTCCCTTCAAAATAACTCAATACACAGACCTTAATGTCTAAACTGCAGGCAACAAAAGTGAATACACCCCAAGTGAAAATGTCCAAATTGGGCCAAAAGTGTCAATATTTTGGGTGGCCACCATTATTTTCCAGCACTGCCTTAACCCTCTTGGGCATGGAGTTCACCAGAGCTTCACAGGTTGCCACTGGAATCCTCTTCCACTCCTCCATGACGACATCACGGAGCTGGTGGATGTTAGAGACCTTGTGCTCCTTCACCTTCAGTTTGAGGATGCCCCACAGATGCTCAATAGGATTTAGGTCCGGAGACATGCTTGGCCAGTCCATCACATTCACCCTTAACTTCTTTAGCAAAGCAGTGGTTGTCTTGGAGGTGTGTTTGGGGTCGTTGTCATGTTGGAATACTGCCCTGCGGCCCAGTTTCCGAAGGGAGGGGATCATGCTCTGCTTCAGGATGTCACAGTACATGTTGGCATTCATGGTTCCCTCAATGAACTGTAGCTCCCCAGTGCCGGCGGCACTCATGCAGCCCCAGACCATGACACTCCCCCCACCATGTTTGACTGTAGGTAAAACACACTCGTCTTTGTACTCCTCAGCTGGTTTCCGCCACACACGCTTGACACCATCTGAACCAAAAAAGTTTATCTTGGTCTCATCAGACCACAGGACATGGTTCCAGTAATCCATGTCTTTAGTCTGCTTATCTTCAGCAAACTGTTTGCGGGCTTTCTTATGCATCATCTTTAGAAGAGGCTTCTTTCTGGGATGACAGCCATGCAGACCAATTTGATGCAGAGTGCGACGTATGGTCTGAGCACTGACAGGTTGACCACCCATCCCTTCAACCTCTGCAGCAATGCTGGCAGCACTCAGGCGTCTATTTTCCAAAGACAACCTCTGGATATGACGCTGGGCACGTGCACTCAACTTCTTTGGTCGACCATGGCGAGGCCTGTTCTGAGTGGAACCTGTGATGTTAAACCGCTGTATGGTCTTGGCCACCGTGCTGCTGCTCAGTTTCAGAGTGTTGGCAATCTTCTTATAGCCTAAGCCATCTTCGTGTAGCGCAACAATTCTTTTTTTCAGATCCTCAGAGAGTTCTTTGCCATGAGGTGCCATGTTAAACTTCCAGTGACCAGTATGAGAGAGTGTGAGAGTGATAAAACCAAATTTAACACACCTGCTCCCCATTCTCACCTGAGACCTTGTAACACTAATGGGTCACATGACACTGGGGAAAGAAAATGGCTAATTGGGCCCAATTTGGACATTTTCACTTAGGGGTGTATTCACTTTTGTTGCCTGCAGTTTAGACATTAAGGTCTGTGTATTGAGTTATTTTGAGGGGACAGTAAATTTACACTGTTATACAAGCTGTACACTGACTACTTTACATTGTAGCAAAGTTTCATTTCTTCAGTGGTGTCCCATGAAAAGATATAATAAAATATTTGCAGAAATGTGAGGGGTGTACTCACTTTTGTGACATACCGTAGTAAGTTTTCACTTGAATTTTCCCACCTCTTTGCAACCCTATCCCTATTAATTGAACAATGCATCATACTGAGAAGTGTTTCTAATATTTTGTCCCGCCCATGTAGCTAAATAAGCTAACCCATCCATCCATCCATCCATTTTCTATACCGCTTCTTCCTCATTAGGGTCGCGGGGGCATGCTGGAGCCTATCCCAGCTGATTTCGGGCGAAAGGCGGGGTACACCCTGGACTGGTCGCCAGCCAATGGCAGGGCACATATAGACAAACAACCATTCACACTCACATTCATACCTATGGACAATTTAGAGTCGCCAATTAACCTCACCTGCATGTTTTTGGAATGTGGGAGGAAGCCGGAGTACCCGGAGAAAACCCACGCGCACACGGGGAGAGCTAAATAAGCTAACCCAAATATTAGAAACAGCTAAATGCAGTGAAGTTGTACACCACTGCAAACCACAATAACTGTCAAATGAGCATTATACTGTGAAAGCAGAATTAGATTTTCAGACAGTAACAGACAGCCAATGTGTGGTGGTGTGTGAGTGCAGGACAAGAATGGAAACCAGCTCAGACAAATTCATATATAATTCATGGCCAATAGCGTTGCTTTAGAGCGACTCACATTCCTTGATGAACAGGTAGGTGAGGGTGAGCATCACGGTGTGTCCGCTGAACAGGAAGTCTCCGCACATTATGTGAGACTTGGTAATGGACAGGCCAGCGCCGGAGATCAGCCGCAGAATTCTCTGGAACTTTGCATAAAAGTCTCCGTACAGCTAATGGGAAGGACATAAGAGGGCCCCATCAGAGCAGGAGAGGACAATGATCTCATAAAGAGTATGAAGAGGCCGTTCAACATTCTGTGCTATTAATAAACTACTGACGATAAGTCACTTTGTGAACAGTGCTTAAAATGTGTCCCATTATGTTTAAAAGCTTGAGGACTAAGACTAGTGTGCCTCACCTTGGGCGCGCAGGTCATGTGCATGCCAGGGACAGGCAGGATGGTGATGTACATGGTGATACAGCGGTACAAGTACAAGGTCCCCAGCAGGAAGAAGTAGCGTCTGCACACGATGGACCTGTGATAGCAAGCATCAAAGAATACAATAAAAAGCTGTTGCAACTAGGGATGTCCTATTGGCCCGATATTGGCATCAAAATTTAATATCGGTTGATATCGGTATTGTTTTTTTCCCTACATTGAAAGCTGATATAGCCCTTTAAGCGGCAAAGTCGCAACATTGTGGAATTTGCGGCTATGGTGCCTCATGTATTTAATAATTTACACCAGAAGATGGCACAACATCTCTAACTTCAATCTGAGTGGCATTTGTGGGCGTGTTTCTGTGAAGATTTTAGGAGTTTGTGGACTTGCGGCAAGAAGTCTGCTAGCCGTGACAGTCCGCACGCAGTGCGTGCTTGAGCCGATGCTTTGTTTGGCCGTGTTCAAGGTGGCAGGGCGTGGTGGGTTGTCGGGGCACCGCTGGAGGTGGGGTGTGGGGTAATTTGGAGGAGCGTGGAGTTGGCTGCGGGCAGACGCGGTGGAGGATGCGCGGCTGCCGGATTTTGCCTGTGTTTGCTTACGCGAATGGTGCAGTGTAGTTTGTGGTCATGTCGAGAAGCTATTTACTGTTGCTGTATCCATTGGCTTCGCAGATGTGTGTTGAGAGGGATGGATGGATAGATGGATAAATGGATAGATACTTGATTAATCTCCAAGAGACATTCACATTTCCAGCAGCTCTGCAAAAATGTCATAATGAACTTAATCACGTAATCACAAATTAAAACAACCAAGGCAAGACATGAGCGATAAGAACAATAAGAAGATAGAATAAGAATAAATAAGTACGGAACAGATCACGTCAAAATTGTAAAATTGTAGTGCAATTTCCTATCGGTATCGGTGTTGGAAATTGAGCGTTGAACAATATTGGCATATCGGATCTCGGCAAAAAAGCCGATCCCTAGTTCATCCCTAGCTGCAACCATGTTAATTTCTCCAGTACAACATTTTGGAATAATGCTTAATAATATGATCATATTTAAGAGCGTTCTAAGCATACTAAGATTGTAATACTGTAAATTCCGGTGTATAACTTTTTTCTACTTTTTTCTTAAACTTTGAACCCTGTGGCTTATACAGGTGTGAGGCTATTTTATGGCTAAATTCTAATCTTGTGATATCGCCTTTACTTCAGAACTACGACTAATTGTTTAAATATTGCGGAAACGGTAACTTTCTTTGGTAGGAGACAATCAAGAGCTATCTGTGCACTCACGGCGAGCTTGTCAACGCAATGGAAATTGCAGGTCATTATATGTCACAGGATAACAACAAACAGTCTGACTCAAGGTGTCATCTTACACTTTTCTAAGAACAAGAAACTCATCACACAGCAACTTAACACTCAAAAAGTATACTTCACAAATATACAGTACAAACATGTACCACTATGAGCTTGAAATGAAAAAAACAACTCAGTGTTCCCATAATGCACTGCGTCTGAGCAACATTACATCTAATCTTTACCTCACTGATATTTTATTTTTGTTTTTCTTTCTTTTTTTAACAATACAAAGTAGAAGTTGTACAATCAAATGTAATTTTTGACATTAAAGTGCTGACTTTTTCACAACAACATACACTCCGCAATTAGGGTTGCTAAAAAATGAATTTTCCAAATTTCCATGGGAATTTAAAAAAATTAATGGAAAGAAATGGTGAATTTAACATGGTTAGTTAGCCTATAAAAGGGATTTTTTAAATATAACAATGATGAATAGAAGAGAATTTGTAGAAATTAATGTCAATAAATGGGGTTTAGCCTACAACAGGGACTTTTTTCATAGTTTAAAAATCTCATTTTTGAAAAACATTATTCAAATGTATTATCATTTAAACGTATTATTTTAAGCTTGTACTGTATATACAGTCATCCCTTGTTTATCTCAATTAATTGGTTCCACACCCGACCGCGGTAAGTGAATTTCCGCAAAGTAGGTTTCAATATTAATAAATGGAATATTTTCATAGTTACAGCATATAAACCTGTTTATGACTTTCTATGTTTGTTTTTTTTTTACCATTATTAGAGCCCCGTAGACATGAAATAACACCCCTGTAGTGACCTTAATACTTCTATTATTCTTTGTTTACACCACATTGCTAATGCACAGGCTGAGAGATCACTGCAGGGACAGCAATGACTTTAAGCATAGCATGCTAGCGAACTAACTGGTTAGCCTCCAATTTATTTATTGTAAACTAAAGAAAATGTTTCAAACTGAGTGGGGAAAAAGGACAAAGTAAGAAGGCAAAAACTTCACACACAAACGGAATGGGAGGAGAACTTCTTTTCACTGTCATGTCGGACATGCCATGGCTGACTACATGCAGTGTGACGGTAATGTAATGAAAGCTTATGTCTCATCAATGTTTCGTGCCATTACTGACGCCCAGTGGCCAGGATACAACATATGACTTGTCTTTCAATATTGTGAACGGGTCATAGTCAACCACAAAACAGCTATCATTATTTAATTAATTAATTTTTGAAAAACCAAGCTAGAGTGAAGTAGTGAGGGATGACTATAAGTGGATCAGCATTTGCAAACCTGCAAATTTGCGGAATGTGGTCAAAAAATTATTTTACAATTTTTTTCTCCAAAAATAGGCAATTTTTTTCATAGAAAACATCCCATTTACCATAAGTCGGTAATAATTTATAAATACGTGTTGCTTTTTAATTATAAATGTTTTTTCCAACATTCTTCTTGTAATTATGACTTTGTTCCCATAATATTTTAACTATATTATTCTTTTTCTGCAAACCTCCATTTCCAAAAATTACCTCTTAATGTGTTGTTGTTCCTCTTGTTCCGACTTTAAAAAAAGTATTTTTTGTTTTAATATTTGAATGTTATGCTCCTACAATGATTTTGATGCTCCTAAAATGATTTTTTTTTTTTTCTTGTTAAACTATATTTTTAGAATGTGCCACGGGCCAATAAAAAAACAGCAGAGAGCCACAAATGGCCCCCAGGCCACACTTAGCACACCACTGACCTAAATCGTGCAGTGTTCTCAGTGTTGTGGCCAGGGAGTGTATGGACAGTGTAAATTTCAGGGAGTTTCCTGATTTACTTGACCAATTGCGGTATCCAGTTAATGCCAAGGACTTACTTGTAATTTAGGAAGAACAGCTGTATGAACCAAATGGTTACCAGGACAATGCCATTGACCTCTGTCACGGTGAAGGCCCACTTGACCCTGTCAATATAGTCAAAGAAGGTGTCGGGGAGCGGCGGTATGCTCTCCTTAGGCGGAACCCTCTCGTGGACCACTGTGATGACCACCGAGGTCAAGACCAGACTGAAGATGACATAGAGGAAGAGGAGCATGGTCTTCCACCACTCTGACGGCAGGCGGTTGGTGTCTGACTCCTTCATGGAAATCTTCACGTAGTCGTTCCTGTTTTTGCGAAAGCCACGCTTGGCGTCCCCTGCGGGGGTGGTGTGGACGGGGCAGGTCTTATTTTCGCCGTGCCCGTTGCTGGCTTCCATTTGGGTGTTGAGACTAGCCTCCTGCAACGCCATGGCTTCCTGCTCCGTCCATTCACAGTTGGGTTCACTCTGGATGGAGGCTGGGGTGCTACAACAAGATGAGAAGGTTGCTTGAATTTAGGGAATTTTACCGCATTTGTTGCATTAGTGTCTGGGCAAATTACACTGCATGATGACATGCAGACTGCCCAAATGACTGCATGAATAATGACTGCGCAGCAATAGGTGGTGGTATCTAGTCAAGCTTGATAATCCATTTAAAAAAGACTTTATTATTCAAAACTGAGACAACCTTTTTCCTTTCTTTGAATTTTGGATGCTCACTGCCACTGACTGCTACTATGGTCACTACAAACAAACATTGGCCAGACTTCAGAGATTCGCATCATCTTCAGATTTCCAACAGTGATGTGCGATACCACTGATTTCATTTCTGATTCGATACTGAGTAAAATTCAAGCTGGTATCGGCGATACCGATCTAATACGGATACTTTGAGCAAATTCACCTAATGTGTCTGGTAAATTTTAAAAAGTAGTGTATTTCATGTCATAGTATAAGGAATACAAGATATAAAATACATTTATTGATTAAATTATGAATTTAAATATTTAAATAATTTAATAATTAAAATTATTAATTTAAGTAAAATAATTGTTCAATAATTATGTATTTTTTATTTTAAACCATACAGTATAAAGAATACAAGATATAAAATAAATTATTTAATTATGTGATTAATTTAAAAAATAATTAATTTAAAAATTAATTTATTAATTTTAATAAATAGTTCAATAATTATGTAATTTATTTATTTAAAACCCTAAAGTATTTTGAGGTAGTGGTGTGATTTACAATATAGCCAAGCTAATATACAACAACAGAATAAACGGGGGACAAAATCATGTCCAATATGTGAAAATGGTATTTTAAACAATAGAAAAAGAAAACTATTAAAATATGCTATTATTCACAATTCACAAATGGCTCCGTTTACGATTGGTCATCGTTTCAACAGACAAATTCAGACACTGAAGTATCAAAAGTATCAATATTTTGATTTGAGAAATTATTTTTGAGCACGAAAATCTGGTATCGGTCCACATATCACTAATTTCTGAAAGTCCTTGAAAAAGTTGCGGTACAGCTAGCTTAACTTCTTTTTACACTTGCATGACAGTTGAAAATGTTAACATGTTGCCTGTATGATTAATAAAGGTTTTATGATGGGGACAGTTGGACTCCGGAAGAGAGTCTTGTTAATTGAATAGGGTAAGAATAATTGCCGAGCAGACAAAAGGGATCCAAACAGAGCTTGTAGCAGAAAAACACACAAAGTGAGCGCGAGGAACTAAATAAAGCAAACACAAATGAGCAGCACGTGCGTCAGAACAAGAAAGTAAAGGCACCAGAGAGCAAGGCGGAACGAAACAGGAAGAATTACAAAATAAGAGCATAACAGGAACTGAAATGATGACTGAAACACAGGAAAACACAACTGAAAGTCCAACCTGTCACACAGGGTGCGACGTTGTTAATAAAAGTTTCATCATCAATGTTAGTTTGACTCTGATTATATGAATTTTAATAGGTTTCTGTGGGGAAAATGTTATTATTATAGGAACAGTTTGAACAGATTATTTCACATGTAATCATTTCCTTAGAGAAAAATGCAGTTGATCAAGGATTTTTGGCAAGGACAGTTTGATTCCGGAACAGATTATTTCATTTTGAATCATTTTCTACAGAAAAAAATGCAGTTAATAAAGGTTTTATGACACCAATAGATTTGACTCTGGAATGGATGATTTCAAATGTAATATTTTTCTATGATGAAAAGGGTAGTTACAGATTTGATCGCAGCTATGGCCTTAATCTTTTCAGCTGATGAATAGCAATTGCAATTCTTGCAATTTTTCAACTGGTCTTAAAATTTGGATCAGGAGTATATTATATATGAAAATAATATTTTGGCACACAATGCATGGAGCGAAAGGTGATATTAACGGCACCCAAAAGGCAATGTCAGTGATGACCTATGATTGCATTGTTTGTTGTCGTCCACTTAATGGCTCGTACATCATCGGTAGAGCATCAATATGACAATCCCCACTTTCAACATTTTCATTATTTCACATATAAAAGGCTTTAAAAGGCGTCTTTGACTGCTAATGGCCTTTGAAGGATGTTGCTTCCAACCCCTGAGAGAGACCATAAAGAGAGCCATCAGGGATGCATACATACACAACAGGATGTTTACTTGTGAACAAATATGGCACTGAAGTAGAAATAGATGTTGGTGGCTCAAGGTTTCAAGTAGCACAGGATCAATTGGGGGGGGGGGGTTCAGCTGAGAAACACAGGCAGGATGTAGCTGATTGATGGCTGCAGATGACAATGTTTGACAGACACTGAGGAGTCACAAAGAATATTAAAGCGGACCGCACACAAAAAACATAACATCTTTAGCATGCTTTGTGCCTTCTGGAAGTGGGGATGAAGTTATTACCTTTCAAACTACAGTAGAACTTAAAAGGTCTCACACAATCACTGGTAAACCGCCATTTTTCTCTCACAAGAAATCATCTGTTCCAGGGTCAAACTGTGACCATGAGAATCTTTATAAAATATCGGCAATGTTTAGTAACATAACTGTCAAACAAGTGCAAATAGAAGTTAACAATAGTCATTGTAAGTGTTAATAGGAAACTACTTATGTCGCTTCATGCATCACACTGTTGTTCTTGTCACAGAAGTGTAAAACGAAGTTAACCAATGCTAATAATTAATTTTAAAAAAGGACGCTTATTACCAGTGTATATTATTTTTCTTATCTTCTCATATTCTTAACCCTAGATGAGGATGCACCTGCTTTTGGAATAAGTCGCAAAAAAAAAGCCAAAGAACAAGTTGTTGCTCTGTTGTACAGTGGCTCTTACAAAATCTTGTTGTATGTGACCAAAGTGCAGCCTGGAGGTCATTTTCGGCCCGTAGTTCGTTTTTTATTGGCCCGTGGCATATTCTAAAAAATACATGAATACATGTGAATGAATTAACTGGATATATTATTAGATATTACGAACGCCAGGGTACTTTGTAGTGCTCCAAATCAGGAAGGGCATCCGGCATAAAACAAATGTGCAAATAACAACAAAACACATTACAAGACAAAGTTATGATGTGGATGTTTTGGTTAGTTAGCTTAGCATATATTGACCTAGATTGGATTGGCATCTTTAATGCACAAAATGTTTCAAAGTGGTGAACCCCACATTCATCAATTTTTCTGCATGCAACCCTCACTGAAAAAGGTTTGCGACACCCCTGCCTTAGTAGAACTGAAAATGTTCAGCAGTGTGCCTGCGCATAATAGGAGGCCAGCACAGACTGGACCTTTTTCCACCGCTGCTCCTCCTCAGCCAGAAGTGCTCTGAAGGGAATGGGGTGGTGATGGAAAACTGACCAAAAACAAAAACAAACAAAAAAAAACTATTCAACATGTCCACAGAGTGTATAATGGATAACTTGGCTGGCTGCACTCGCCCAGTTCTATTTCAAGAAAGCCCAGCTGAAGAAGGCTGTGTTTTACACTCCGCAAGAACCAGGCAGGGCCGGGCCTCCCTGTTGGTAATAACATGCTAGCATAGCTGAGTCCCCACTCATTTTCATCTTGGCAGCATGTGAACAGCCTCCATCAAAGGGAGTGATAAAAATAAGTAATATTGAAGGCGCGCAATGACAAAAAGTGGCCTTGTCTCTACTTTCTTTAAAAATGTCAAGCTTTGGGCATGTATAAATGTTTGTTTTAGTAGTATTCTCTCACATTTATACTTACTTCAACTCAAAAAGGTTACCTAGACATTATGATTTAACATTACTGAAGTAGAAGCATCTTTATGAAAGACCAAATAGTCCTCATCATGTGTTGTCAGGATAGTTGTAATTACCTGTAATTATTTTAAATTACAGGATTTCTCGTGGTTATTATTAGTGTGAGGAGTATTCTGATCTTCTGCATGCCAAAATGTTCCCACCCAGTGATCATTATGTAGTTCTCAATCAGGGGCGCACATGTGAGAGCTTAGACCACAGGGGAGAACCAGAAATTGCTGGGGCAGATGGGGAAAGTAATAATTTACTGGTCACTTTCAATGCATGAAATGTACTGGTTAATATTGCTGAATTTGGAGTAATCTATGTTATTATTGTATAGCTGTTATTGTCAATTGTTGATGACTGCAAGCTGCATCAAGTCTCTTATTTGTAGTCGGGATGACGTTATCTTCAATATTTGTCCAGTTCCTTGGTATCTTTGCCTTGAATTTGCTTTGCTTCCTTAATGTCACCCGTTTTTTTCTATCTATCCATGTTTTTAACATCCACGTTTTTAACATCCACATCGACTCCCTTTGATTGTAGAAAGTTGGCCACTTGTTGCTTTGTTGAAGCAACATCCTCTTGTTCTCCCAGGGCTTAGACATGAGAGGAGCAGACCTAAGCAGACCCCAAGAGCACAGGTGGGGAGGACCCTAGATCAGACAGTAGATAATATAGCATCCAAGGTGTTGGGCATACAGAGTCACTCATCACAGGACAGAAACTCACAAACTTGTTCTCTTAGGAGAGGACGTGTCGGTTCTGTTAAGTCAACACAACAGGTGCCAACAACACTCTGCACAACAACTTACCAACAGTCGCATTCTCATGACGTCATCCGTGTGCACCACTCTACAGGCATGGCCAATCAACTTTCCCCAAATCAAAATGTTACAATAAAATCGTCAAGTTGTGTGGACCTGGGGAGAGGAGCCATGACCAGTGGTGGGGCGCACCTTGGTCGGGCAGACATAAGAAGACCTTAGACACTTGGGGGCCTTAGTTCACATGTACGGCATACCTGGAGGTCCTTGGACATGAGGACCTATAATTACAAGTCATTTTGAAGGGTAGACCTTGGGCCGTGGCCTTGGACTATAGGTGAACTTGAGGCCCTTTAATTTAAAGGTGGGCTGGAGCCGGGGGCTTTAGACCACAGGTGGGACATAGTGAGGATGCCTTAGACCACAAGTGGGGCGTACTGTGTCCATAATGACAACCAGGAAGTCTTTAAATGTGTCTCGGATGTATTAGGGTAACACCCCCCAACTCTGGATAACATGAGGCTTAACATGAGGCCTGGCTGAGGGAATACGGGTCATTCATTGCTCTGTCTGTAATTATGCTCTCTGCCTTTCAGGCAGACCTCCAACATCTGGGAAATTGGATTAAAATGGAGGACTAACGCTGACTGGTGCGGTTCTTGAAATGTTAGCTTATATGTTTGCATTGTAAAAGTGGAGCTGACATTTTGACACTCTTCTACCTCTCAGTAACCTTTAAATGGACTTTAAAGCATTTGCAATTTAGTTTATACTTGCAATACAAGCATATTACATACTTTCATAAAGGATGACCAGTCATAACATTAGGTACTCCTGTAGATAACAAGGTGCAATGCAAGAGTTGTATCAATAAACGAAGTTTTTATGATTGCGACATAATTGCATCATACCGAGAGCTTTTTCCAATATTTTGGTTCGCTTACATAACAACATTTCCAAATGAGTGTCTTGCACTGGACGTCATTAGCTTGTGAACCATATGTAATAGTTTGAAAGCATCCTACCTGTCCTTGTCAGGCCTCTCTGTATCCGCTTTCGGAGTCGCGGTTTCAAGAATGCCTGATGCTGAGCTCTCACGTCTCCAGGAGGAGTGGTCGGTCTCAGAGGATGGACCCTCGTCTTCAAGGGATCGCTCCTCCCCGACGCCCATTATGTTGCGTACGCCTGCCTGACTCCGCTTTCCTTCCCACAGCGCCCATCCCACTCGGCCTCCCCGAAATGTAACTAAATTAGCTCGGGCGCCCCGACGTCATAAAGCCAAGTGGCGTGGCGTGGTGACGTTGTGATAGAGATTTGTGACTGCACTTGCTCTCCTACTTCTAGGAGGGTGCAAGATGTAGGATGGACGGATCAAGCGCGCCCTCTGGTGTATGTGGTTGGCATTACTCATCACTCACTCTCCAACCATTTCAATCGGCACAACTTAAAACAGCTCGGATTCAACAACTGTTCTGCTTTTACACATACAATTATGCTTTGACTCACATAGCAGTTTCATGGGATGGGGTGGGCCAGAGGTAGGGTGGACCGGGGGAGGCTAAGACCACATGTGGGCCAGACCTAGGGGAGCTTTGGACCATATGTGGGGTCAGTGGCGCTGCCAGAAACTCTGGGCCCCATAAAAAAATCATATTTGGGTCCCCCTGGACAGCTGTTGTCACCTCTATTTTCTGGCCCTTGGAACCTCCCCCCCCTATATTTTGCCCCTGGGTAGGGTGCATCTTGGGAGGGGCCTCCAACCAGAGGTGGGGTGGCAACCAGAAGTAAGGTGCACCCAGGAAGGCTGAGACCACATGTGGAGCAGACCTAAGGGGGACTTGGACAATAGGTGCGTTGCAACTGGGGAGGGGTACTCGGTCTAGCAGCCAGGTGGCCCTAGACAAGAGGTGTGGCAGACCCGGGCCCTGAGGGCCTTTAATTTACAAGTGGTATGGACCTGGGCGCCTTAGACCACAGGATTTGGGCTAGAAAAGGGGTAGACCAAGGGAGGGGGGCACGTGTAGGTCACTATAGGGTCTTCTCCTTCACTATGTGGGCCTTAGATGAACCACACCAGGGGAGCTGAGACCACATGTGGGTCAGAACTAGGAGGTATCCTCAAGCAGGAGTGTCCAAACTGTTTCCACCGAGGCCACATATAGAAAAAATGAAAGATGTAGGGGGCCACTTTGAAATTAAAGTTACTGGCAATTTCTATGCTTTACATATTTTTTCAGTCAGTGTTTATGGTCCTTGATAGTTACAATGACTAAAACACTACTGTTACAATAATCAAATAAAATCAGATGGTTATATTGTTGTTTTTGATACTTTAATCAACCAGTCAAGTTCTGATTGCATGCAGACTTTTTTTTTGCATTTAATCTTGTTCAGAACTATTTCACATTATTCCTCTGCTTTTCATGCCCAGATTTGTGATCTCCTGTGGACATGATCTCACCAGAGACCCCAGCAGCCCAGTGAGCCCACCCATAAATTGTTTCACTCTCATTTATGTATTCACAGCTCCAGAATATACAGTAGAGGGATATTGTTTAGTATAGTGGTTTTACAAGTATTAAGGACTTGTGTGTTTTTATGCACATCAATGGGGTGAGCTGGCACAGTATATGCGCGCAGATTGTAGTGGGCCAGTCTGGACCACTACCACTACACCACTACACTTTTTTGTCCCAGTCCATCCCTGGTCTCAACAGAGATTTTCCAAGTTTCTGTACCTTTGACTAAATGTTGCTGTGTCTATAAGGTATTTATACAGTTACCTCTGGTAGAGGCTCTTGTTACTTTTCCACCCATGGTGGATTTCCCTCTCTTCTTTAACCTAGAGATATGCACCTTGAAGAAATACTGTAAGTCAACATTTAAGAGCATTTAGACTTTAAAAATGGTGGAGCGAGTCCATTTAAAGCCATCTGTATTGAGCAGGCTAGTTAAAATTTTCTAAAACTCTCAAAACTAAGAATATTGTATTTCTGAAGAATGAGACAAACAATCAAATTCCAATAGAATTCCTGGTGGTGACCCTGGCTTCATGACCCATTTTTCAATATGTTTTTTTATATAAGAGTCTATAATTCATAACATGTGCTTTGTTACCAGATTTGAGTAATTGTAACCACTTTCCATGCTGCAGGAACAAAAAGATGACTAATTGTCAGACTGGGCATATCAAGGAATTTTTATGCCTCTTTGTAAAATTTGTATCCAAACCGTACAAATCCTTAGCGTTTGAACTTATAATAATGGAAGGTACATCTGACTTCTTAATTTGGGCTGTTGTGAAGATAGGCAGAGACTCATTAACTATGGATCTTAGATCTTAGATAGCCTGACTTTAAGTCAGTACTGGGTCAGAAAAAAAATCAACGGTATCGACTCGAAGCCCCGCCCACTGCGGAAGTACGTCACCTCTTCCCCTGCTACGTGGCTCTTCCCGGTTCCTGTTGATGGTCGTCTCTTCGTCGGTGATACCTGGACGGTACACCCACGATTTATCGGCTTTAAAAGCAGCTGAGCGGCGGACAACATGGAGACGTACGGGAACTCGCACAAGAAGCAGAAGCTTAACAACGCGACCGAGAACTGGGTGAGCTTCTCTGGTCAAGTTGCGACAATCCACAGCCATTTATCCATGCAAGCAGCCAGCCGGGCGCAATCGAACGGCACACAAACCTAATACACATAGTGGGTTAGCATAGCTAGTCTGTCGCTGCTTAGCTAGACTGGTACCTTGATTTAGATGGGTCCTGTTAGTGGCTAAGTAGCGTTTATACCAGGGGTACCCAACCACCGGCACGCGGACTGGTACCGGTCCGTGTGATGGATGCCCAGAGGAAAGTTTATGGAATGAAAAGGTAGATTTTTCATTCATTCACAATTGGTTGCTTAATAATACTGTGAAATATTACAACCAAATCTAACAAAAACAACGAAACGTTTCATTTTTCATTGTTTTCATTTTTACAACTTTCTTCTTAGCATCCCTCATGTCTAGTGCCCCTGGTAGCATTTCTCTCATGCAGTTGTTTTTGGGGATTGTGTATTTTTGGTTATAGATCATTTTTGTGGTTGGAGCATTAGGACCTTGCCCTGTTCGTCACTGTAGATATCGGCTGCAAAAGAAATTGAGAAGCAATATAAAAATTGATAGATGCACACCTAATCAATACCGTGGTATCTTTTATTCTGGGCATGACCAGTGCATATGTGAAGACAAATGTGTGTGTATACCTTTCAAATGTGACAGATGTAAAAACTCCTCAGGCCAGTGATGATACAGTAATGGGGATGACCTCGGAGCAGATGTCGCAATTGCAACAAATGCGCAAAGGAGAGGACAAACTCGGGCGATATTTACATTCCTAAACACACAGCATTGTGTGTGACGTTATGTTTTGCGCATGTTTGCCCGTCACTTTCCAGATGCATCGCTGTCACATTTACAAGTAGCATTTTTTTGTCATGTGAACAAACACATAAGATTGGATTTTAAAAAACAATCCAAATTGGGCATCATTCCCTGCAGTGTGAAGTTCTGTGAATGTAGCCTTTCTCATGCTAATGTAGTTTATTCAAATTAATCCAAATCGAAATGATTACAGGGGATGCAACGTGCCACTAATGTCACCTATCAAGCGCACCACGTTAGCAGGAACAAGCGCGGGCAGGTGGTGGGCACCAGAGGGGGCTTCCGCGGATGCACAGTTTGGCTCACTGGTAAGTTTGGACGTGGTAGCTTTGACTTACATCCCCATATTTCTGCATCTTATTGTTTAACAGCAAGATGTTGTCCGCTGTTTTAAGGTCTGTCTGGTGCGGGAAAGACCACAGTGAGCATGGCTCTAGAGGAGTACCTGGTCTGCCACGGGATCCCCTGCTACACCCTAGATGGCGACAACATCCGCCAGGGCTTGAACAAGAACCTGGGATTCAGCCCAGAGGACCGAGAAGAAAACATTCGCCGCATTGCCGAAGTGGCAAGGCTTTTTGCTGACGCCGGCCTCGTCTGTCTCGCCAGCTTCATCTCGCCCTACGGCAGGGTGAGTATAGATTAGGGGTGTGACCAAATATCGATATATCCCGATATTTAACCCTACGATTGATTCTCGATATGCTCTTGCTGTGTATCGTTTTTTTTCATTATTATTAAAATACAGCTGCTATAAATGTCTTCTAGCTCAATGCGTCGCCATTTTACATATCATCCAGGAGGAGCTCCTTGCGATAGTGGTAAAAAAAAAATTGGGCGAAATTCACAGAAGAAGAAAAGAGGAGGAAGGGAAAAAAACATCTGCACAATTCAACATGTCTGGAAAGGAGTAGGAGGAAGCGGCGCTTATTTATTCCTATCCCTTGGCCATGTCTTTTACTAATGCTTCATTGTTACTAGATCTTTTACATGTTGATACTTACAAAAGTTTGTTTGCTTACAATTTGTCATTTGCATTTAGTTCACTTTCTGTGTGAAAAGCAGGCAAAGTGTTGGGGGGGGGATATCAATAAGGAAAAGGTAGGAATACAAATATTACTAATAAAGATAAAAATAAGATAAAAATTTATGAACGTAATTAAATTGGGGACATTAAGAAAAGTGGCATTGAAATATAGGTACAGGAGTACATTTTTGACAAAATTGCACAATTCATGAGTAATTTCTGGATATAGATCAAGTAATAACTTGACATCACATTGGCATTATGATTGTTGAAGTTCTTCAAGCACACTCCCAATATTTTTGCTGACTGTCCCTCACCCTGCAGGATCGTCTGAATGCCAGAAAGATCCACGAGGCCGCAGGGCTGCCTTTCTTTGAGGTGTTTGTGGACGCCCCGCTGGATGTGTGTGAACAGAGGGACGTGAAGGGCCTCTACAAGAGAGCCAGAGCAGGCGAAATCAGAGGTAGGGTGTTTTTCTATGTGACAGTGTGCAGTGCATTTCTAATATTACGACTTTATAACCTGGAAAATAACCTCATTCTCTTAAAATTTGGACTTTTCATGTAAGGCCTACACCACTTGTAATGGGGGTACGTGAATAAAAATGAAAAACAATTAGTGTATAACACTCACAATTACGAGTGCGCCTGAACTCCTCAGGGCGTAAGGAGAATGGAGCAGAAAGGAGACAGAGCATGAAGTTGTTCATTGCTATTTGTGCATTAGATGACCAAATACACCTGTAAGTAAGTAATAAAGTGATTACCTTGTGCATTAAGCGTTTAATCTTGAACACTTCATTTATATTGGTGTTCCAATTCCTGCACGGCGCAACGGTGAAAACCTGTCACTGTGAGTGAGGATTCCCTCCAAAATTAGGCTTTATCGTTGGTTGTATGTATTTTTGTACTTCGGCTACTGCTTTATCGTGATCATTAAACTTTCCTCTTCAATTTGGTATTAAAATGCATGTTAGTTTAATTGTCAACTCATAGGTATGAATGTGAGCATGAAAGGTTGTTTGTGCAGGTTTCACCGGCATTGACTCGGAATATGAGAAACCGGAGGCCCCCGAGCTCGTGCTGAAGACAGACATGTGCAGTGTGAACGAGTGCATCCAGCAGCTGGTTGACCTGCTTCAGGAGAAGGTACAGTATGTGAACGTTACCACCGTTTTATGAGGACACACGTCATTGAGCAATCTTTTGCCTCGCTTTTGCAGGACATCGTGCCTGTTGATGCCACCTATGAGGTAAAAGAGTTGTATGTTCAGGAGAACCAACTGGACCTGGCCAAGGCTGATGCAGAGACGCTGCCCACTCTTCAGATTGGGAAGGTACATCTAATTGTTCTATCATCCATCTATCCATCCAACAAAGTTGTTGATGGTGATGATGTGACCGTCAGGTGGACTTGCAGTGGGTACAGGTTCTGGCTGAAGGCTGGGCCACTCCACTCAACGGCTTCATGAGGGAGCGGGAGTATCTTCAATGTCTCCACTTCGACTGTCTACTAGACGGTAACATAAGCCAAATATGTTTTGGTAGAGGAAAGGACAAAAGTTCTTGGTGTACACCAGAATAGCCACTAGGTGGAGTCGAGATCTCACAAAATGGTCAGCTCAAGCACCCTTTAGTCACTTTTTCATCGCACAAAGTAGAGGCCATTCAATTTTACATAACCCTCAGCCTATTTGTGAGTACTTGTGATTATTGACATTATTTATATTTAGAACATTGAGTGTGTCCTGACTAAAAAAAAGTACTAACTTCTTGCCACAAACTGCACAGTCATCACTAAAGTTATAACATTGTGGCTGAAAAGTTGATTTACATTTTTTTTTTTTTTAGAGCGGTGGTCTTGCAACAGTAAGGACAGTTTGTACTGAACTTTATTTTGGCAAAAAAAACAGAATCACATTTTGTTTTGAGTGCAATTACAGCAACTTATCAAGCTTCATGAACGTTCCAAGTACAAAAGTCTATTTTCTTCTATTCCCTGTTTGACATTTTTCCAATTCCTGAACTGCGTGTGTTGTCGCGCCAAACGTTTTGTTATACACACAGACAGTTCAATAAAAAATACACACAGGCAGTTAAATAAAAAAATACTTTTTTTTTGAGAATTAGCATAGATGGTATATCATTTTCAGATCTTGGCAAGCTTAGACAACATCTGTCACTGAAGGAGGGGAAGAAAAGCATAAATGCATACAGAGCCAGAGATAAGAGTTCAGCGCACAGAACAATTGTGCATGTGACTGATATTATACCACAGAAATATGTAAATGAGGTGTCTAGAATCCTAGATTGACATCTAGTTCAGCATGCCAGTGAACTGTTGTGAAACGAATTCCTCTCTGACAACTTCCATCAAAGCTATACAAGGCCCCTGTGAACTTTACTGTGAAAATAAACTAAGTCCAATTTGTGTCTGCCTCGCTGGCTTGTGGGAGTTTTAATTTGAAGCAGCTGCTTGGTCAGCGCATTGGGACAAAACGAGGGTCCACCGGGTCACCACCTAATGCCACGAAACCTTCAGAATCAATAGATGAGAAATCTGTTTGCGAGAAGCCCAAGTGAGCATTTTTGGCCACAGTTGACACCTAAAATCCAGTTGGAGGTGGACCTGGCTGGTTCTGACACCATTGCTCATACATGAGCACCCAGCCTTGGGGTGTTTTATAATCAATCTGCATTCCTACCTTGGCTACAGGTGGTGTCATTAACCTGTCGGTGCCGGTGGTGTTGCCGGTGGCTTCAGAGGATAAAGAACGCTTGGACGATGTGACGGCCGTGTCGCTGGTCTACGAAGGCAAGCGGGTGGCCATACTTCGCAACCCTGAGTTCTACGAGCACCGCAAGGAGGAGCGCTGTGCTCGCCAGTGGGGCACCACCTGCAAGAACCATCCCTACATCAAGGTCAGTGCCTGGATACTAGCTCGAATTGATGATCGGAAAAAAAAAGCAAAAAGGTGGAAAAAAGCAGGCCCTGAGAAAGACGCTTCGTTGTGGACAAAAGGCAATGAAAAATATACGTTTCTGTAAATTAAAAAAGGCCGTGTTTGTTTGGACATGGCCTTAGCAACACAGGTGGTGCTGCTCAATCTTAACTGACACAACAGGGTAACTCCCAGGTTGGACTTGGTTTGAAAGGAGCACAGTTTGACGCCTTCACTCACTATTTGCCATGATGGGCAAGTGTGCTGTTAAAACGTGGGGAAAAAAATATTTTTGCACCTAAAGCTGTCATCCAAAATCCAAATGCTCAAACAGTGCAGACTGGTCTCCCTCTGCACCTCCCTAGAATCAGCACTGATAAAACGCAGATCCAGTGTGGCGTCTTCACTTTGCTAATGGAAAGACTGAACACAGATGAGCTGGGTTGAGCTTTCCTGGAGTTTTGATCTCTGATCCGGTTTGTGTCCAGTCTGGTTTGGAAGGTGTTATGTTTGGGGTGTACACACACTCTGATCCATAGCCAAGCATGCCGCATGTCCCCTCCTTTGACACAACTAGAATAGGTGGGTCAAGGAACGGCACATGGATGCACGCCAGCCACATAGCCATTTCATAGAATGACTGTAATGGTAAGTTATGCCCAGTTCTTAAAGATAAGACATTTCATAATCGACATTAAATGCAGAGACATGAAATAAGCCTAAAGTCAAAACCATGGCAGGCATGTGTAACAGATAACAGCCAGTGTGGCTGTGTGGTCATACATTAGTAAACCTCACCCCCTAAACCTTAAGAGCCACGCGGGTCGTCGAGTTGACAGTCTCAGCATTTAGCGAACGCTTGCAAAATAGAGATACAGGCAGTCCTCGTGTTATGACGTTTCTTGTGTTGCACTCCTATAAATGATCAAAAACTTAGTTTCAAACTAAGTGGAACTAAGACTTGGTGACTTACTGGAATCAGATGAACTCAAAATAAGACTGGAAATAATCCACAAAGTCAGGTAAATTTCAGTGATACAGCAATATAGAAGTGGTGGGACAAGCAAATGGGCCAGAGCACAAAAACACAGTGTGCATGCAGGACAGCGGGAGCCAGGAGAGGGACGAGGAGGGACGTGTGCCCGAAACACAGCAGCCATTTTTAATTTTAGCATCTTTGTCTCACCTTGTTTGTCCTCAGACACCTATTTAGCCACACCTGGGTGTGTGTGCTCAGCCTGCTTTCATTAAAGTGTCACTCAGTAACGATTGTGTGCAATGTACAGTATGTGCTTAACACGCACACCGGAGACAGTCTCTCAACACACCTCAAACTTTTTCTTCATCCGTAGCCTTTCCTGACAGGAACAACCTGCTCTGTATTACGTGCACTTTAAGCCACTTTCCTGTTTACCTGTTGGCCAGTCAGACAGGAGCCCTCTTGCTCTGAAAACCTGGCGCAGTGCTTGTTTATTTGCCTAAGCCCTCCACGCGTTTGAACCCGCCCCCTGCGATGAATCAACATAGCACACGTGCGCAGTGATTCATGAATGCAGACGGTCCCCCCTTCTCCAAAATAAACAGAGCAGTCGATCTCTGCACAGGATAAGGATGTTAAACGCTTTCCTTGACTCGTCCACAGATGAGCTTTACACGGGAGGGAATTAATTAGCAGGCAGGGAAACAAATCAAGTGAATAACAGAGTTTCCCCTAGGATTTTTTTGAGCTGTGGTCGTGGGCTGCATGGGAGGCGGCATGCCGCCGTTGTGTCGTGCCGCTGCTGCGTCGCTGTGGCAGGAATTAAAAAAAATATTTTAATTTACTGTCGGTAATAATGTCAACATTAAAGTTTGTTTCCACAGGTTTGAACAACAAATGCATAAATGAACTTTAAATACCTTTCTCTCTGCCTTTTCTTCCACTCCTTATCTGTCAAGTGCCAACAGGGCACAGGCGATTCTGGTGCATGCTCTTTCAAAATGAAGTGTAGTGAAACGTTTTTACGATATCTGACCGCTATTTTATTTCATATTTATTAAGTGTGGTCAACATGTAACTAATAGGCTATACATGTACTGTATCTACATAGCACAGGGGTGCTCACACTTTTTCAGCCTGTGGGGTACTTCGTCCCAAAGATCTACCTCCAACTATAAACATAGATAATACTGTATATATATATATATATATATATATATATATATATATATATATGTGTGTTTGTTTTATTTATAAATATGAGTATTTATGTACATTGTAAATGTATATCAGAGGTGCACACAATCAAATTGACCTATCTCTTACTATAAAACAAATAGCATATATAAAATCTAAGCGGTAAACTTTGCAACTGCTATAGTAAATACTAAGGATTATTGTTTCACATTCGCAGTTTAAAACTTTACAGGTCATCAAAATAGTTGATATTGTTCAGTAATACACAATTCAAAACAATATGGCAATAAAGATAATTACACATAATTCCTCAATAGCTGTGTACATAAACTTATACGAGAAATGAAAAGGATTATGCAAAAGACAATGCAACCGTAGTCAAGGCAACATATTAAAAAGCTTTCAGCAATGGGCACATTTCCAATTCATGGTAAAATAGTAGTTTAACCAATTAACCTTCGAGAAAACACATTTCTATAGTAGAGTTCATGACGCAAACCGCAGCCATGAAACAATTTACTTTTTTTTTTCTACCAAAGTAGTCGCTACAAGTGAATGGATAACTTTTGTTATAGATATAAGCATCTTACCGCTGAGTTAGTTTATCCGTAATCAGAATAATAAAGACCAAAGTTGCCATTATCCGTGTGTGCCTGCCGACATCTGTTCTCCACGCTTTTTTTATGCCTCCGCTGCGACACAGGAGCAAATCAGGAGGGGGCTTAATGTCAGAAGACGGATGTCATATGACATCTACGACGTGACAGGAATGATGAAGGTGACACGCGACCAACACTACCTTTGCGATTGGGGAACCCCTGATATAGCATATACAGGGAGTGCAGAATTATTAGGCAAGTTGTATTTTTGAGGATTCATTTTGTTATAGAACAACAACCATGTTCTTAATGAACCCAAAAGACCCATTAATATCAAAGCTGAATATTTTTGAAAGTTGGAGTGGGGCTTTTTTAGTTTTAGCTATTTTAGAAGGATATCTGTGTGTGCAGGCAACTATTAGTGTGCATAATTATTAGGCAACTTAACAAAAAACAACTATATACCCATTTCAATTATTTATTTTCACAGCTCAACATTCACAAATATACATTTCTGACATTCAAAAACAAAACAAAAACGAATCAGTGACAAATATAGCCACCTTTCTTTGCAAGGACAATCAAAAGCCTGCCATCCATGGATTCTGTCAGTGTTTTTATCTGTTCACGATCAACATTGCGTGCAGCAGCAACCACAGCCTCCCAGACACTGTTCAGAGAGGTGTACTGTTTTCCCGCCTTGTAAATCTCACATTTGATGAGGGACCACAGGTTCTCTATGGGGTTCAGATCAGGTGAACAAGGAGGCCATGTCATTAGTTTTTCTTGTTTTAGACCCTTCCTTGCCAGCCACGCTGTGGAGTACTTGGATGCTTGTGATGGAGCATTGTCCTGCATGAAAATCATGTATTTCTTGAAGGATGCGGACTTCTTCCTGAACCACTGCTTGAAGAAGGTGTCTTCCAGAAACTGGCAGTAGGACTGGGAATTGAGCTTGACTCCATCCTCGACCCGAAAATGCCCCACAAGCTCATCTTTGATAAAACCAGCCCATTCCAATACCCCACCTCCACCTTGCTGGCGTCTGGAGCTCTCTGCCCTTTACCGATCAAGCCACGGGCCCATCCATCAGGGCCATCAAGACTCACTCTCATTTCATCAGTCCATAAAGCCTTAGAAAAATCAGTCTTGAGATATTTCTTGGCCCAGTCTTGACGTTTCAGCTTGTGTGTCTGGTTCAGTGGTGGTCGTTTTTCCAGCCTTTCTTACCTTGGCCATGTCTCTATTCTCTACCTTGGACTCTATTGCACACTTTGTGCTTTTGGGCACTCCAGTAATGTTGCAGCTCTGAAATATGGCAAAGCTGGTGGCAAGTGGCATCTTGGCAGCTGCATGCTTGGCTTTTCTCAGTTCATGGGCAGTTATTTTGCGCCTTGGTTTTTCCACACGCTTCTTGCGACCCTGTTGACTATTTTGAGTGAAACACTTGATTGTTCGATGATCACGCTTCAGAAGCTTGGCAATTTTAAGAGTGCTGCATCCCTCTGCAAGATATATCACTATTTTTGACTTTTCGGAGCCTGTCAAGTCCCTCTTCTGACCCATTTTGCCAAAGGAAAGGAAGTTGCCTAATAATTATGCACAGTAATAGTCACCTGCACACACAGGTATCCTTCTAAAATAGCTAAAACTAAAAAAGCCCCACTCCAACTTCCAAAAATATTCAGCTTTGATATTAATGCATCTTTTGGGTTCAATAAGAACATGGTTGTTGTTCTATAATAAAATTAATCCTCAAAAATACAACTTGCCTAATAATTCTGCTCTCCCTGTATGTCCATCCATACACTGTATTACCTAACATTGTTTTCACATTTTAAAAAATCCAAGGTGTGGCGGCATTTACTGAGCCGTGGCACCCCAGCACGATCCATTACATGTAGCGGAAACCCTGAACTAATGATGGTTTCATGTAGGCACAATCTTCAAACACACCTCTGAAAATGTTCCCTTTTGTGTTGAGCCTTGACTTCTTCCTGTTTTTTACTTGTAGAAGAAGTTAATTCCCACAGTGGGGAAGTTCAGTTTCTGCAGTAAAAGTCTGCAGAAATTTTCTGACAGACTCTCAGCAGCAGACATAGGCTATAACTCCTAGGTGACATTTTTTATGAAGCTCAAGACGGGAGAAATCTCTTCAAAGTGTTTTATTGTGGATCCATTTAGTTTAAGGTTGCGGCCAAGTCGGGAGTCGTCACGCTAGGGTTGCCTTGACTATTTAACAACGCCAGAGAATTTGATTTAAACAGCAGTGTGCCCACTACTTCGGACTCGATAAGTCTGGACTTTATTAGACCTCAGCTTGGCACCGCTCCAGCACCGTGCAGCTTTTACGGTTGTCTCTAGTCTGGATTATCTTTGAATTTGTGTCCACTGCCCTGACCCTTGCGGATCCAATATTTCAGATGGTGATGGAAAGCGGCGACTGGCTGGTCGGCGGCGACCTGCAGGTGCTGGACCGGATATACTGGGACGACGGACTGGACCAGTACCGACTGACACCCACCGAGCTCAAGCAGAAGTTTAAAGAAAAGAATGCAGGTGTGTCAGAGACACCTGACACAGCAGTTGTAAATACCAGTGAGCCAGCAAATTTGCCACAGCTGGCATTAAGTCACCTTTGCTTTTCACACAAAACTCATGGAAGATGGGACAATGCTGTCCTTTCACACAGCACCACGGTGTCCCACCATCATATATTTAGATGTGTTACGATACTTCAGTGTCTGGTGTGTTTAAAATGCTTGTCAGAGACAGTTGCTTTCAACACAACAAGGGATAGAAGTCAGCATCTTGCGAACAGGCTTCAGAGTTTCCCCTTTCATTTATGCTAGGGGCATGCTGCGGATTTTGACGTTGTGGATTATTTTCTTTTGATTTCTTTTATAAAAGGTGACAGTGAATAACAATCACATTACAGTCATTCTGTGACTCGGCTATGCTGTCCACTTGCACCTTTGCCGACCCTCTACTTCCCGCCTCCTCCCAAAGCTGCAAACTAAGGGGACACACTGGGCTACATCACGCCTGTTTCTGCCGTTTATACAGAAGACCAACACAGAAAAATCCCACTCATATAATCAAAGATTCAACCAATCTACTTTTGCCTCCACAGATGCCGTGTTTGCCTTCCAGCTGCGCAACCCAGTACACAACGGCCATGCTCTACTGATGCAGGACACCCACAAGCGTCTAACCGAGCGGGGATACCGCCGACCCGTCCTGTTGCTGCACCCACTGGGGGGCTGGACCAAAGACGACGACGTGCCCCTACCCTGGCGAATGAAGCAGCATGCCGCCGTGCTAGAGGAGGGCGTCCTGAATCCAGACTCTACCATCGTCGCCATCTTTCCCTCGCCCATGATGTACGCCGGCCCGACGGAGGTTAGTGTTCTGCTCACTCTCTGAATTATTAGTCTTGTGTGGGTGTCGTTTTTTAATTTGTCTCTCCCTCGGCAGGTTCAGTGGCACTGCAGGGCTCGAATGGTGGCCGGTGCCAACTTCTACATTGTGGGCCGTGACCCCGCCGGCATGCCGCATCCTGACACAGGGAAGGACCTGTACGAGCCCACCCACGGGGCCAAAGTCCTCACCATGGCTCCAGGCCTCATCACCTTGGAGATTCTTCCCTTCAAAGTCGCCGCTTACAACAAGCTCAAAAGAGCGATGGACTTCTACGAGCCCAAAAAGTAAGTACTGTGCTGTACACAAACATTAACAAAGTTGCTCCTAATCTCCAGAAACGTGCTCTCAGTTAAAGCGAGCAAATGCTTACTAAGGTCACGCAAGTAATGTTTGTCGAGACACAATGAGACATAACCTGCAGCATCCAGTGTTACAACTCTAGCTAACTCTAACTCTGCTAGCTGGTCGGGGAATGTTGATAATGACCACGGCTTTTGATCAGGAACATTCAGTGCACATGGGAGGTCTGTGAGACTCGTGCTTGGCCAAATTCATCCCAAAGTATTGGTTAAACCGCTAAAACCACGATCAAAACTGGAATCCCTCACAGAAGAATCTCATAAAATTTACATTCATATATTGATTTGTGCTATCACAACATGGCATCCTAACACGAGAAGAAGTGTGGGCGACGACAGCTAAGCGACTCCAGTGAGTCTGACGGCATTACAAAGGATCTAAATGAAATTTGAAGCTCCATCACAAAAATGAAAGTGCAACTACAAAGTTTAGACTTATTGAAGAAACTGTCAGATGATGTGGAAGAGCTGAAACAGTCACTAGACTTTCAAACGGCACTTGTGGATGTGCTAAAGCAGGAAAATGCTACGCTAAGGGCACAGGTAAATCACTTCAAACAGCAAACTGCTGAAATCCGAAATGTAAATGTAAAACTCACTCAAGACATCAGACAAATAATGCTTGAAGTCTAGTATGATGTCAAACTATGATTTTATTTTTAACTTTTAATTTCAGTCAAATACAGTCCCAAATTGCTTTTGGGATGGTATTACTGGCCAGGTTTTTTCTTAGTTATTGATTTTTCTTTGCTACTGCTTGATTGGTGATTTTTTTAAATATTTTTTTATTTCTGGTTCTTTTATTTCTTTTTACCTGTCTTTCTCCTTTTTTTGTCTTTTTTTGTGTGTATTAGTGTATTTTTCCTTTCCTATTTTTTCCTCAGTATGTTTGGTTTGTTATTTAATTATTTGTTTTGGTGGGTAAAAGATAGTGGGTGGAGGGCAGCAAAGGGGCTGGGAGGAGAGGAAAACACTATAGAAACATGTAATGAGAAGACGCATTTAAAATGTTTTTCTTAGTTTTTTTCATTCTGTTTTGTATGTGTTAAGCACAAGGGAGAAAATCTATTAATTCAAACAATATAAGTTACTACAATGCATAGAAAGGGTTTGAGAATTCTCTCTTGGAATGTAAATGAACAAGTGAAACAAAGAACAATTCTAAATGATTTAAACAATCTCTCTACCGATGTTGCCTTTTTACGCGAAACACTTTTGAAGACTGAGAATTTAAAATATTTTAAAAAGGGATGGGTTGGGGAAACAACTGGCTCTCGAATGCCGTCAAAAGGAGCTGGTGCTGCAATTTTGTTTTATTTTTTTATAAATAGTATAGTTTTAGATCCAGCGGGTAAATATATGTATATTGTTTGATAGGTAACAATGTTACATTTGTAAATTTATATGCACCAAATGACGATAAAGCCTTTAAATTGGCAGATTATGTTCACTCTGTTATTATTATGGGTGGGGATCTAAATTTAATACATCCTAATATTGATAATACTGGTAAGAATGTTAGACCTAAGAAATCATTTTTTTTTCTGTTTTGAAAGTGATGCAAACTTTAAACCTGGTAGAAATTTGGAGTACATTAAATCCAGATGAGAGGGATTTTACTCTTCATTCTAACAATCAGTCCTTTTCCAGATTTGATATGTTTTTTGTGCCTAAGGCAATTGTAGAAAACGTAAAAAATTCACCCAATAATTATTTCTGATCATGGTCCAATTTAAATTGATGTAAGTCTTTTGCCAGTAAATAGTAGACAATGGAAAATTAATATTTCTCAATTAGAAAGTGATGAAAGTAAATTACGAATGACAAGATTTATTTCTGATGTAGAAATAATTATGATTCAGTCTCTGACATTTCCACCATATGGGAAACACTTAAGTGTTGTATAAGAGGAAAACGTATTAGGATGGCAAGTTTAGAGAATAAAAAGCAACGTGCTGAGGCAAATAAATTATTGAATGAAATCAAACAATTGCAGGACTAATTGTCAAAAAAAATATAATCAGCATACATGGATCAAACTTTGTAAGCAAAGAATGGAATATAATAATATAATAGAATATAAGGTTGACTATAAACTGAATGGAGCAAAATTTTAATTTTATGAACACAACAAACAAACTGGAAAGCTCCTTGCTTTAACGTTAAATAAGCAGATGACTAGGAATCTTAGATCTAATATTTGGCTTCCAGATGGTGATATTTCTGCCGAACCAGAGCAAATGAATGAAATGTTTAGAATTTTTTATGAAAATGAATATAAACGTGAGCGTGATAGTGGCATAGAAGTCATGCAGACATACAGTATCTGAATGAAATTCAACTTCCATCATTAGTAGAGGCTGCCAAAAAAGCACAAGAGGAACCTATAAAAAGAGATGAAATTCAAAAAAACTATAGATTTATTTTGTAAAAATAAATCGCCTGGTCCAGACAGTTATATTGCAGAATTTTATCAAATATTTAGTGATGATTTGTCTCCTCCTACATAGTGTATTTCATGTTACACACCATGCCAAAGGTCTTCCTCATTCTGCAGCAGTTTGTACTGACTGTTGATGCGAAGAAGGCTTTGACTGCCTAAATTGATCATTTACGTTTTGTACATTGCAGAAATTTGGATTTGGAGCTAATTTTATTAAATGGCTTAATGATGAATATAATATACCGATACTGAGAAGTAACATTTTTAAAATGCAATACAAAAAAAAGTGTATCCTTTGAAAGTATGACTTGTACCAAACACAAACTGGAGGATACACTTTTTAATGAAGATGTGATTAAGAAAAATGTCATTAAAAGGTTTCATGGAATAATAAATTCGACCTCATACTAGGAATGCAAATAATATATGTATTAACAAATTGATTACTGATTAGGTTATTTTAGAAAATGATATACTGTATCATGGAGTGATATTTGGGAAAAATGCCAAGCAGCCCTTTAGACATTTAAAAAATAGGCTGTGTCAAATAAAATTCTAAATAGATTGTATTTTACACCCTCTCAGTTTGGGCAGACATCCCAGTGACACCACAAACCTGTATTCTTAGAGATCTGCATCAATTTAGCAACGTGTCATCAAAGAATAAGAATGCATGTTTATCACTATGCAATTATAACACCAACAAAATGGCTAGATGCTGATAGTCCAGCTCACAATGATTGGTATACACATGCTATGGACGTATCATCATTAGAAAGAACTGCATTTACATTAGATAATAGTGAGTCAGAGTCTTTAGAAGTATGGGATCCATGATATGAATTTATTTTAACTATTAAATAGACTTAAAATGGAAGGGGGTAAATGGCGAAAGTGGCTCAACAAACCCAGGCTTTGTGCTCAAGATGCAACTCGACAACCATCAATCATGCTTAACTGGTCCCGCGTCAGTGCTTATCAACTTACTTTGTCAAATCCGGTTTTCTGCTTTGTGCTAAGTGCGTGTTCACATGAAAGGAGGCATTTGACGTCATATTATTCTACTTCCGCTCAAAAGTGAAGCGATAGCACCCAGCGTATTTGACAAAAAAATGAGTAAGTAATTATTATGGAGCGTTATGAGGAGTTCCCAAAAGATTATGACTGCTAAAAGCAATAGTCGCCGCCAATACAGCGAGGGAGGACTGCTGTGAATGCGCAAGTTGACACAGATAATTATTAAAAACTATACCCTACTAGTCTTTTCATTTATCAACACTCAACAACATATCCAATTTATAAAAAAAAAAAAAAAAATACACTGGATCAACAACTTCCGTTTTTGATGTTATAGTTTCATGAAATATTTTAATCTGCTGTATCTCGTTGTGACCACTAGATGACAGTGTTTTGCGTGTGACGTGTTTTGTAACGACTTTTAACATGTTTTTCCTTTTTATATTAAAACAATTGTTTTAGTGCAGTTGATTGATGCCTCAGAGTGTTTATTCCTCCAGCAAATATTGTAATAAAAGAAGACTAACGGGTGGGGTACTCGCAAGGACTCCTGTGACATTTACATCTGCTAACATTAATTATTAATATTTCATATTTTAATTTATCATATTTCATTTTTGGTGCTCGCTTGAGCATATCTAGCTTATTCCCTCCGTTGAAAATTATCTCGCTTATAGATTGATAATATAATCAGGGAATGCTCTTTTGAAATTAATTTTTTTTAAAATTATTATTCATGTCCCCTCAGGAACCTCGTAAGTTCTCAATAAATGGTGACGCCATCTCGGAATTAGTTAAACCAGGGGTCACCAACGTGGTGCCCGTGTGCACCAGGTAGCCCCCCACGACCACATGAGGTGCCTGCAAGCCTGCTTTTCATTCAGGTTTTCAGTTAATAATGAAAGAACAGTAGAAAGAAATGTATTCTGAAATACAAAATGTGAGTTGTGGACACCAGCATTTTGTTCATTCTGGTAAAACAAGCATATTTGCTTTGTTTGTGTTTAAAATAAGCTCTGAAAATAAATATTACAAACATGAGTAGCTCTTGGCCATTTTCATTTTGTAAAAGTAGCTCTCACAAGGAAAAACGTTGGTGACCCCTGAGTTAAACAGTGAAACAGTGGCACTTTCATAGCCCATTTTAAGCTGAAAGCCTGGACATAACCTGGTCCCGACCAGGCTATGAGCTTAGCCTAAGTTACCATGGTGACAGAGCTGCTTTAAAAGAGAGGTACCTTCGCTGAACACGCGAGTCTGGCTTTCCACTCAACACAGCTCGCTAACCCACTAAACTCTCTTCGCAGAATACCCCCTAAGTTTTCTTCCTTATGTAAGTGGAATTGTATGATTTTCAAATATAAATGAATGAATGATGGCTGCAGTGAGATGCAATGCAAGTGTAAACCGTTGGGACTGTTGTTATTATTGATGGTGGTGGGTTTGTGGGTGGTTGTAGTAATGACGAGGATCGTAAGACTGTTATAATTTTTATGGAGTATTTTTCTCTCTTTTTTTTTTTTTTGCTTGTTACTCTAGGTTTGATGCTTTGATAGAAAAAAAGTTTATTATTATTATAGTTTATTATTTATTATTCTTGTTGTGATTGTTATTATCATTATTATTGTAATTGTTGTTATAATTGGTTTTGTTTGTATTTTTGGGTAGTTTATTAGTGTGTCTGTGTGGATTTTTGTCTCTTTGGGTGTTGTGGAGCTGGACTGGGGTGGATGGGGTTGTTGTTTCTTTTTTCTATCCGTTGTTGATGAAATTTCAAAAAAGGAACATTCAGAGCACAAGTCTGCATAGAACATGTTCAGTCTGCAATTACAAGCTGACAGTCACTTTTTAAGAAGTCATGGTTCCGTTCACAGCAACCTGCTTTGAATTTGAATACTAATGTCCCTCAAACAATGTGCCTAGACCTGTACACAAATAGCGGTGCCTTACTGCTGTCACACAATCAGGTCACATCAATAAGCTTCATTAGTCAACACACTGCATGATATACGTACTGAAATGTCTACTCTCTTAACGACTAATCAGTGGACTGCAGTGTGTCAAGAGCCACTTCTGCTTCTAATATAACACCGAATATAAATGTCCCTCAAACAATGTGGCTGTGGGCTTATGGCTCCGTATGGGTCACATTATGAGATCCTTTGTGTGTGTGTCATGTTTTGCGTCATGGCATCAGCAGAATGACAAACCACCAACCACCGCATGCCAGTTGTTCAAAATAAGAACTGATATCGACTCAAAATAAGCAACAATCTGACGACAAATAGCTGTGCCTACAGGCGCTACATGCTAGAAGTATAGTGTGAATCTTTTTTAAATTATGTCACTGCAATAAGGTTCATTAGTCAAGACGCTGCATGATGTATGCTAAGGGAATCTGGATTATCATACTCTCTTAGAGCCTTGTTACTTATGACAAAAATCACATTTTAGAGAAGAACTCAGTAGACTTCAAAATAATCTAGAAAATTCATCTCTGTGGCACACTCGCTCAAATAAAGACGTGTCATATACAGTGGTGCCTTGGTTAGTGTCATTAATCCGTTCCAGAAGGTCTGACTCAAACCAAAACGGACTCTAAGCAAGACAAGTTTTTCCATAGAGAATAATGTAAATCCAATTAATCCATTTCAGACACCCACACATTTTAACGCAAATAGAATTACAAATTCAAATGAATGGAAAAGAGAACATTTAACATCACTTTTACCTTGGTTTAACTCTTTGCAAACAACAACCAGTGAGGGGAGGGTTGTAGTGGGATCCACAAAGTTAGAGAAATTTCAGTGATACATTAATATAGAAGTGGTAGTACAAGCAAACTGGCCAGAGCGCAGGAGAAGGACGAGGAGGGATGTGTATGAGTATACCCTAAACACAACAGCCATTTTTAATTTTAGCATCTTTGTCTCGCCTTGTTTGTCCTCAAACGCCTGTTTAGCCACACCTGAGCGCGTGTGCTCAGCCTGCTGTCATTAAAGTGTCACACAGTAACAATTGTGTGCAATGTACAGTATGCACTAAATCCAATTAATTTGTTCCAGACATCCACACATTTTAATGTAAAAATAATTACAATTGACAAATGAATGGACAAGTGAACATTTAACAACACTTTTACTTGATTTAACTTTTCACAAACAACAACCAGAGAGGGGAGGGTTTGTTATTGGATTTTGCAGAGAGGGACGGGGAGAAGAGGAGATTATGCTTGGAGGGCAATCCCTTTTTTTTACGGTCACTGCACTCATGTGGCACAAAAAATCTATACCAAGAGGTCTGTTAATGACTTTTTAACATGCACAGTTTTACAAAAAAAACAATGAATGAACATTTAACATCATTTTTACCTGCAGTGAACACCCTTGGCAAACAACAACCATAAAGGGGAGGGATGGAGGAGTTTGGAGGCGCGTTTGTCCGCACTTGCAGCCCTGCCACGCTGTGTATGCCTGCTCTTTTTTGTTGTTGTTTTTTAAACCAGCCTCTGCTGAGTCGTCAACAGACTCACTCCTTGCAGGTGTTTTCTTTGTTAGATCCGCATGCAGCGGCCTCGCCTCTGAAACAGTGTCTCCGAGGTGTCACCATAGTAATTACAGGTTGTCCTCAGGATGCGTTCAAGTTCTGTTGCTAGACTGCGATGTAAGTTGAGTTTTGGTGTAAGCCAGAGCTTGTACACAAATTTGAACTAAATGAACTCCTAAGTCACTCACACTGTACAGTGAACACACAAAGTGCATACAATACAGTAATACAACTTTAGTAAAGTAATAGAATATTAGGGATGCTCCAATCAGGTTTTTATGCTGCAGATACCACTAATCCATTAGTGAAATCGGACGATACAGATACCGATCACATAGATTAAGTGGACGTTTTTAAACAAAAAACCTTAAAAAACATTTTTCAAATCTTATTTCAACCAAAACAAAGTAAATGTTTGTTTTACCAGAACATTAACAAAATGCTGGTATCCACAACTCACATTTTGTATTTCATAATGCATTTCTTTCTCGTGTTCACATATTAACTGAAAACATGAATGAAAAGCAGGCTTGCAGTCACCTCGTGGTCGTGGGGGGATCCCTTGTGCCCGCGGGCACCACGTTGGTGACCGCTGGGCTATATCATATGAAAAGGGAACCATAAAATTTAGACAGTGACATATTTGACATACTTTTTCAAAATCACTAGTGAAACTTCAGGTGCCTTCTTTAAGGAGACTTTGGATGCAAGATCATCCAGCAGGACGCCAGGCAGTCGGCAAACCCGGTTTCCTCCACCGCCATGTCCGGCGAATCCAACCACTGTTGGGGCTACGATCGATGACAGCTGACGATCACATCGGAAGCTGCGAAAACTCACCACACCGTGCCAAGTGGCCGCCCCCCAAATGCTGCACCAAACTAAAGCTTTTTAAGACGTGTTGTGCAGGGTGCAAAACTTAAATCATTCTCACAACGACAGGATGTCTCACACGGCAGACATGCTTGTTGTGGCTTTGTGAAGGGAAAGTGGGCGGGAGATGGTCGTTATAGGCTGGTTGCCGCAATGGGGGCGGAGCTGATTGGCGAAGGGGATTGGCGTTTAAAAGCAAGTATCGGCATATGCCAATACCATTGTTTTTCATGAAAATCGGCCGATCTGTGGCCGATCTATCGGAGCACTCCCATAAAATATAAAAAATGATGACAAATAAAAGCCAAAGTATTAGCCATTTTTCCATCTTAATATTAAGACCACAACACAGCTTAGTTATTATTGTTGCTTTCACAGGAGCAGAACTTTTAACATAAGTAAAATAAGGTTATTTAGTTTATTAAAAGAGACGTGTTCTATGAGAAATGTATCCATAAATGACTTGTGTTGTGCTCTGGAGCTTCAATGTATACAGTATATATACAGGCTTGAACTGTACTGCTGTTGGCAGAATATCAATACGGCAATGTATTATATCATTTTCTCTTCTGCTCGCATTGAAACCCAAAGTGACCTCCATGTTTATGTTCTCACCGCAGCCATCAAGATTACGACTTCATCTCGGGAACACGCATGCGCAAGTTGGCTCGCGAGGGGGCCAACCCTCCGGACGGTTTCATGGCGCCAAAGGCCTGGGCCGTGCTGAAGGAGTACTACAAGTCACTGGAGAAGGCCTAAAAAGTCCAGTTAGGACGAAGGAGCTGAAAGCTGGGGACGCTGGTTTCTATTGATCTTTAAGCAGGTGGATGTTGGGACCATTCATCACATTGTCACAGCTTTGTCACACATACTGTATGTACTTTATTTGATCTTAGGACATAGTTTACTCAACACCTGGCAGGGTTAAGGGGTATCTGGTTAGGGCTAGGGTAGCTAAGAGCTATTTTTAAGCAGCTTTAAGTGTATGTTCTAATTCGAAAGGTACTGAGGGGCGATGAGGGCCAAACAAGTTGGTTTCTACTGTAACCTTGTACGTTAATTGTAAATGTTGAGTGCCTTGGTCAAACGCTTGCCTTCAAAAAGTCAGACGTGCATGACAGAATCAGGACACGCCCACTTCCTGTCCAACAGTCCAACAGCGCAAGAGCTGTATTTATAATGAAGACCTACTGTCAACAACCATCACATTTAACCTCTTTTTATGTGTATTTATTTTCCTAACACTGCTATCATTTGAACTCTATTTTCCATGTAGTGTTGTGCCTCCTGGCTATTTTGTTACAGTTGATATTTCATCTCTAATCAGATGTTTCATGTTCACCATCATGGGATGTGATTTGTAATCTTCCTTGTCCAATAAACCATTTCTAAGTAGAGAAAAATATTCATTCATTGCATCCTCACAGTGTTAAGTGGCACTTGTGAGGTTACACATGTCACTGTAGGCTTGTTTATGTTCTGATAGCATTCACCCTAACACCCCCTCCCCACCCCCATCCCCGCTGTCACTCCATCAGCTGTGTATTGAATTAGACCCTCCAGTGACCCCAATCAGTTTCATGTGCTCGTGCTCGACGTGCATTGCGAACTGCAGCTGGCGCACAGATGCAGCACTGCCGTGGAGGAGTTACCACCCCCTCCCTCCATCCTTGAATGCTCCATCAAACCCAAGCTAAAATCTAATGAAGACCTTAGTTTTTTTTAACAGTTTATGCTCTCAAGTCATGGTCTTTTTATTTTTATTATCCTCAAGCATCTTGTTTAATCAGCCCAACATGGTTGCTAAATAGAAATCATCACATCATTTCTGTTCCCATAATGTTACGCTTTTATGCTCATAGAATTTACAGCTTCTTTCTCAAAAAAGAGGCCTTCATTCTCATAACATGACAACTTTTTATTTATTTAACAAATTTCAGGATTGTCATTACTGTAAAGTACTATCAAACAGCTATAAAATTTTTTCCTGTAATATTCTGACTTTCATTTACCACCGTAATTTCCCGTGTATAAGCCGCTACTTCTTTCTTAAACTTTAAACCCTGTGGCTTATACAGCGGTGCGGCCAAGTATGGACATGTTCTAATCTCGTGACATCTTTTTTACTTCAGAACTACGGCAAATTGTTAAAATATTGTGCCTCTCGCGACTCAATGAGGAAACAGGAGCTCTTTCTTTGGCAGGAGCCAATCATGATCTATAAGTGAACACACGATGAGAAGGTCAGCCTGACTCACTGAAATCTTAGGAAGAATGCTAAAATCATCACACAGCAACTTAACACTCAAAAGGTAGTATCAGTACGAGTTTAGAGGTCTGGTGGACAGAGGCAACTGAATGAATCATTGCAGTGCCCCGGCAGCCATGGTCAATGAAATGCTTTGCTGGGAAGAAATGCATGATGAGAAACCATTAAAATAGCATCTTTATTCTCGTATTGGTACTTGTATATTTCTTACCTCCCTTTTGAGTGTTAAGTTGTTGGGTGATGATTTTAGTGTTCGGCGTGAGTTTTTTCATAGCTCACGATTGGCTCCTGTCAATGAAGAGCTACCCGGCCCTCACGGACTATCTTTCATGTAAAAAAAAATGTGTTAAAAAATAAAACATAATGCTTAAAAAAAGGATGACTTTATACTCCTAACAGGATGACTGTTCTAGTAACATTACGACTTCTGTTGTAACAGCGTGACTTTATTTTCTTAATTTATTCTCGTGAAAATACTTGTACTTTAATTTGACTTTTTCACATATTTCAACTTTTTAAAAATGTTTATTCTTATACAATTTTTTTCTTGATATTCTGACTTTTGACTTTGTAACAAAAAAAAAAACCCTAAAACGTAACTGTTGCGAAACATAACATTTTTCTCATGATGCAACTTTTTTATTGAAAAAATATAATTTAAAAATAAAACTTTAGCCAATTTTATAGTCTTCAGACATTTTCCTCAAGATTCTTATTCTCACATTGCGAGTTGTTGAATTAATCACATTTTTTTCTAAAAAAAAAACCTCACAACGTTATGTATTATTACAATTAATTTGTTGTAGGTGTGTCACTAGCCGCTCAGTTAACGAGACGAGACACGTGATTGGGTCTACGAGACAAGGCGGTATTTCAACTTTACTTTTCAGAAAAGTCTAATAAAACATATATGATAATATATTGCCGTCTACTCATCTAATTTCTACTACATTACACTCTTCCGCTAACGGCCCAGCCTCCACCCATCGAGACCAAGAGACTGTATGAGTGACAAAAGGGCTCCCTCTGTTCATGCTGTTGTTCTATGGCTCAAACGCACCAAGGTGCTGAAACCAATGCACAGTGTGACTCTCTTCCTGCCTGTTCGGAGGCAAAAGACGAGGAAAACATGCACATGTCAATATACTGAGGCCGGAGTTCATTTTCATTTATTGTGTGATGAACATCTAGCCCTAGGCCTAGTCCCAGGAGACATTTTTTTCTGAAAGAGAAATCTTGTCACGTTTTAATCGCGGGGTCTTGAGACACTCCTAATATCTTGTGATATTACGATTTCTTTTTCTCATAGAATTACAACTTTTTAGCCTGTTGTTTGTTTTCTTTTCAGTGTGTCCCTAACAGTCTTTATACAACCATCTTTTCAGGAATAGTGTTCACCTGTTGGAACATTTTCAAGCTCTGTTGTCTCTTCAGAAGGCATCCTCCTCTCAAAATATTGATTCTTGATGAGGAACATATGTAGTGCCCTTCCCGGCCACCATACCAACCAACTAAGAGGAGAGAGTACTCTCCATCACCAGCATCAAAACACCACATGAGAGAATTGAATCACAGTCATAATTCTGAGTTATACGCTAAGCGGCTCTAAATCTGCGCTGGTGGCCTGACATCTTTAACAAGACACTTTATCTTTGTTTATGCTTTTTTTTATTTGTCAATGTGCTCATAAGTTATACACGCTGATGAGATGAAGATGTTGCTGGTAAGGCTTTTATTAAAGCTGCTGTTTCATTTTGGGGAACAAACAGACTCCAGTTACATTTCCAAGTATTACAAATTGGAGTTAAGCTACAAATCGAGTGCCATGATGACTCGCTGGAATGCAGCTTTTATTTGTGGGGAACATTTTGTTGACAAAACATCTCAGTTTAGAACGATAACATCCTTCAGCATTGGAGGTCTTGTGTTTGAAGAGTTAACAGTTTTTGCATTTTTGCAGCATTTTTGTGTTTTCCAATACCCTACACTATGTCATCATGCAACAATAGATTTACCCTGCGTTAATTGTTTTTTTAAATCCAAGACAATGCATGATATGCTGCTTGGGCTTGCTGAATTCTGGAAAGGAAAAAACACGACAACGTTGGATGCAAAATGTGCATTTGCTAGCATCACATGATCTTGGGCTATATTCGTTGTTGTTTTGAGCTGGGGTCTCAAAGTGGCGGGCAGCCGGAACAAATTTTGTGGCCCCCTGCTGGACATCAAATATTAGGCCCGCGGCCCGCAATGTCTGACCAAGTTCAGAGGCACTTACAGGCGCAAACACGAGAAAACACTGAAGTCACAGTCAGCTTGTCACACAGTGAAATGAACGTGGTGGTGGTGGTGGGGGGGGGGGGGGGTCACTAGACAGAACACTACCAATAGAACAATACTACCAATCACAATGGCAACACAAAAATGACAGCAACACATGTAACAGTTAATTCTGTAATATTGCAGCGATAATTACTTTATGCTTGTCATAACATAACCATTCTTGCAACATTGTGACTTTACGATTGTAATACAAATTGTAATACAGCATTGGGACTTTTTTATGATAAAAAAAAGCAAATGTATGATTTTAACAGAAGTAGTTTTTGTCCTTGTACTGCTCCGGCTTTATTCTTGTAGCATTACTTTATTTTCACAATGTTTCTTTTTTTTTTTGCTGGTATTATTACTTCATGCTCGTAACATTACAACGCTGTTCTTCTCAGGATTTAAAATTCCAAAAATACAACTTTATTGTTGGATGTACAGTGGTGTGAAAAAATGTTTGCCCCCTTCTTGATTTGTAAATTTTTTGCATGTTTGTCACATTTAAATATTTCAGATCATCAAACCAATTTAAGTATTAGTCAATGACAACACAACTGAACACAAAATGCAGTTTTTAAATGAAACTTTTTATTATTAAGGGAGAAAAAAATCCAAACTGACATGGCCCTGTGTGGAAAAAGTGATTGCCCCCTAAACCTAATAACTGTTTGGGCCACCCTTAGCAGCAACAGTGACAATGAAGCAGAATTGTTGTAATTCAGCCACATTGGAGGGTTTTCCAGCATGAAGCACCTTTTTAAGGTCATACCACAGCATCTCAATAGGATTCAGGTCAGGACTTTGACTAGGCCACTCCAAAGTCTTCATTTTGTTTTTCTTCAGCCATTCAGAGGTGGACTTGCTGGTGTGTTTTGGATCATTGTCCTGCTGCAGAACCCAAGTTGGTTTCAGCTTGAGGTCACAAACAGATGGCCTTACATTCTCCTTCAGGACTTTTTGGTAGACAGCAGAATTCAGAATTCAGTCTTGCACGTCCTGAAGCAACAAAACATCCCCAGACCGTCACACTACCACCACCACATTTTACTGTTGGTATGATGTTCTTTTTCTGAAATGCGGTGTTACTTTTACGTCAGATGTAATGGGACACACACGTTCCGAAAAGTTCAACTTTTGTCTCGTCAGAGTATTTTCCCAAAGGTCTTGAGGATCATCAATAAGTTTTCTGGCAAAATTGAGATGAGCCTAATGTTCTTTTTGTTCAGCAGTGGTTTTTAGTCTTGGAACTCTGCCATGCAGGCTGTTTTTGTCCAGTGTCTTTCTTATGGTGGAGTCATGAACACTGACCTTAACTGAGGCAAGTGAGGCCTGCAGTTCTTTGGATGTTCTTGTGGGGTCTTTTGTGACCTCTTGGATGAGTCGTCGCTGCACTCTTGCGGTAATTTTGATTGACCGGCCACTCCTGGGAAGGTTCACCATTTTTCCATGTTTTTGCCATTTGTGGAAATGGTTCTCACTGTGGTTTGCTGGACTCCCAAAGCTTTAGAAATGGCTTTATAACCTTTTCCACTTGAACTCAGATGTGATAAACCACAGTTATATTTTAGCAGGGGGCAATTACTTTTTCACACAGGGCCATGTTGGTTTAATAATGAAAAGTTTCATTTAAAAACTGCATTTTGTGTTCAGTTGTCTTGTCATTAGCGAATATTTTCATTTGTTTGATGATCTGAAACATTGTGACAAACATGCAAAAAGAAAAAGAAATCAGGAAGGGGGCAAACAGTTTTTCACACCACTGTACGAATACAGTTATTGTCACGACAATACAACTTTTTACAACAATAATACTGCAATAATGCTAATAATACTGAAACTTACTTTCTGTAACATTACAGCTTTCATTTCACAATGTTACTTGTTTTGTAATATTACTTCATGCTTGTGACATTACAACTTTCTTCTTGTACGTACTTGGGATTTTACGTTTTTCTTTAATTTCCAAAAATACACTGTTCTTGTACTACTACAAATAAAAATTTTCTCATAACATTATTAGTTTTTTCTTCATTATTCTTTATTATTACTTCATGCTTGTAATATTATTTATTATTATTATTTATATTAACGTTACATTTTTAACATGATTTTGTTCTTGTACTCAGAATTTTACTATTTTTTTTATTCCAAAAATACAACTTTATTGTTATATATACTACACTCCTGATCAAAATCTTAAGACCAGTTGAAAAATTGCTAGAATTTGCATTTTGCACATTTGGATCTTAATGAGGTTTTAAGTAGAGCTACAATATGCAAAAGCAAGAAGGGGGAGTGAGACAAAAAACATTTGGAGATTCTAATTTAAACAAAAAAAAATGAAATAGGTTGTTTATCAGCTGATCAAAAGTTTAAGACCATCGCTCAAAAAAACAACAAAAAACTCTCCAAACCAGAACAAAAAGTGTTCTCAGTAGGACTCAGTAATGAGTAGCTCCACCTTTCTTGTTAATCGCTTCAAAAATTGCTTTGGGCATGCTTGATGCGAGTGTTTCCAGGAGGCTAGTGGGAACATTGCTCCAAGTGGTGAAGATGGCTTCACCAAGGGCATCAACTGTCTGGAACTGATGGCCATTTGAACTGATGGCCGTTTGACGACCCTGCACCACCTGAATCTCCAGTGTTACACTGAATGAAAAAGCACCCCAGATCATGATGGACCCCCCTCCACTGTGCCGGGTAGAAAACATCTCAGGTGGGATCTCCTTGTCATGCCAGTAACGTTGGAAGCCATCTGGACCGTCAAAGTTACAATTTTTCTCATCAGAGAATAAAACTTTTTCCACCTTTCAATGTCCCATGTTTGATGCTCCCTGGCAAAGTCTAAACGGGCAGTTTTTTGGCGTTGAAGGAGACGAGGTCTTTGAATTTGTATTTTCTTTTTTAAACCCTTTTCCCGCAGATGCCGTCTGATGGTTATTGCGCTGCAGTCGGCACCAGTAAGGGCCTTAATTTGGGTCAAAGACCGCCCTGTGTCTTGATGGACAGCCAATTGGATCCACCGGCTCAGCGCAGGTGTGATTTTTTGGGTCTACCACTTGACTTTTTTGTTCCATAATGCTCAGGATCTTTAATTTTGTTTAGAATGACTGATTTACTGCTCCCAACCTCAGCAGCAATGGCACGCTGCGAGAGGCCTTGCTTATGCAGCTCCACAATCCGACCACGTTCAAAAAGAGAAAGCTTCTTAGCTTTAGCCATCAGGAGGGCATGACAGTGTGAATGCCTAACAGAAAATGAACATTTTGAGCAGATTTTGGCTTTTATAGCCTGTGGTCTTAAACTTTTGATCAGCTGATAAACAGCCTATTTCAGTTTAATTGTTGTTTTCTATAAATTACTTTTCCAAAATGCCTTTTTGTCTCACTCCCCCTTCTTGGTTTTGCATATTGTAGCTCTACTTAAAACCTCATTGAGATCCAAATGTGAAAAATTATTTTATTTTATTTTTTTAAATGCCCAAAATACAACTTTACTCTTATACATACTAATACAAATATTCTCATTAGCTTACAGCTTTTTTTTTAATATTTAGACTTTTTTCTCCAACAATATGACTTCATCCGTGTAACCATACAACTCAATTCTTGTCATATCACAACTTCATTTTCATGATGTTAATATTACAAGTGTAACATTACACTTTATTCTTGTAGTTGTCATTTTAGGTTTATTAAATTCCAAACACATTTGCATAATAATACAATTGTTTCCATAACATTATGACCTTTATCTCATAATATTTCACATTAAAAGGGAACGTCATGCTCGAAACATTAAACCGTACCGCAATTCTCGCAATTACGCATTACGGCTTTATTTTCACTTCAGCTGTCTTGTTATGTCGTATCACCCAAATCAACACATCTCTTGCTTGGATGCTGAAAGTTGGAGCAGCATTGGCTGAAGTTGTGCCTATCAGTCTCACAAATTGACCTTTTAGCTCTCCACTCCTAGTGTGCATCAGATGCCGTTCCAAATGAGTAACAGTTTGAAGATGGCCAGTTCAAGTTGATAAGCGTGCATGTAAACAATGTGATGAGCACAGCGGCACAACAATGGAGAGAGAATGTTTGCGAGGGAGCCACAAATCACTCATTGTGTTATATACAGTATAAATTTCCCTCACACATGCTGTGGATATGACACTCATTACTGGATTACAGCAGCCTGATAAATCGTGGCGCTTTGAGGGGCTCATGTCAGAAGCACCCAGGCTGAACATAAAGAGATCACACGGGCCCGCGCGTTGTACATCAAAAGCAAAACATCTGCCTCATAACTTTGGATGGAATATGGAAAAAAGAAACTCTCCAGAAACACACAAGCCATCAAGGACAAAAGGTGGACTCCTGGATCTCAGCAGCGTGAGGGTCCCACCTGCAGGAGGTCACCAATGAGAAAAGAAGTAACGGTAGCTCATCGGGAGGTGTGCAAGAAAGAGTTAGAGTATAATCAGAGCCTCAGGAGTGGAGTTATTACATTTAATATACATTTCTTCCAGTAGGGCATCCTATTTTGTGTTTTATAGCTAATGATTACACTTCCCCGCCAAGCTCCACCCACACGCAACTAACGAATATCAAAATGTTCGCAATTTTGCCTCCTACATCTGTCTAGCGTGCATGGTTATAATTTTGTAGCAATCTGACAAAATCTCCAGGATGAGTTTGTTCTTGAAGGACCCATACAAATGGTTGTTTTAAACCAAAATGGCCGACTTCCTGTGTGTGTTGGGCATAGTTTTTGAGGCTAGTTTGTGGGTGAACTCATGACAGATTTTTATAGTTTTATAGTTATAGTAATTTTATACTTTTTTTTTTTACCTCCAAGACACTCCATGGTGTAAGTCTTCTAGCCTGAACCGCTGCATATAAAAGGGAAAAAATTGACCAAAAATGCACTCCTACTGCGTTGCCTGTGCTCTGATTTTTCTGAAAAATACAACACATGGCTGATGATACCCCATAGGTTGACTTGAAATTTCTCACACAGCTCAATGCGCTCGACAAAACACATTTTGTAACTTTAAGGTTTTTAGCCAAATCACCACAAAATTTGGTACATGCCTTTAGGGCAGTGGTCCCCAACCCCCGGGCTGCGGCCCGGTACCGGGCCGCGGGTCATTTGGTACCGGGCCGCACAGAAAGAAAAAATAATTTCCATTATTTCATTTTTAAAAATGTTTTATTTTGAAAAGTGGCCGGATTCTCTCTGTTACATCCGTCTCACTTGACGCATGTCCATTGTGCGTGTGCTAACTTTATCTCATGCCGCACAGATAGACTACTACTGTATTTTTACCATTTTTCTTTCACCTCATATTTGGTGTCAAATGCTGATACTATGTGGGAATGCATAAAGGTAAGTTTTGATGACTTATTGAGTGCTAATGTGCACATTTGTCTCAAGTTAATTCATGCTAGCACACTGCCTTTTACCACACACGTCAAACAGCGATGTAATAATCTCTCTGGAAAAACTTGAACTGGTGGATGGTGGGTCGCCATTCATTTTGTGCTTTTATTTTGATCTTATTCATGTCTTAGTTTTACACAATACATAATAAATGAGGGAAAGGCTTCTTGAGACGTCATCTGTACTTCTGTGTTCACTTTCTGTGTTCACAGAAGTACAGATGACGTCTCAAGAAGCCTTTCCCTTGATGGACAACTCCTGTACGACTGAGAGCCTACACAGACGCATAATAAATAAGCTAAATTAGATTGCTATAATGTACAACACCCCCCCCCCCCCCCCCCGCCCGGTACGCGTGACATTTGTGGGAACACAAGCCTTTCCGTGGGTCAAAAAAGGTTGGGGACCACTGCTTTAGGGGACTGACAAGCACATTGTCTGTAAAATTTGAGTGACAGTGGTTAAAAAACATGGCCGCTATCAAGCAAATGTCTTTGCAAAGGCACAGGCGGGACATCAGCATCTAATTCTACGTAAATTGTTGACCATTTGTCTAATGATTATACAACATTGAGGATATCTATCTGTATTACATGTGTGTATGTCTTCCAAAGATAAATCTAACTGCAGTTTAATACAAGATTTGCAGCTGGTCATTTGCATCAACATGTGTGTTGATGTGACCATCAGAGTGGACCATCTCTGAGGTTCCGGCGTAACCCTGACTGGTGCTGAGTATCTGAACCAGTGCCAAGTCCAAAGTATAGCAGTTATACAGTAATTCCTTTGTGAAACCAGTTCAAGGATTGTTGAGAATGATCCCGGAAAGGAGCAAGGTTAGCGGAAGACACTGTATGTGCTCGCAAGCATCCTGAGCGCCTGCTTGATTCCGTTATTTTAAACCTGCTGTCTTTCCAGATGTAAGAGGACTCAATCATCTCATGTCTGCTGATCATAAGGCATAAAGTAATGTGACTGTCCCATGATGGTTGATGATGGAGACCAGGTAAATAGAGGATAACCTTTGCACCAACTAATTTAAACTGAGTGCGTACTTTTGGGGAAAGAAGAGAAGTGAATCCTCATATTGCAAGCAATAGGAAAATATGTTCTACCAGTTCCTGGGCAAATATTAATCCACTGGTTCAATCGGTCCCTATGGTCAGCAATCACCTCCGGGGGAAAGAAACTCTTCCCTGGTGCCTTGCATCTAGCAATTAAAAGTTAGCTTGTTAGCAAATGGCGTCTAATCCATCATGTTGAACGGTGAACAGTATCAAAAATCACACAATGTGCACAGAGTGCTAGAAAACAATGAAAAAGTCCACAGGCCAAATGATTTGGAACTTATACCTAAATTAACACCTAAGTCACTCACACTGTGCAAGAAAATAAAACCATGTACAATAAAAACACATCAAGGACATACACAACACACTAATAGAAAGATTAAATACACTTAAATTTCGATTTACATTTAAATTACAAAACAGTATAATGAGACCACTACGTTGCTTTGTTTTCACTGTCCATTTCTTAGGAGCAGATCCATTCACATACCGTCTTTATCCTTCATGGTGGTTGTGGCATTTGAGCAGCCTGGACGGGGCATGCAGTCAATGTTGATTTCTCCACTGAGCGTTTTACGATGTCTAAATCCACTTCACTTTCATTTTTTTATACGTGCTGCCCCTAAAAGAGCCTACACTAAATGTTACCCTTCCTCCGTGTAGCTGTGAATGAGGCATACACACTGTATTCATCCACAGGCCACCAGACGAGTGACACACTGTATCCTTGCACTGCGCGCAGTTCAAGTTTTGTATTAAAAAATGCCGCAACATGAAACGCAATAACCCGAGGACCACCTGTACAAGACTTGCCAATAATTCAATATTTTGGCATTTTTTTTCGACAACAAAGACCCCATTATAAAAGTTGAACATAGCGATATTATATTATTATTATTAATGAAGAAAGCTGACCTCTGGAGTGAACAAAAAGGAAGATGCAAGTTGCTATGCTAGCATTTGAAGAACATCTGTAGTGAATGAATACAAGAAGAGGCCTACCCTAAATGTGAAACACAGGCGTAGTAGAATGCATAAGCGTCAAGATTCAAGTTCAAAACGGAGTCGCCTTGACCCCAGGCTGGAAGTGGGGGTGGAGGGGGAAGACTCCGGAAGGTCTAAGTGAGGGTTCAGTCCAGAGGGGGGGGCCCAGCATGATGATGCACATAAATTCCACTCACAAAGGTGAGATTCCACATCCTATCTTTTTTCTGTGTGTGTGTGATGGCTTGAAAGCCATTAACCCCCCAAGAGGTTTTATTTTAACATATGTATCCTAACACACGCACTGCATCACCACTAAAGCGCCATCAGAAACATCAAAGCCATCGCACCTGCAGCCGGTGTCATAAATGGTCGGAAATTTAGAATAAGGGGACATTATCATGAGGGACGATCTCATACTTAGAAGTGTGTGGGAGGGGAAACAAGTGTTGAAGGAAATTACTATTAGTCATGTAGAGCAAGGCAAGCGTAGCCCATGTCCTGATTTAGGCAACTTTATGGTCCGAGGACTCTTCTCGAGTCACAGTAGGTTTTGCTCATAAGTCATTAGAACCTCCCACCAGATTTGAGATAGTGGATAAGACAGTTAGTGGGGTTGGATGTGTCCTTTATCATTTTTATTGCTCGTGTGTAGCAGTGTGTGGTGTTAAAGTCCTGCAGAGAGGCCAGAACAGTCCAAGATTTAAGACTTTAGATTTCACTTGGCCCTAAGTTCAAAGGCCATAGAAGTGACTTAAAGTACAGCTAAAACACTGGAGACTTAGGGTTAAAACAACCGAGACTTGAGCTCAAATTTAAAGACTAGAGACTTGAACTCAAGACTCAAGGAGTGGAAATTTGAGGTTACAGTATGTTAAAAAAAAAAAGATTGACTGAAGCTTAAATAGGATCGTCTTAATGTAACCTTGGCCCAAATTTAAACTCAGGTTCTAATGGTTGAGACCTGAAATTTGACTTCAGTTAATCTGCAGATTCTGACTCAAACATTCCGGACCTGGAATAGAGCTCATAGACGGGAGAGTTGAGGGAATATCGGGATTTACTTGATCTTAGAATTAAAAACCGGAGACTTTACGTGAAATTGATTGGAACTGAAGCTCAGTGAGTGGAGACATGGGTTTATGCTCAAAAACAAGGGAGCTGACTTCACCTTATCCTTAAAAACTAGTGACTTAACATAAAATTGACCCAGTCCACTTAAATCTTGTACTCAAGTTCTGAGCTTAATAAAAAAAACAAACAAACAACAGACTCAAAACGAGACACTATGAACCTGGACTCGCGCTCTAAGACTGGAAGAGTCGATTTGTTTTTTAAGCTCATAGACTGCAGACTCTGGGTTATGTGCCAAGATTTGGGATTTGACTAGAGCTTACGCTCAAAAGCCAGAAACAGGAACTTGACGCAGAACATTGAAGACATTAGTTCAATTTCTAAGAGACTTGAACCAGAGCCCAAAAAACTACAGACTGAAATGGGAACAGTCCATCTGCGACTAAAGTTGAAATTTACCCAAGAGTTTGAATACTTGAGCTGAAAACTACAGACTGGCTCAGTCGGAAACACTACTGACCTATGCTCAAACTCATTAACTACAGAATCTGGGTTATGCTTAGATATTCAGGAATGACTTGACCTTACGTCTGTGTAGGCTCTCAGTCGTACAGGAGTTGTCCATCGAGGAGTGAAACGTTCGACACTTTCTTCACAGAAGTACAGATGACGACTTGACCTTAGGCTTAAAAATCAGAGCTCTACCCTGATTTAAAGGAAAACTGCACTTTTTTGGTAATTTTGCCTGTCCACAATCCTTATGTGAAACATGGCCACACATGTCTCTCTTTTCTGCGCGTTCTGAAGAGAGAAAAACAGCTAAGAACAAGCTGTGGCAGCTAACAATGCACGTAACGGGACATACCTACTGTATTTTGACTGTAAAGCTCTTAAAAACCCTCCAAAAAATGCCAACAATGTTTTATTTACATAACTGACCTGTACTGTATATAAACCAAGCTACAGCGACATTGTTATCATAGCAGCTCACACGCAGAACTACAGTATTTTTCTGACGTAGTGACGCAGTGCCTCATGACACTACGGAGAGGTAGCGAGCCCACTCGAAAACAATGCGATAGGGCACCAATCTGTACAGACTAGGAAACAAGAACAAGCCTATGAACTACTCTGAATAGACAACTAAATGACCTGTAAAGTAGTAGCCTACATTCCATGTTTTGTTTCTACACGGCTCGATGAACTGTGTTGTGATATCATGTGCTGTGTGCTCCATGTATCACAATCAATGTGATGGTCACTTACTCAATGGACAGTTGTCCATCTGGTCCAGCTAGTCTGGGGCGTCTTTTCTACTTTATTTTGGGTAGGTGGAAACATTTTCCATCAATTCTTTGCTCGTTGTGATGCAATCTCTTGGAGAATTTGTCCTCCTCGCCATGCATACAAAGCCTTTCCATCGATGGTAACACTGTATGCCACTCAGTGCAGCAGAAACACCCAATTTCTGTCTGCATGGCATGGGAAGCTCCACTTTTAAACCACCAAGTCATGTCGGTGTGATGACTTGCACCCCGTCTGCTACAAAGTTTCACTCTCTCTTCTTGCGGGCTATAGCTCATCCTCCATATATTCAGGCTCATAAAGATAAGGTTCTGGATCCTCGTTTGTCCAAAAGTGGTCGTCGGCGGCCGCTCTCACAAAGTCTGCCAAGATTAGTAGTAGCAAACAGACATGCTGAAGTAGCGCTAGGTGTGAAATCAATGCGCCCAGGAAAGATGTTACGGTAATGTTTAAAATGATCAAAATATGGCAAAATGCTATAAGTACTGAATGTTATCATGACAGTACCTGTTACTGCATGGCCACAGCATGTATATAAAACAATACAACTTTGTTGGAGGTTTTTTAAAGGGCTTTATAGTCAAAATAGATGTGTCCCAGGACGTGCATTGTTCCTTCCCTTATGCTAACTGTTTTTCTCTCTTTAGAATGGACAGCTCATGTTTCACATAGGGATTGTGGATGAAGGGCAAAATTCCCCAAAAATGTGCGCTTTTCCTGTAACATTCCTAAATGTCATGCAAGTGTAAAAAGAAGACTTGGCCTCAAGATCTAAAATTTGAGACTTGGATTAAGCCTGCAAACTAGAGACTTAGCCTCAGGTGAAAATACTGACGACTTGGACTCCTGCTTAAAGAATAGACCTTGGGATATTTGAATCTTACGGCACACTTGCTTGGACCAAGGCAGGTCAGCATTAACACTGAAAGTACTCCCTGCCTCTCACTCCCCCCTGACAGTTCACAGCGCCCTCCCCAGGGGGGCCTGCCTCTATATTTGAGAAGCACTGGTCTAGACACAAAGACTTGAGATTTGGCTTGAGCCCAAAAACTAGACAGTTGGACTCAGACTTCTCAAAGACTTGACACAAGAGTTCGTCTTAAAGATTATAGAGACTGGCACGCCATCTCAAAACCAGTACGATCCTCTATATCAGCGCTCATTTAGTAAACCTGGCAGCACAAAGAGTGAAGGATGCCTCAGCGTTTGAGTCAGCTTGACCTCCCGCAGCCTTCAGGTCTTTGCTGTGTTGCTCTGGCTGTGTTCGAGACCCCTTCGGTGTGCGCAGATGTCGGCTCGCTTGTACTTCTGGAAGCTTCCAAGTCCAGCCCGACCTTCATCTGCTTTTGTTTTATAGAGACATACATTACTCCATATATACACACTGGCTGTTATGGTCTGTTTTTAGGTTGTGTTGTCAGAATAGGATGGGGCAGGAGGCTACTGAGTACTTGAGACTCGAGTAGCTTTGAGTCATTTACACCAAAATAGCAGGATTTGGTTTGGAGAATGACTCTGAATCCTATGAACAATCAATCAAACAGTTCCCTCTGAGTTCACAAGGTCGACATAACGAGTACCTGTGATTAAACCATGTAGTGTTCCATCTCTCTTTCCAGGCATGCCATCAGATGTACTGCTATCCTACGCAAACGCTCCTATTTGTCTTGGACGTGGTCGAAGCTTTGATCCCAAATTGCAGTAATTACTCAAGGGCCTTGGTAACAATGCTGATGTGGATCAGGAGCAGCGGTGACACGTATGAGGCCTGCAATCGGAAGATAAATAAGCTGATTGAATGCACATTTTTTTAAAGCTTCTCATCCACACTTCGTAGGGGATCATGTAGGCTCAGATGTGCTGGAGAAACATTGATTGAAGCAAATGGTCTCCTAAACGGTCTTTTCCTTTATCCTCGATCCGGTTTCGAAGCACAAATAAATAAACTAAGCAGAACCTGAGAGACCTGACTGTAGGGAAATTGTTCATGATGGACTCAATCAGCAGTAAAAACACGCTGTCGGAGTACTTTTGGTCTCTAAATAGTGTGCACAAAATAGTGCTCACGTTGTACAAACACCATCATGTAAAAAAATTAGGACATCCCGTGGTATAACTTTTTTACTGCTGAACCGCTGCACATAAAAGGTTGAAAACCGGGCAAAACGAAAATTTAAAATTTGAGCAATACTTGAAAAACATGGGCAAACATTGAGCAAAACATCTTTGCAAGGGCACCTTTGGGACTTATAAAGCAATGAACTGTAATCATTATGATACGTTGATGACACCTCTATTGCATGTATGCTAGTGTGTTTTTCAAAGCATTGTCACCACGATCCTTAAGGGGTGCCACAAAAGTCACTTGAAATGATGGTGTTTTAATAGCAATCGTTCATGTCTCCCAATCAGGCCATCTGACACGCACTTTGACATACAGTAAATTTTAAATACATTCAGATGTAAATTTGGGATATTAAAGCCTTTAAGTAATATAAGCAATATCATATTTCTAGGAATTTAAAACAAATATGTGAAGGTAAAGTTTTAAATGTATGCTCCTTTTGAACAATCAACAGCATTTCATAGAGCTGATAGTGCATGTAAAACCTGATTCAACCTTTTCCCGGACCACTCAGGCCTCACTTGGACCTAAAACAAAACAAGAGGGGCGTACCATTTTAGATCCAACAACATTCTAGAACACATTGGAAAGCAGCATGCAGTGAGAAGGAAACATGCACCCACCGACAGTATCCAATATAATGTGTCCTGAGGGAGCATTTGGACTTTATGATGTGGTGCGTTCAGGTGCCAACGCGTCATAATACAGCTTCACCAAGACAACGCTGCTGTAGCACATAAATACTCCTGACACAATACAGTGTTGATAGCACACATTTTGACTCCTGAGTTGGAAAATCCCTTTCATCTGCTTGGAATTTTGTCTGTTGAAAGGCATTACACCTCTGCAAGGTTATTACATTTGTTGGATTATTATTGCTGGAGCAACGTTGTTCAGTGGATTTAATTTATCTTTTGAGTCATTTTAGAAGACAGTGACTTTTTGTACATTGTGATCATTGGGTTCATGCTAACACATGTTAAATGACTTCTACACAACGAATACCGGTAAATGAGTTCATATTTACTAGGGTGACCATATTCTGATTACCAGATAACCAGGACACTTGGCCCAGCAATGAGCTACTCAAATGATACTCAGAGTTTACTGAAAGATGCCTTATAATTTCAATACATTTAAAGAATATCAGTCCTCTGTATGGATAGAATAGTTACCGGCACAACAATGATTCGAAAAACACAACAACACAGGAAGTCAAATGCTTGTTACCTTTTTGAATGTAACCAATATTTTCAGGAAAAAATGCTCCCTCTAAAGTTGCAAAAACTTGGGAATGTGGCAATTTTATTAGACTTCTACTCCACGAGCATCAGACGATTATTTCATTTTTTTTTATGTTTTGCTTTTTTGGGGATTTTTGGCAACATTAACTAAAAAACAGCAGCCTCTCAGGGATTACGTCACACACAGCAGAGTGCCCTAATGGTGGTCAATTAAATGGCCCCATGAAAACCAGGACGTTTTCATCATTCATTCATTCATTTTCTATGTGCCTTCATTCTGATTAGGGTTACGGGGGTATGCTGGGGTACACCCTGGACTGGTCACCAGTCAACCGCAGGGCGCAATTCGACAAACAAACATTCACACTCACATTCATACAAATAGACAATTTAGAGTCGCCAATTAATCTAATATGTTTTTAGACATGTGGAAGCAAACCGGAGTTCCAGGAGAAAATCCACGCACGCACGGCGAGAACATGCAAACTCCACACAGAGATGCCCAACGGCGATTCGAAGCCAGACTGGACAACATGCTAACCACTCGGCCATCGTGCGGCGACATTTTCATCACTTAAAAAAAATTTTTTTAAAACACCACCAAGCACAGGTCGTGAAAATGTTTGGTCACCCTATATTTACACTAAATTCTATATAAAATATTATATAAAATAAAAGTATTGACATATTTTTAAAGACAACATTTTCTTTTTTTTATCAGATCCTATTTTCAACATCAGTGAACTGAGAGATTGCAATAAAAAATCGGATTTCTTAGCCGCGCAACTGTTGTTTGATGACTCCCATTATCTTAAAATTAGCATCATCATCTGTTGCTTGCTTACTTGCTGAACACCTTTGAGACACTTTTTTTCCCAGCGGGTGTATCTCTCCAGGTCACCGGTATGTCTGAGTGACAGGAAGAAAAGCTCTGACTCTGAAAGCGCCACCTGTTGGTTTGTAAGTATAATTTTTTTTTTCTTGAAAAACATCTTGTGTTTGGGCCAAAACAATATGGGTCAGTCTATGCAAGTTTGCACTTGCCGCACGGCTGTAAGACAATGCTAATGTGAATTTAGTCCATCTTATGTTTGAATAATTTATTTGTTTTCATTCCTAGGTTGTTTTTTGTAAAGAATAAATGGATGGTGGAAACGCTTGCCAAATTAGGGTGTGTCTAGCTTTTCATTTTTGTGTGATATTTTACATATCAAGACATTTGGGAGGTCCAGCTTGATGAAACACACAAAAGGATATTTTGTGATAAATGATGAGCCACAAGTGAAGTCCTGATTGAAGAGGCCAAGGAGAAAACACAACAAAGTTGCTGCTGACAAGTAAAAAGGCGACTGTCAACATCTCATACACTAAGAATAATAGCGTTCTTTTATCTCGAACCTATCAAACATGCATTTCTCGCGTCAGTGTACTTTAGAAGAGCTCTGGACAAAAGTCAAAGTATGCATGAAATGACATGACAAATGTCTATGTGGTCGCAGCACGACAACAACAAAATAGTATAGTGGGACACACAAAGACAGAAAAGCATTTAAGTGCATAGCTTTACAAACCAAACTATTTCATGACAGTTGAGTGATGATCCTTTTGTGAGTGCCTTACTTTATTGTTTTGCATTTCATACGATGAACTTCACGAGCAAGTAACACAAGTAATAGCGAGAATGCTGAATAAATTGCTTTTGTCAATTTATAAGGCAGATATAGTTACACGACTGTGCTCATAAACAATGCAGTAGCTGAACAATCAACTGCAATATTCCAATACATGAGTTGTTCACCGTAACCTCCACTTTTGAACACTGGTTGAACAAACAAATTTCTCCACAGGAAATAACAGAAATAAAAATACCATAAATGCTCCAAATAGCACCTATAGTATATTCACTTAACCACCAAGTTTAGTTGCCGGGTGTGTGGTTTAACAATTAACAATTGGGGTCTTAATTATTATATATTTATTAATTATTCATTTATTTAGTTATTTATTATATATATATGAACATTTGTATTTGCATTAGCAGCTGTGGCTGTAGGGAACCTCCTGATGTAGTTTTTAAAAAAAATGTATGCCTTCAGATGGCGGGAGCTGATTTGATGTATCATGAATGGTCAGCATTCATCTGCTTTAGCTACCTCTACCCTCTCTACCCTCAAAATGTTGGTTGCACGACTGAGCTGTCCTCCTCAGCAGTATTAACTTTGCCATGATTACAACAACGGTTTTGTTGCTGCTGTGTTGTGCAATATACTTGTTAATAAATGGCATGAGTGGTCAAAGACACCTATATTTTCCTTTCAATGTTCTCGTGCACTCCAAATCATTATTAAAGTTAAAAAGTGAACTTGTTTTTATCAAATGGGTTGGGGAGCAACAGTACATGTTTTCAGTTTTCATGTTTCATGTTTTTTGTGTTTTCGTTTCGTTTTGAGTGCCACATCGTAGCTATGGCTGCCCTCAGAGGGCCACTTGTAACTGTCAATATACAGTATATGAATATCAACTCATTCAATACCAAAGACGTATTTACGTTTTTATAAACCCAAACGACCAATCTCAAAGATGTACTTTGACAAAAAGAGGTGATGACGCAACTGCACACTGATAGATGTCACTTTTATAGCAGTTTTAAGGCATAAAAACGGCCACAATGTGGCAGAAGTGCATTTGATAAGCGCTCAGCATGGATCATTTGCATGTAAAGACACACCTGGCAGCAAGGAGGAAGTGGAAGAGCGTGGATGAGTGCAGCGTGCCGAAGAGCACGCATTGTAGGGAAATTTTAACGCATGCACACACACACACACGCGTGCTCACACACAATTTAGTTCCAAATGTGAAAATGTATAGTTCATGGTCTTATATTTGTATATAAATTGTTATATTGATGTACAACAACCCTTTTTTATGTTGTTTATGTTCTGGTGCAGTTTAGATATTTGAGCTGTCACAAAAGCAAAAAAAATGGTGTCAAAGTGAAAGTTATCTTTTCACAAAGAGCTGTTTTTCTCACTTTTCTAGTTGGGAACTGATATTTTCCTGAAGATTACCTATGTTCTACTGCTGATTACTAAACAACAGAAAAAGGTAGAAACAAACTGTTCTTTTTTCTGATGATAGCCTAATCTTTCTTTTGGTAGGTTCCATGGTTATACAGCCATAGAACACAATATTCTGTGTGCCTTGAAAAATCAGTCAAAATCATCCAAAATGGCCGGTACTGATGGGGTTTCCTTTTGAAAAATGGTTAGGACTGAGTTGAGTTAATATGAATATTACCTCATGATATTATTACACAGTTATCCATGCATTTGATTGTTATTTTTTTTACTAGCAAATTGGTGGATAACTTACTTTGAAATGAGAAGTGAAGTGAGAATGTCAAGGTGACAAGCAGACATTCAAGTATTCATTTTTGATAACAAAAAAAATACTTGGATTATCTTGTTGTATGATCAGATAATATCAAAGTTTACAGGAACTGCGTGCAGTAAAATTTTCCTGTCAAAATGAAAGAACAAATACATTTAAAAAGGAAAAAGGTGAAGCGCATTATTCCCAGGCTTTCTTGGGCCAGGTAAAATGATGTGGTGGGCCACATTTGGCCCCCGGACCTTCAGTTTGACATTGGCACAGCAGAAAATTTCATTTATATCTGTACTCTTGGGTTAAAAAAATATTCCTAATTTCAATGAAATAAAAGTTAAAAAAGGCATGAAAATGTCTTTTTTGTATCAAAAAAATATTGAATTGTGCCTCTAAAGCTGGGGTGTCAAACTTGTGCCATGGAGGGCCGAGACACTGCAAGTTTTCTCTTCAACCAGTTTCTCCAGCAGGTGATTTAATTGATGAGCTCCTTCCATCAAACTGAAGGAGGTGTTGATCATTAAAATCACCTGTTTTAGTGACCGGCTGGGAAGAAAACCTGCATTGTCTCGGCCCTCCATGGCACGAGTTTGACACCCCTGATCTAAAGTATTGAATCGAATCGAACCGAATCTGTTGTCAAATCTCTGAAATAACAGCCTATCTGTAATTATGGTCTGATTACAATTAATGCCCCATCCTCCTTGCATTTTAGATAATAATTCAGCTATAATTCAATTCCATATATACTTCACACATATCCTTCATGCAACTTCCTGTGTGTATTCTTCTTCTCTTAACATCCCCTGTTGAGGCTACTCCTTTTGGAATAAGTGCTGCAGAAGGCCAAAGAAAAAGCAAAACATGCAAATTAATGTTTGGCCGCTTATTTGTATCATATAGCGCATGTGCAAATTTGGATGCATATTTTTAAAACTGGTGACCAGAGGATAGCAGGTTCGATTCCCAACCACATACCGTGTGCAATGTGCACACCTTGCATGATTTAGTTCAAGTAATCAAAGTCCTTCAGCCAGTCCAGATTTTCACAGGGGGCTTAAACGTAGCAGGTTTCCAGTTTCACATTGTCTCAAAGCAACGGAAATGTTTTTTTTCCCCCTCCTTGCCTCAGGACGGGATCATCTCTTTGTGCCGTCGCTTCCCCGCTGACCACAGACATTATGTCTGTCTCTCAAGGCTCGATTCAGGGCCTCAACGTACGCAGCATCTGCGGAGCGACAGAGGAACAAAACATGCTTCACATCTGCCCCCAACGACTCCCTTGGGGAGTCCTCTCTGAGATTCCCAGGACAGCATTTAAAATTTAAGCCAAAACCGCCACAGGGCACAGTAAGCGCCAAAAGACATTTTAGCAACTATTGCAAGTGAAGTGAAAATCACTGAACAACATGACATGCACATAAGAGTGAAAATGAGCTGAGTGGTGTGTGTGGCTGCCAAGCTAGCTATTAGCAGTTAATTGGACTCAGGGCCTCTGCAGCTTTTGTTCGTGTAAATCAGCGCCCGTTTTCAAGTAGCAGACCTCCACGAAGTGCAACATCTGCTCCATGGATCAGCCAAAAGGCTTTTCTCTCCCTCAACATCGCTTATTACGTTGGTGGCGTCATCTCATGTCATTGCTGAAACTTTTAACCAAATTTACGTCACTGCAGCATCACTATAGCTTTATTGTTGTTCTACGTGACAGCAGTGGCGTCTTTTACACACACATGCATATGTCTAATGAAAAATATGGAATTGCAAATTTTGTTAAAAATTGTGAGAATGCTTTTTAATAAAAAGTATCTCTTAATTTTTTAGTTTTAGTTTTAAATATGAACCTAAAAATAAAAATAAAATATTAAAATCTATTTTATTTGAGTGTTTTTTTCAACTTGAAAAATTTTGTCACTGTTTTGTAGTAGGTCAAAAAAAAAAAATTCCAAAGAAAAAAAACTCACTTTGTTGATAATTCACCACTGTCTGAGGGAATTTTTTGTCATTTTATTTTATTTTTTTTTATAAAAAAGACAAGTCATTGTTTTTATGTTCTGATAAAAATGTTTTGAAAACAACAAAAAAATAAATTTAATTTCCATTAGAGGCATTTTTTTTTATTTCTAATTTTTTTTTATATTCAAAAAACTAGAAAAGTACATTTTGTAGTTTTGTTGTTGGTCTGTTGTGGAGGCTGATGACTGAGCCATATGAATTATGCCTGGCAATGACGGGATATTATTACTATTATTTAATAATGTATGTATTATCATTGCAGCTTTATAATGCAAACATAAATTATTGTTTTTCATCAGACAGCAAGAGACAGTTGTGTAGTTGGCTGTCTAGCCTACCCAAGCCTATAAAGATGCCACTGATGGAGAAATAGTAGCTAAAAAAAAAAAACATGCTATGTTTATGTTGCTGTCCTGCCTTGAAAGATGTTTTTAGACAGCTTTCTCTTTGGTGCCAAATGTCAGACTTTTACTGCAGAGAGCAGACATTAGTCCTGAGGTAAAAAAAAAGACAACAATACGAGTCCAGATGATAATAGATCACAACAAGACAGCCTCACCGTGATTCGTCTTCAGACTTACAGCCCAAGAGCTGAACATATGTGGATATTTGCCAATGTTGTTTGATCAAAGATGGCCGATGTGAAGCTAGTGATGGATGGCCCATTAAGACATTGTTTTGGCGCTCAGACGTGTATTCCCTGTATCCAGGCTGCTCCCTGTATGCCAATGCTGACAATGATGGGAAACTTCTCCAGCTGAAGCGCAGCTCCAAATTGTCTGCTAGAATGGCTTATTGGTGCCTTTTTATTGATGCTGGCTTGTTTTCCTGACACACTAACACAAGACGTTTAAAAACTGCGTCATTACTTCTGTACACACGTTGTCCCGAGACAACACGTAAAACAACAGACGACACATGCTGAAAACATCTGGGAAACAACATTGATTACCGCTGTAAATGTAGCAGGGTCAGATTGTAGCACGGTCGTAGAGATGACGTCATGCACCACCAAGATAAGCCCTCAGCTAACTGAACAGGTGGCTTTTCCGAGGGGTTCTTTCGTTTCTTGTTGAATCATTAAAAGCTGAAGTCACATGAAAGCACTCTGCCGCTCTTTGAAAAACGTTGCCAGGCTTGACTTATCACTGTTAGCGCATACAAAGTCCTGAAAAATTGGAAACACGCACGGCAGGAACGTGCTTCAACTTGGCTCATAGACTCCTCCCGATCCTCTCGCTCTGTCTTTATGTCGAACCGGTCGAGGCAGACGGTTGCCCCACACTGACTTTTAGTTACGCTCCAGTTTTCCTTGCCTATGTAGCCAAAGACTGAGTAGCATGGTCCATTGTGTAAGCCAATGGTTTCCAAAGTGTGTCCCGGGGTCCGTTTGCCATTTTTATTGGCCCGCAGCACAGTCTAAAAATACCATTTAACAAGACAACTGAAAAAAACAAAGGAAAGAATTGAAAAATCAGCAGTAATTTTCTAAGAATGAACTAAAAATATTACCAGAAAAAAGTGGTAATCTTCCAAGAAAAAGTCATAATTTTATGAGAACACCGCAATATATTCTATATAATAAAAGAAAAATTCTGTCATTTTAATCGCATGAAGTTGAAATACAAAAGAAAAATAGATGTTTTTGTTTTTTAAGTCATGATATTATGAGAAACAAACAACACAAAATAAAGTTGTAATTTTTTGAAATCCGCAGCTGTTCAGCCAACATTAGCGGTGGTTAAAAGGCCTGCTCCGTCGTACGTGCGGCGCTGGTTCATTGGCATTGTTACCCGTGCTCCTGGTTTCCTAGTCAGTGCTGTCACCTGAGGACTTTACTTAGCTGGACTATCTGGACCCTTTATCACAGAGCCTTTTTCTCTGTCGCCTTTTGTTTATTCTTGTTGTACACCATTAAAGGACCTTTATTTTTTGCATTCCATCGCCTCGTCTCTGCATACTGGGGGTCACCGCCTCGTGACAAATACATTTGTAATATTATGAGGAAAAATAATGTCATTTTTGTAGCATAGACTTTAAATATTAAAGAAAAAAATATGTCATTTTTAAAAGTCATAATATATAAAAACAAAACAAAATAAAGTTGCAATTTTTTGAAAATTTTGTGGAAATTTGGTGGGGAAAAGGTATAGCCAAACATAATAAAGCCAAAATATTATGGGAATAAAGTCATAACATTACAATATTTGGAAAATTCTGCTAATAATAGGCATTTTTTTCTTGAAATATATGTAACTTCTTAACATATCTACATGTGTTGCTTTACAAAATATCAATTCTTAAATTTTACAGCATGTGGCCCTCGCTGGAAAATGTTTGGACACCCCTGGTGTAAGCTAACTTGTCTACTCCTGAACCGCTGCCTACAAAAGGGAGAAAATTTGCCAGAATATGCACCGTTACTATATTGAATGCTATTATTTTTCTGAAAAATACGCCACATGGCCAACCCCAAAGTTTGAAATGTCTTGCACAGCTCAATCCACTACAGAAAAAAAACACAAACTTTAGGTTGTTAATGCGAATCTTGGCAAAATTCCGTACACACCTTCCAGAGACTGACAAGCACAGGTCTGTAAAATTTGAGGAAGATTGATTGAAAAACATGGCTGCCATCAAGCAAAAGGTCTTTGCAGGGGCACGGGCAGGACGGAACTACAAAGTGGCTCTAATTCATTGACTATTTAGTTAATGATTACATTTTGCAGATATTTGTGTTACATGTATGCGAGCACACGCCACAAACGTAGTTGTAATGTCTCGTGAGTTAAATTTATAGAAATAATGTTGACTAGACTTCATGTGAACCATTCTATGTTCATACCGGTTCAGCATGTGGACACAAACCAGTGACCAGTCCCTGACATTTTTGTCTCAGCTGTACTGTGATGAATATGATGCTCAGGGGCCTCTTGGGGTTAAGCCATGTGCCACAGAGGATATTGCCGATGCCACAGATGTAAAAGGTCGCGATAACTCCAGAGGCCCAGAGGGGAAATTCCAGCATGATTATTTTATGAAGAAAAGTGGGTGTCTGGAGAGAAAAGTGGGGTCCCAAGGGACACATGAATTCATGGGGGTTTAAACTTTGCCAGAAATGTGGAAAGTACAGGTTTTCCTCAACATCACCTATGCTTTTAGAAATTTGACTTAAACTTTCAAAGAAAATACAGTCGAAGAACACAACAAGAACAAGACGGAACAAAGCAGCTTGGTATCTGGTAATATCCCCCCCACAAGAACAACCACAGGTAACTTAAGTTTTGCAATTTGATTAACTGTAGTAAGTTCTCAAGAAAGATGGTATTGTTCTGTGATGGATGATGCAATAAAGAACGATGACAATAAGAAAATGAGGTCCCTGGAGATGATTGATGTATTTGTGCAGTTTCAACTAATCAATTGACCTCAGTGACAGAACAATGCATATTTATAATCCAATTATTTTTTTATTGTTGTATCAAAGGCTCTGCGGGTGATATCGCTCATATGTGTGTGCATCAATAAGCTTTTCGATCCATCACAAGTGATAATTACCATCTTGGGAATTGTTACGCAAGACGCGAGCCAGTTCAAAACACAAGCAAGCAAGGCAGGCAGGAAATGTTTGGAATGTTCCTCATTGTCTTGCAGTCGGCAACAGGCTGAGTGGTCACAAATGTGGCGGGATTAAAAGATCTCGGAGGAAATTGTGCTTGTTTGACGAAATGTACAAAGAGGTCCGCAAAATCACAAGTGTTGGGGGGGCTGGCGGTACACAATGGAGCATTGTAAGGCGGTCATTCAATCCACCAGCGCGCTGATGATAGCAAGTGATCACAGAGGGATGATGTCACCAACAGCGACATACAACAAAGAAGTACCTTTTTCAAGACGGACAGATCTTCAAGTCAGATTGAAGCTACAGGGGCGTTTGAAGACATCCATTAGATGACACTCCATTGCGCATGTGATCTGTGACTCTGCTCCAAAAGCACTATCCAATTAGTACTAGCAACTTGACTCTTTTGCAATGGTTAGCTTTAAAGATCCTATAATGTGACTTAGATTACTCACAGATGATCAGAGTTCCCCTATAGAACTGCAAAAATAGCTAAAAACCTTGTAGTATGCATGCCAGGCCAATAGTTGGCGATGTCCAGCCAAGTTTCATTCCAGAGCGTAAAATTTGATGCTCACAGCCGAGTCCCTTGCAGTTGCCAGGTATGTGGTCTACTAAAGCACATAACAGCAGGTTTCTCAAAAAAACAAACATTAGCGTCCTGGCTGTAGGCAACCTTATGATACATTTTTAATCTACCTCTGGATGCCCTTTAAAATGTTGGCTGCATGTTATTTTGTCATCAGCTAATCTAGAAACCACACTTTTATACATACTTTTACTGCTACTATTGTCACATTAGCGACTTGATTGTTTCGCTTAAGTATGAGCATTTAAACATTTTAAACAAGCAGCAGAATGAATTCCATTTAAAACAATTATTTGGCACTTTGGGTTATAAACACACAGTCTAGCCTATGGAAAATTATAGTCTACCGTCCTAGTGCAGTTTTTTGCCCTGTATGACATATTTAGCAACTAGCATAAAACGTATACACTTGCTTTAACGCTACAGGAGCTCCACACTGATGCTAAAAACAATACTGTAGTAATTACTGGAGCACTTACATAGCATGTATATACTTATACATACATCTGGTAACGCCTGGCTTCAATTAAAACACCATCACTGTCAAACCTAATAGACACTCGCCAGCAGCCATAATTAAGCTTACATTTATCTGCAACGTCCAGGCCGCTGTATGTGCTATTAAACTCCCACAGGGGCTGTTATCTAATATGGCGCTGCACCATATCGATTCAATGGTTTGTCATAGTAATTTGGTATTTATAGTCGACACCACTCAGACACGTCGTAAATCTTTATTTTTTGGGAGCTGCCAGACGCTGAGGCCTCCTGAGCGGTTTTTCGTACCTGATGCCTCTTATTTGTGGCTCATGCCAGTCCTAACCGCACGCAGAAATGGTCTACTCAGTATAGACTGCTATGTTTAAAGGTCATAGTTGCTGCTCACTACTGAAAACACTACCTTATATATTGTTAAGTGGAACGTTTTTTTGGGAAAAAGACATCAGCATCTCGCAAAACCTCAGCTCAGTGAGCAAAGGATTGGCTCTGTGCATATACAGTATTATGTTAAAGAAGAACATAAACAGGATGTTATGTGATGTCAGTGGAATGACATCTGTGCCGTAAATCACCTTTGACGGTAAAATAAACAAAAAATAGAGTAAGCTTTATTGTTTTTGTGTCTTAAAATGATAAGTGGCTAATATGTTAGCTCGGAATTTTAAACTGTGACTTTAAAACACAAAAACATTGTACAGTAAATGAAGTTTTTATGTCTACTATGAGCTACTATTAAACTACTGTTTCAAGGGACTGCATGCATCTTGCCCCAAGTAAAACATTTTTAAACAAAAAACAGAAGAACACCGTCGCCGGGTTGGATATGTTTCCAATACGGGTTTAAAGGAACAGATTGTACAAAGAAAATTGTAAATTTGTCACAGTTACAAATTAAACTGCATAAAAATTGCTGTTTATTTTTGTTTGGCACAAATAAAAGAATGGCTCACGGCTGTTGGTATTCACATACATGTCCTTGGCACGTACACACACAAAAGCAGTCTCATAGATGCAATCAACAATTTACAGTCATGTAGTTGTTACGATAGGCCATTCAATGGTAGCTAATGTCAGCAGATAAACTTTGCCAAATTGCTATCTTTAGCTGACAACAAACATGACTAATGGGCATGTTACGTCGGCAAACACAAAGCAGGAAGAGGCGGGATTGCTGCTAGGAGTACATTTAAATGTTGATGCCCTCTAGGCAGCTGGAGGAACGCTTTAAGTAAGAGATCGCTTGTTGCTAGGTATATTTCAGGGAGCAAAATCCCTTGAGCCCAATAGGCCAATAATTAAAAAGAAATAGAGCCCAAAAGGAGCCCATATTGGCTAGAAAGATACCAACACCATCGGCTCTGGTTCGAATAAATGCAGGGTCTGCTGTTGTGGCTTTGCAATTTGCAGCAACTTTGTGTGAAAGTGGTGAATCATGCAAATCTAATGCAGCGCAACAGGAGATTTATTATAAAAACTTATACGTGCTGAGAGTTAGCATATTCGCTTAAGTTGAAAGGTCGGGTGTTTGTGTGACTGCGGTCTGGTTTGCAGCAAACAGCTGTTTTTCTTAATTTCTGTCTTTGTTGGCCGCGAGGCTCTCGCTCTTAATCATAAACACACGCTGAGCATGTTGTTTTTTTATTCTTTCCAATCTACTTTGGAAGGACTTTCAAAGGAAAGTGTCCTGATATGTACTCATCTCCACCAAACCGATGGATATAAATTAGCCAGTGAAATACACGAAGCAATATCCTGTTCGGAAACAACTCCTAATGGCAGGGTTTTCCCCCCTCATAATCTATCTTAAATGTCATGTTGAGATATTCCTGTAATAGAGTATAAGAGCCGTCGTCAATTGCATTAAAGAAGCAAAAACAACTCCCGACAAAAAAAAATTCATGACGCTCAAATCAGTCTGGAGTCAGGACGGGTTTCCCCTTGTTTGGGAGCCACCTGCTGAACATCATGCGTCATCACATCTGCAAGCCAGGAAGAAGGTGGAAAGAAGAAGAAGTTTGTTTATCAGCCAGTCTGGGTGTTGCCCCAATGCTTTATCAGAGTGACTCACAACAAAGTCATTGCGGGGCTTCACACTGAACTCCACCAACGCATGTTTTCCTGTAAAATCCCCCAAAATCGGAACAGTACCGAATCAAACGCAAATCTTTGAAAGTGGGTTTGTATGTGGAAGTTTGAAGCAGAAAACATGTGAAAACTGACGGCATGTGCATGCGAGCTAAATAAGAAATAGATAGGGGCTGTACTCGTTTTACCATGCACCCCAAAAGATAATTAATACTGTACCAAAAGAAAAAGAGAACTTGTTACATTTGCTCTGCGGCAGAATACTTGGGTAAAGAATACAGTACATAGTTGTGCTATGCTAAATGTCACTTTTGTTCAGTTAACTTTTTAACTTCAACCTCTGTTATGTCTCCTAAAGTGTGAGGCAGTGTGTCGAAGGAAAGGAAAGTGAAAAGTAAAGTCAAACTAGAGAAGCACTCGGAGAGCGCAGACCTTCGCCAAGGGCCATAGTTCCCCCCATATTGTGATTCACACCAAAATAATAATCCAACATTCTTTGGATCAGTATTTGATATTTTGTAGAACCCGTTGGAAACTTGTCGTGTATTTTTTTTCCAAGTGCTTTGACCATTTTTTGTGGAGTTATATGCACAAATGGTGAAAATGGTCCTATCTCGCAATGTTAAAGAATCCTTTAAAAAATTCCTGGATCCAGACAGTGATCCGGATCACCCCCAATATTTAATCAGTTCTTCCATACCCCATTTCCGATTCCTAAAAATTTTATCCAAATCCATTCAGAACTTTTCAAGTTATTTTGAACACAGACAAACAAACAGACAAACAGACAAAGAAATAGATAAACTCGGGCAAAAACATAACCTCCGCACTGCGCTTGCTTTTTAAATAAAACATCGTAAAATGCTCAGAAAGTGGAGAAGTGACGACCAACATTGACTGCATGCTTGTGTAAGCCAGGGGTGTCCAAAGTCTGCGGCTGATTTTTCATTGACTCTTGGCACATTTTAAAAATACAGTTAAGCAAGAAAACTTTACAAAAAAACAGTAAAACTGACCAGTAATTTTTAAAACAATAACAAAGAAAGAAAATTCATAATATTAAGAGAAAAAAAATGACTAAAATATGTCATTTTTTAAAAAGTTGAGAAACAAACAAAACAAAGAATAAAGCTGCAATTTAGGTTGGGCAAAAGTTATAATGTTACGATAATAAAGTCAAAATATTATGAGAATAAAGAAATAATACTACAAGAAAAAACATAATAGAAGAAACTTGAAATATTTTCAAAAAGGAAAACAAAAAGGAAAAAAAAAGGGTAATGTAAGGAGAAAAGCTCATACTAATAATATGCTTTGTCACCGATAACATAAAGCTGAAAGGCTGTTTTTTTTCTTTGATTATAAAAAACATGTTTGCATTTCTACATGGGTTTTAATGAATGTAAAAGTGGCCCCTGCATCCTTTGATTTTTCAGTATGCGGCCCTCCGTGGAAAAAGTTTGAACACCCCTGGTCTAAGCCGCTCGACCGCCGCAACCTCATCAAGGATAAAGATGGTATTCCTGAACATGTTGTCTCTCCCTCCTTTGCAACACCCATTGCAGTGTACAAGCCAACCGCATGGTTATAAATAAGGACTTGTTCTCTCTTTTTTTATTACTGTTTCATAAAATTCTTGTATTTAACCTTTTTTATATGTCCTTCATGGGTTCTGTGTACAGTGTGAGTGATGTAGGTGTTACTTTAGGTAGAAGTTCGGATTTACACTAACACTACTGGAGGCAATGTCCTGGAGGCAATGTACTTTTTTTTTATGAACTAGCTGCATTTAAGTATCATGAGTTCAGAATCCAGCATCTTGATCTACCTCTGCTTGCGCTTTAACATTTTGGTCGCACTACTCAGCTGTTGGTGTGACACTCGTGTGTTACTTACATTTGCTGTACTGTTTATTTTTACAATGAACTCATCAGCGGTCTTGTGGTGGCTGAGCAGTTTGGTCCGGGAATATCGGCCGACTGGTATATTGGCATAAAAATGAGATATCGGTATCATATTGGTATAATTTTTTCTGCCAATAATGATGTTGACTGATGACGTGTGCCACAGAGCAACAACCTCTGTATGCTAATTATTAAGGTTTTGCCTTGGGATTGTAAATACGCAATTTGAAAAAACTACTTACTACTTACTGTGACTACTAATGAGAAACAGGTAACGCTGAACAGGCTTTCCAGTGACCTCAGAGCAGTTGCACATTGCACCGAAGAGGAAACAGAAAACCAAAATAAGGGCACAAAACAGGAAACAATATGAAAACTCCTGATCCGATATCAATATAGAATATCGGGTCATATAAAAAAATGGAGGATCAGTTGATCAAACCTTTTCTACCATTCCACTCTACAAAATAAGCCTTAAAAGTGTGTATGATTCATGCTGATAGTGGACTGATATCGGCATTGGTCGTTATTCAAGGCTGCAATACCAGTATCAAATTGGAAGTGAAAAATTTGTACCGGGACACCCCTAGTGAAAACTAAGGAAAACCAAAACTCAAGTCTAACCTGTTATGCGGAACATGACAAAGTGCTGTTTATGCGAGGGGGTAAAGGCGCCTTCCTTCAATACGTCTAATATCGCACCTCAGGAAGAATCACTTGGACCCACACGCAGCATTGTTTCGATATTGCACTATTGTCTTATTTTGCACAAACCGTATTTGTGAAATGGATCCAGTGGCATTACAGTATTAAAGCATGATGTGTTTTTTACACGACATTAGTTTAAGGGAAGAGCTACTACCTATATCGGTGTAAAACATCCTGTGGAAGAAGCTGATGATCCTCCGCAGAGCAGAGTGGCATCGAAGATGGGGAAGAGAGAGGGCTGGGAAGTCAAGCCTCAGGGAAGTTGAGGAGATCATCAAGGCAGCTAGCTCAGCATCTACTCCAGGCCCCTGTGGCGTTCCTTAATTGGTCTACAAGTGCTGCCCAGAGCTTCTACGGCACCTGTGGAAGATCTTGAAGGTGATTTGGAGAAGGGGAAAAGTTGCTGACCAGTGGAGGTGTGCTGCAGGCATGTAGATCCCCAAAGAAAGATTTCAGCCAGATTTGGACCATCTGTGTTGAAGGGAAGGTATTTTTCAGCATCGTCTCACGAAGACTGACAGAGTTTCTCCTCAAGAACAACTACATCGACCCGTCAGTTCAGGTGCAATTTATGGTGGTATGCACCAAAGAAGCCCTACAGTACAGGGACTCCAGGGACTGCAAAGTGTCATCAGCTAGCATTGAGGTGAAGACAAGAACAAAATGGAAGGCTAGGAAAAGTGGAGGTGGCGGAGTCACACCTGAGACAAAAGGCACTGGTGGCCACCATGGCATAAGGCAGAGCAGGCGTGTGCTACTTCTCAAAGACGCTGGTGAGTAAGGTAATTACCAGGTGCTTAAGGCAATTGTTGAAAGCTTAACCTCAGCCATCAACCCCAGGAAACACCATCATGCTCCAAAGAAGGCATTCCCTTCATCGAAGCTGGAGGGAAACCCTGGGTGCACCCACAATTAACAACAGACCACCTCCACACAGCCTCTAACTGGCAGGTGCAGGTCGACCTGGGAAAGCAGCTGAGGTTCCCCCAACACACTACAACAAGTCTCCAACTAGACTGACGCTTCAAGACACCTGATCATCCTAGAACTTACAGTGCCTTGGGAAGAACGTATTGAGCCAATGAGAGGAAACATGCTAAGTACCAGGAACTGGTGGAGGAGTGCAGGGAGAGAGGCTGGAGAACCTTTTATAGAGTCGGATGTCAAGGTTTTGCAGGTTGTTCTCTTTGCAAAGTCCTCAGTCGGTTGGCCATCATCTGGACGGCCAAGAAGAGGGCCATTCAATCCGCAGGCAAAGCCACAAGGTGGTTTTGGATTAAGAGGGCTGATCCGTGAACTGCTACTGGCACGCAAATTGGGACTTCATCAACCCCGGCTGGGTTGCCTGGTGTGGGTGTATGTCGTCGTCAGATCCAAAACACCCAGTGATCCCAGGATACATCACTGAGGATGCATCCCAGTGCATCCATGAGATGTTTCTTGTATAGATAATTTGTGAAATGAGTATTAAAGCATGATGTGTTGATTACTCGACATTAGTTTAAGGGAAGAGCTGCTACCTTTATTGGTATCGGTGGATGAAAATGAAGTGCTGGACAATCTGCTGCCTATATCAGTATTGGTTGATATATGTATGATAATGAAATGGCAGACAATATCGGATATCAATATAAAAGCCAATATCACACATCTTTAGTCTTTACCGCTATTACAAACTAGGTTCTGTTGGTTCTGTTCTTTTGTTTCTGTTGTACACTCTGGACTGTTCACCAGCCAATCATATAGATTCACACTCACATTCATACCTATACCTTTAACCTAACAGGCATATTTTTGGTGTATGGGAGGAAGCTGGAATACTCAGAGAAAACCCACACACGGGGAGAACATGCAAACTCCACACAGATATGCCCAAACGGAGATTCAAACCCAGATCTTGTCAATCTCCTGACTGTGTGGCCAACATGCGAACCACAAGGCATCCATGCGGCGCAATATACACTCCAGATCAAAATCTTAAGACCAATGTAGAATGACTGTCTAACGGTGCTCAACCTCAGCAGCAATGGCACGCTGCGAGAGGCCTTGCTTATGCAGCTCAACAATCCGACCACGTTCAAAAAGAGAAAGCTTCTTAGCTTTAGCCATCAGGAGGGCATGACAGTGTGAATGCCTAACAGAAAATGAAAATTTGGAGCAGATTTTGGCTTTTATAGCCTGTGGTGTTAACGTTTTGATCAGGTGATAAACAACCTATTTAAATTGTTTTTGTTGTTGTTTAAATTACAAGTTATAAATGTTTTATGTCTTACTCGCCCTTCTTGCTTTTGCATTTTGTAGCTCTACTTAAAACCTTATTAAGATCCAAATGTGCAAAATGCAAATTCTAGCAATTTTTCAACTGGTCTTAAGGTCTTAGGTCAGGTCTGTATTAACTAGTACAGCACAATATATTAACATATATTAAGAATATATTAACAAGTACAGTATATTGCTGTACTTGTTAATAAATGACCATGTGGTCAAAGAGAGCTACGTTTTCCTTTCCGCTGTCTCACACACTCCAAATCATTATTAAAGTTGTTATATACTGTAAAATGAGTTTAATTTTTTTTTCTTTACAATTGCCGCCTGTAGTTCTCTCCCAGACCTGAAGCTGAACTGATAACGAGAAATATTCGGACAGATCTTCTCCATCAAAACCATAATTTCATTAGTCATGCAATTTATCTTTTCAATGTGCGACCTCTGCCGGGCGCTTTGATAGTCAGCTATGTTCACAAACATGACACAGCTCTCTGGCCAACAGCGTCTGTGAGGAATTACAGAGAACAAAAAGTTCACCACAAGTTCTGCGGTCTCCTCCTATATCCAGATCATCTGCTCCACTCTTGTCAACTGCTCTCCTGTGTGTGAACGTAGGCGTAGCTTATCAGCATGGTCGCCGCACGACCATCATGTTGGAGCTGCGGGGCTTCATGTGCATGTCATTTGAAGATGTCACAAAGGCTTTGAAGAGGCTTTGAAGCAGCGCCATGCTCTTTGTGCTGCCATGCACACACACTTTCACTCAGTCTTCTTGGCAGCTGCTTGCAATGAAGACCAACCAAACGCATCTGGTTTTTAAATGCACAACTCATGCCAAGCTGTTTGTTGTCCCTAAAGAAGAGACACACAGGCCAAAACAAGAGGTACACTTGCAAGCAGGAGCTACATCAAACATTCTCATATTTTTGTCCCGCGCAACATCGCGGTTCAAACATCGTGGTTCAAACATCGCGAATTAAAAAAAAACTGAATTCATTCATAAATGATCACTGTTTCGTGGTTAACTATGACCCGTTATTAGTCAAAAATATTGAAAGACACGTCGTATGTACTTTTCTGGCCACTATGTGTCACTTAGGACACAAAACATTGATGAGACATGACATTACATTACATAACCTTCACACTGCATTTCGTCAGTCATAGCATGTCCGACATGACAGAGTGAAAAAAAGTTATCCTCACATTCCACGTGGTAGTGGTAAGTTTTTGGCTTTGTCCCCACTCCATTTGAAACCCTTTCTTAAGTTTAGTTTAGCTCACTAGCATGCTATGCTTTAAGCCATGTCCGTCTCTTGTGTCCATGCAATGATCCGTAGCCCGTGCATTAGCAATGTGGTGTAAACAAAAAATAATAGGAGTGTAAATGTGACTGTAGGGGTGTTATTCATGTCGACAGGACTCTAATATTGATAGAAAAATAATTTTAAAAGTCACAAACAGGTTGTTAATGCTCTAACTGTGAAAATGTTCCATTTAATATTGATTAATATTGAATCCTACTTGTGAAAATTAATTTATCCCAGTCGGGTCTGGAACCAATAAACCGCAATAAACGAGAGACGAATGTACACCTGCCAGTATGACACAAACTATATGTTTAGCATAGCATAGAATAGAATGTTTCTGTCTAATGGAGGCCATGTATCTCAAAATTGTGAATTTTTTTAAGACAACAAAAATTATTTTTCTCTGTGTTTTGAGATGCAGCTACCTAACATAGTCTTCTCTATCGAGCTAGATAGCTAGCTAGCAAAATGGACAGCTGCTTGATAGGAAGAAAACAGCTGAAGTGAAGTGAAGGAGCCAGCGTTTTTTTTGTGTCTAGTCTTCTGTTGTGAGTATTTTTTTTTTATTAAAAAAATAAAATCGCAGATTTAGACATAGTCACTTTTCATGGGAAAGCAACAAAACCTAGGATTGCTTTTGCTTATGTTAGCCAGTTAGTCAGTGAAAAAACTCAACAGCCAATCCCCAAATTCAGCCAGCGTTAGTTCCCACGAGGTTCCCTCCATGACTTCTACGCCTAATAATAATGCCTTTTTTCTTTCCTTTTTTAAGTCTTTACACAATTTGGAGACATCTATTGAAAAGGTGGAAGGAACAGAACACCGGTAAAGGCTTTCTGACCTCAAAAGCCATCCATCAAAGGCTCCAATTCAAAGTGTCAAAGTCTTTTTGTGTCAGACAATGGAGGAGCGCCTCCACTGGGGAGTGGGAGGAAGTATTGGACTTGTTTGATGTAACTGTAGATGCTCGGAGGTGATACTGCTTTAGTCACCTTTGTCACCCACTGCACACTCTTTTGGTTTGAAAAGAGACCACCAGATACTTGCTTCCTGTTGGGATGAAGAATAGAATATCCTTTAATATACATGTACTGGACACAACATTAGGTATACCTTTCCTAAAGACCACTTATGAAAAAAACAATAATAAAATATGAAAAATATCCATCCATCCATTTTCCATGCCGCTTATCCTAATTAGGGTCACGGGACTATGCTGGTATACCCAGCTGACTTCAGGCGAGAGGCGTGGTACACTCTGGACTGTTCGCCAGCCAATCACGAGGCACATGTAGACAAACAACCATCCACACTCACATTCATATTTATGGACAATTTAGAGTCGCTAATGAACCTAACATGCATGTTTTTGGAATGTGGGGGGAAACGGGAGTGCCTGGAGAAAACCCACGCATGCACAGGGAGAACATGCAAACTCCACACAAAGATGCCCAAGCGTAGAGTCGAACCCAGGCCTTCCCATGGCCATCATGCTAACCACTCGTCCACTGTGCGGCCCTGAAAATATTGAATAAATAATCTGTTCCAGAGTCAAACTTTCCCCATTGTAATTCCCATCCTATGTAATTGCATTATCGTTCTAACATCACACAAGTGTAAATATAACTTAATTTAAATAGCGTATTGAAGTTTAGTACATTTTTTGTTACATTTCTGAATCATACAACCTCACAATATTAGCATGTTCAAATAATATAACCGTCTTTTATTAATTAAAAGGTAAGAAGGGTCTAATTAAAACAAAGTTGTGTCACAGTTGCTATCTAGTCACCTGACAGTCATACAAGTGGGATAACAAAAAGTTAACCACTGCAATACATAAACACAACTAACTAGTCCACCTTAAAGTTGCCGCAGGAATGACCTGTTTTTTCCTTCTCTGATGTCATTTTAAAAAGCCAAACACAAAGGAAAACCCATGCACCAACTTAATCTCCCTTAATGCTCGCTGAACTGAGGTCTTGTGTGTTGGGAGAACCTTTCTTTTGAAAGATTTCTGCTATTAATTTGTTCCTCAAAGTTCGACAAAAACAGAAACATACAAACACAAAGGCAATTTTTCCCATAGGAACTAATGTCAATCCAATGAATATGTTCCAGATTGCCAAAAATATTAACAAAAATACATTTTATAGAGAATAATTATAGTTTTACATGCAAAAAAAAAAAGTGAAAAAATTATAAATGACGAATGGATGGCACTTATTGTTAATGCGGACTTTCCATACATTCTGGCGAGATCTAATTCACTAGTGTTTCTCACCTTCCTAATCAAATTGCTAGCACTCGCAACTTCTTTTCGCCCAATGGCGGGTTATTTAGCAGTCACACACAGACAATGAGTCAGCAACGCGTAGGGTGCTTTGTTTGGGCACTCAATTTTACGGAACGATACAGCACACGGCAAAAGGAGTAGTTTGTTTTGCGTAATATTGTGCAATAACTGAACAATGTATGAAAACAGAGGCAAAATTTTGGGCAAACAAAGAGGCAAACATTTTGGGCAAAAAACGTGAGGTACAAAAACCGAGGTTTGACTGTATTTTTCCCGAGATTTTTGGGCAAACTCTGAAAAATGCAAAGGTAATTTGTGTCAAAGTCTCTTTTTTTTTTTTTTACCATGTTTAATTTTCATGCATGTGTGAAAACCACTGTAAAAAAACAAAACTCTCCCTTTGTATTTAATAACAAATGAGGTAACTTGTATATATTTCTTCTGAAGTCTCACAAAAAAAAGCCAAAGAAAAAACAAAACATACACAGTCCTTTGATCCTGGCTGAACTGTAGTCTCGGGCTAACGTCTCACACACACAACAGCATTTTCAACTGTTTTGTGCGACATTATACATTTTTTTATTTGATCTGATCAGCTGTGCCTAATCTTATGCCCAGTTCTCCAGAGAGACCTATATGGCCATTCTATGTATTCCATACATCACATTGCATGTTAGAACGACCTAACAGAAGGTGCAAGATGGTCACACTGCAGCAACGGCACACAAGCGTTCTGCATTTTCTATTCAACTTTACAACACGGTGACTCTCCAAAAGTCCACTTAACTTGCAGTTAATTAAAGGGGGAATAAAACGCCCCTCATACAAAGCGCTTTTAGAGCAACTTAACCCTGATGTTCCATTTCCTGTGCTGCAGTAAAAAAAATGCGTGGTGAGGGTCAAGGGCCCAGTTAAAGTACACAGTGTATAATTTTTTATAGTTTGTTCCCAAAGGGGCTCCTGGTGCCAGCCGGACTCCAGACAGCATAGACTACATAGACAGAGATCACTTTCAGTCCTTTTTGTGTCAGTGTTTTGTGAATGGGGGCGGAGGAAGAGTGTTCTTTTAGGATGCTATAAAGAGAAGATGTGGTCGCTCACTCAGTCAGTCAGCACTCACACACGCAGGCGGAGTGGAACTTCATTAGCGATTCCTCATTTTTTAAACTATCCTGCTCTTTTACAGAAAAAATACACTTACGGTCACGTTTTTGCTTACTGCGTGATCTTGCGGGAGAACAAGCGCAATCATCGGCGCAAAGCTTGCACACTTTCCCAACTTTTTTTCCCCTTCCAATTGTGGCTTTTTATTTCAAAAGGATGCTGGTCTCCACTTGGAATAAATGCTGGCTGTTGCTGCTCCTCGCCACCGCCGTAAGGACGGGGACGTGCCAAGTACCGGAGGGGCGTCCTAAGCTTAACTCTATCAAGTCGGTTCTACTTGCAGCGGAGGAGGAAGAGGTGCCCACTGCAGCTGCCTCCAACCGCTCTGCCACCGCGCACGCAAGCACCGGCAAGAAGCACAGCATCTTTGCACAGGTAATGAACCCATTATGGCAGATTTATAGATTTATTAACTAATCCTTAACCTGCAGTACAAGAGTTGGGTCCAATATTCAGATTTTTGCAAAGGTAATGTCCTTTATTTAACATTTGTTTTCAAAAGAATTTGATATGCTTATTACTGCTTAGAACTGCACTGAATCATACCAGGAGACAAACTACACCTCATTAGTATACAAAGTACAAGCACATGAATAAACATTATTGTTAAATCACATCTCTGACTTGCATTAACTGTAATAAAGGTGGACATTTTTGATGCGACTTTTGTATTGGATCTCATTTGATTGAGTGTACCTTATTTTGTGAACACACTGAAACAGCATATTGTTGTCATACTTTGAAGGTAAAGACTGCAGCATGTTGTAGGTCAGACTTTATAGACTTAGCGTAAAGACTGAAAAACTGCGGGTTAAAGACCAACCCTGGACCAAAATATGAACGTCAGTACTGGTTGATGGTGGAGAAAGTGAGTAAGGTTGCAGAAGGGGGCAGAAAACAGAAATTAGCCTACATATTTCAGGAATTTAGTAAAAAATTCTCATAATGACAATTATTTTGTTTTTAAAAATATCATTTATGAATCAAGTTCTTTTTTTCCGTGACAAAAACATGGGCGTTAAATGGAACAGAGTAGAAACTGAATAGAAACTAAATATGCAACATAGTTTACATAAAATATGGCTGTTTTAACCCAGATTATGTTAAAATGTGTTTTTTTTCATCGCACTTAATTGGCTCTTATCTTTTAAAAATCGATTTTTAAAGTAATGGGAGAATCTCAGAATGTTCTGAACTCCTGTTTCTATGGCAGTGTCTGGATTGAGACGAAATAACAATGGTGCATGGAGGAGTTGTTGTGCTGGAGGGGGGATGTGCGTGGTGCAATTTCCCATAGGTTTATCATGTAGTGCTTCTTTAGATAGCAGCAAACTAGTTGAGACGGATTTAACAGCGTCTGTGATTGTTGCAGCCAAGTAGTGCACTGTGAGGCAATATAACCAGAACATGACAATGTTTTTCTCTCAATCTTTTTTTTTTTTTTACTTTTCAGTGTGATCCTAAGGCCTCTTTGTAGTGTTCTGATGTGAATTGTGTTTAAATAATAAATTTTTTTTAAATGCCGTAGGCCAATAAAAACAAGCTGTGGCCGCAAATGGCATCCGTGCCGGACTTTGGACACCTCTGTTGTAAACTAACCTGCAATTTTGCCACTCACCAGTTTATTCCTATGCATGTATTCCCATGAATCCCTATGGGAAAGTGGTGAAACAAATTTAAAGTTTAATGTTAAAAGGGGCTACTGTACCTTTTTCTGTGCATGGTTACCCCCTGGCTCCCTTCCTCATAAAGCCTAATTGCCTTTCAGACGTGACGCCACTGTGTGCACTTCCACAGTAAATCATTAATGGCAGCAGAAATGTGAGAAAAAGTTAACACCAAGGGCCCCCACACTCCTGTTCTTACTTGTCTGGCCTTTTTAACGTCATTCAAATGATCCCAGCTGGGATTATGGGATTGTGACATGGGCAGATCATTTTACCCACAGCCTAATCCATACTTGCAGTTATCAATCCATGCTGTTTCAACCCTTGAGTGACATACTGTACTTCCCCAAAAGGAGGATGCTAGTCAGTAAATTATGGGGAAAAAGAGGAGGGGAACATGACAAAAACTGTGCTTCATCTTCCCAAAACACGTCAAATAAATTACAGTGGAGATTGAGTTGAATTTGCGTCGTGTTTCATGCTGAGTAGTTCAACTGGCGGCACGCAAGTTCACTCCCAAATTTGGGAATGATTAACATTTTTGCAACAGATTTCAAAAACAGCAGCCCACTCTTGTCAAATAGAGGATCTTTGACTAGCATTTTTGCAGTAGGTACTGAAAGGAAAACTGCACTTTTTGGGAATTTTGCCCATCCTCCACAATCCTTATGTGATACATGAACACATACTCTATGTCTTTCTCTTTTCTGTGCATTTTAAAGATGTAAAAACAGACAAAAAGAGGCCGCTCATTACTGCACATAATGGAACACTTCAAGACCGCTATTAAAACACCTCCAACAAGGTTTTATGGTTTTATGTACATGCTGTGACCATGTAGTAACAGGTACATTCACGATAACATGTAATATGTACGGTATTTTGCTGTATTTTGGGCACATAGATTTCACATAGCAACATAGAAACGAACGCTTACACCTAGCATTAACTTTTCTAAACTCAAAAACAAAAACACAGCAGCAGTAATATGTAGCCTTACCTTTTTGGTAGTGGGCTGAGGCTTGTGAGCGCGGCACTGACGCTCTGCGGGTTAGTGTGGGGTGAAGCTAGTCGCTAGCCGGCTAGCAGCTAGCCGGTGTGCTGTGGCAAGGTGTCAATGCGGCTGTAACTTAGTTATATCTGCGTAACAATACTGTAATAATAACAACGTCGCTGTAGCTTGGTTAATATGCACGTCACATTATATGTAAATGAAGCGTTGTTGGCACTTTTTGGAGTGTATTTCAGAGGGCTTTATAGGTGGAATAAGTGTTTCTCATTACTTGCATTCTTAGTTAAGACTTTTTAGCTGTTTTATTTCTTTACAACGCACAGAAAAGAGAAAGACGTGTTCATGTCTCACATAAGTATTGTGGATGATGGGCAAAATTCCAAAAACAGTGCAGTTTTCCTTTAAAAACAGCAGACCTGCCATATGTAGAGGATCTTTGACTAGTGTTTTTGCAGTAGTTACTTAAGCAGACTTGCAATATAGAGGATCTTTGACTAGCGTTTTTGCAGTAGGTCCTTAAAAACAGCAGACCTGCCATATTGAGAATCATTGGACTAATGTTTGTAGTAGGTACTGAAAAATGGCACTCATGGTTTTTGAAGCTGTGGTGGTTGGCTGCCTTTGGAGGCGGTCTGCCGCCACTGTGTCGTGCCACTGCTCTGTCCTGTGGCAGCAATTTTTTTAAAATATTTAAATTTACTGTCAGTAATAATGTCGACATTAAGGTCATTTTCACAGGCTTGAACAAGAAATGCATGAATTAACTTTAAATACCTTTCTGCCTGTCTTTTCTTCCTCTCCTTAGTTGTCAAATACCAACAGGGCAGACAGGCGATTCCGGTGCATGTTTTTTCAAAATAAAACGCAGTGAAACGTTTTTATGATAATTGATATTGATATTTGCTTTGATATTTGATTTCAAACGAATTGTGGTCAATGTGTAAATAATAGGCTTTGCATGTATCTATATAGCACAGGGGTGCTCACACTTTTCAGCCTTCGAGCTACTTTTAATATGACCATGACCCAAAAAGCTACCTCCTACTAAAAACGTTGAGAATATATACATTTAATATATTTATAAATATGAGTATTTATGTACATTGTACATGTATATCAGGGGTGCACACACTTTTTCAGCTGTGATCTACCTTTTGCGATAAAACATAACATATATATAAAATCTAGCCAATAAACTTTGAAACTACTATACTACATACTAATGAGTGGTATGTCACATTCACAGTTTTAAAATTTACAGGTCATCAAAATAGTTGATATCATTCAGTAATTCACAATTCAAACCAATATGGCAATAATTACACATAATTCCTCAATAGTTGTGTACATAAATTTATATGAGAAATTAAAAGGATTATGCAAATGACAATGCAGCCAAAGTGTGTTTTTCCCTACAATGCGTAACCTTCTGCACGCTACACTCCTCCATGTTCTTCCACTTCCTCCTATCTGTCAAGCATGTTTTTACATACAAAACATCCATGCCGAGTTCTTATCAAATGCACTTCTGCCACCTTGTGGCTGTTTTTAATGGCTTAAATATGCTCGAAAAGTGACATCTTTTAGTGTACAGTTGCGTCATCAGCTCTTTTTGACTCTCGCACAAAAAACGTAAAAGACGTATGAATACGTCTTTGGTATTGAATGAGTTAACATTGTTTTCACGTGCGAAAAAAAATTATTTTCAAAATGTGGCGGCTTGTATTATGGCATTGTGGTGCCCGCGATCAATTGCATGTAGCGAAAACCCTGGCACTCCTGTCATATGGAGGATCTTTGACTGGCGTTTTTGCATTAGGTACGTAAAAAGAGCAGTCCTGCTATGTAGAGGATCGTTGAATAATGTTTTGGCAGTAGGTCCTTAAAAACAGCAGAAGACTCCTGTCATGCAGAGGAGTTTTGAATAGCATATTGCTTCTTTTATCTTTATGTATGACTATAATAGCCATTTGGTAAGGTCAAATATTTGAATTTGTTGAAATTGAAACATGTACTGCACCTGCACATTAGCATTATCATAAAGTGCTAGTACTTGTATCATAGGACCACGCTGTATTAAATGGATAAAAGAGCAGCTTAAAAACCATACAAAATTCTTAATCCTCTCATTGTGGTGATCTGTGGAAAATGACAAAAAAAGCAAAGTGGTTAAAAAAGAAGTTCTACAGTATTTATAAAGGTGACCATCAAGGACTTCACCTTGTAAAGGGTGGTCCTAGTGTATGCCTGCCTACTTTCTAGAAATACTGCCCTCCTGTGGGGATTCAGTAGAAAAACATGTACAATACAATCAAATGCGAAGTGTTTAACAAAAAAGAGCAGGCTCGGTTTATTCTCAAGCCTCTCTATGAGCATGCAAAGGATAAGACAATTGATGGAAGCTTTCAAGACATGTTAAATAAAAGGCAACAGTGCATACAGCAGGTGAGAGAAGTGGACATTTTTACCTGTTTTTGATTTATTCCGCTCATAAATGGCCCTCAGTGTTATGGGACGCTGAGGGCCAGTCATGTTAAGCCACATGATTTGGCCCAGGCCAAGCTGCGGCTGCAAGTTTACAACTGTGAAAAACCTCCTGGTAGCAAAAACACTCACACACAGTATGTGTGTGTGTGTGTATGTGTGTGTGTGTGTACGTAACTGCTGCCATAAATGCCATTATAAGCCATCCACACTTGGACATGCCTCATTTTTACTGGTGGCAGACTGGTGGTCTAAAAAGCAAAGCACTCTCCATATTATCACGGCGGCCGAGGGGCAAGCAAGCGTTCAAATTTGAGGTCTGGCAGGCTTGTGTGAGGTTTTCATGTTCTACTCACTTGACCAAGAAGTGAAAGAGCAGCTTTTTAAAATCATTTCTGGCTATGACAAGCTGCTCTCAGCACTTTGCAGCGCCATCAAACATGTCGGAGGCTGTGTTGTGGACAGCTGAAATGTACAAATCGCTACTTAACACACATTCGTAACTATTATACATGTGTACAAATAATGCAAACAAAACAACAAAGCAAAAGTAATTGGTGTTGCAGATGTGCTTCATGTATCAACTATCATCATTATAGTTGATACACAATTGTGGCAATGTCAGACTACAGCAGTGTTTGTTATTTCATCCTACATGCAAGTTGTGTATTAATTGGGCAAAATGAAGTTACTTACACGATGTTACTTGTATCATCACCTTCAAGCACTTGTTGCATCTTCAAAATTAATTACAACCAAACTTTCAAGCATTTCGGCCTGAGCATTTCAGCTAGATGCTCACTGTCACTGTGCAAGTGAAAAACCAAGCATAAAACTGTCAGGACAGTTGACTATTCCTAATTTTTGCTTCATTTCAGTGCCACTAACTAATAATTTCACACCAAAATGAGGCGCCAATATCTACTTTTGGTCTATTCACTACCGTTTATGTCGGCACTGGTGTCTTCATGTTTGAGTCAACCAGCCCATTAGGCAATATATGCAGATACTAAGGGCACTGTGGCCTCCAGGGGGTGCTAAAAATTGGGAAAAAAAATAATATTCAATGTAATTATATTAATATCAAAAGTAGTTATTATAAACTCTTAAAATGGAAATGTCCACATTGAGTCAAATATAAAACAATGCTCAATTTGATAACAAATAAGTCTCCTCGTTTTGTATATAGTTGGATATCGGTATTTTATATGGGTGTCACGAGATCTTGCCAGATTAAAAAGTGACAACATTTCTTGTTTAGAGAAAAGCTGTCTTGAGGGAATAGGGGAGCCAGAAGTTTTTCAGACTGTGAACTATGGCATCACTACTGTGAATGCACTTAATATGGAAGTGGCAATGCACAAGGCAGGATTGGAACCGCACATTAAGTGCTTTACGCCCACTATAAACCTTGCAAGCCAACCTACACTCTGTGTTTCAGTGTCGTTTGCTCGCGACGTGTGTTGTTTTTTTAATCAAAGTTCAACAACTGCCGCTGTATTAATATCCAAGATTCATGTCCAAGCAGAAGTTGTAGTAATTCTACATTTGATTAAAGTTACTTAAGATTTGTCAGAACAAAACACGATCGCTGCATATGAATTCTTTCAAAACGTGATAGTCCAGTCTATTTTGTAAATTCACTACTTCCTGGTACCCATACTCCAGGAACTGTAGTTCTTTCAGTGAAAACATAAGGCTAATCTACATCGATCTGAAATCAAATCTCTTTACATAACTTCACATAACTTCATAACGTAAATGATTAGTAGTAGCAGCTACAACTGCTGTCGTTATTTTAACTAATAATTTTGAGTTTTTGTTTCAATTTGGACGGATCAGCAGTTAAAAGCATCATACTTAGGTCATGCATGCAAAACATGTAAAAAATGTACAGTAAAGGCCACACAACATGTTTGGACACACACAACACAACTGAATGGTCCCAAACCCATTAACAAGGCAAGAACTTCCACTACGTAAACCTTACAAGGCACACCTGTGAAGTGAAAACCATTTCAGGTGACTACCTCATGAAGCTCATTGAGAGAACACCAGGGGTTTGCTGCGCTATCAAAAATTATTAGTACTTATAGTACTTATTTTATTTAGTTTTTGTATATAGTTATTGCACAGTGTAAGCATAGTTTATATATAGTTATTGTTTCCAAACTGTGTGGTTATTTACATTTTTTGATGTTGATTGTTGTGTTTATAATATACAGTATTACTATTAATATATATTCCCTTCTTTACAGGATTTTTATTTTGTTGTAATGGTATTTATATTGTATTCACATTTTTTTCTGTATTTATTTGTAAGTTGTTAACCATGGAATTTGTTTGACACATTATCTACAAATCAAAAACAATGATAACAACAATGCCATTTACTTTTCTTTTGTAAGCGTATGTAAATCGTCGATGAAGGGGGGCTCCATATAAAATCTCACCTAGGGTGCCTTTATGGGTAGGGCTGGCTCTGCTAAATGCTAGCGAGTTTCGGTACCCATCCCTAAACTTTGGAGAGTTCAGGATGTAAGCGAGAATGCCAATAATTCATCTTAAAACCGTGATGATGAAGAATTAGATGGTGCCAAGAAACACATTGTCAATTAAAAGGAATCCAAAGTCAATTATGGCAGAAAAAAATGCATCATGTAGCATTTATTGTCAAATATACCGTATGTCAGATTGTATACTAAGTTTGTGCTTTAATTTGATGTAGTGGCTGAAGCCAAATCGATCATGTCAGTTCTTGGCCAGCGTTAGAGAACTTGTGAACTTTAGTCTCGCTCTATAAAAGGTTACAAAACAAAACAAACCTTGACCTCAAGCCTTTGCTTTTGTGGGTGGCACAAACGGGATGCCTTCCTTGGAGTATTCACCTTGAAGAGAGAACATCAGCCATTGAGTTTTACCTTGATTTCATTCATTGCGCTATCATGCGCAAGGGTTCCGCCTTCCCCCTCGCACCAAAGAAACGACTCTTAAAATGATCCTAATGAGCTGTGAAAGGCAAGGAGAGGTGTGGCAGCTTGTTAGCGCCCACCAGTCAGTCTCCTGTCTTGCGGTCTTTCCAGTCTGCCGGTCCCTTGGGTGCCAGGAGGGCCCCAACCTGGAGCCGGTAGGGCGCTCCTCTTAATGAGAGAGACCATCATAAATGTGACATTGTCCATTTGCTGTTTCGTGCCTAACAAGTCAGTATGTCTGTGTACCTTAAAGACATTGAAGGGTCTAGACTTCATATGTAGACAGTGTTTCCACTGATGAAGGACCCCGAGCTACGTTTAAAGGCTCACGTCACACGTTTGTGTGGTCGCCTGTTGCGAGGCAGAATCGTCATTTGTGCCTCATAGGCCAATCAATTTTATAGTATGTCACACAAGTGAGTACACCCCTCACATTTCAGAAAGCATTTTATTATTATCCTCTCAAGGGAAAATACTGTAGAATACACTTGCATATACTTAAAAGTAGTCAGTGTACAGCTTGTATAGCATCCACTGAAAATGACATTTTTACTGTTGGATATACTCACTAGTGTTGCTAGCTGTTTGGACAATAATGGCTGTGTTGACAGTGAATCTATAATATTACATAAGCTGTACACGGACTACTCTAAAATATGTATATCCAAGTTTACTTGGGACATTGCACCCCCTATGCCACTGACATGAGTGTTTTTCCCAGCAAAGTTCCATGGAGCTGTACAGTGGAATGATGTTTTGCTAGTAAATAGGGGTTCAGTAAATCCCTTTGAGAGATTGCTGATCCCGCAGCACGAGTGCAGCACGAGTCGAGGCCAATCGGGGGGCTTCCCTCATTGCTCTGCCTCTGTCTCCGTCCTTATCGCCTCAGCCAGCATGTGGCGAGATGGCGTAAATAGCTCTCAGGGCCACTTCCTGTGCAGGATCTAAAGGCTGCATGCGCTTTTATGTGTCCAGGCAAAATAAGGGAGCGACAGATGACTGAGATGCATCCCAATTGAGTTGCCTTGAAAGTAGCGAATGAGGCTTTTAAAAATATGACAAGATAAGGGCAGATAATCACATTGGAAGGAAGTGAGGGAGGGGGAATGGGAGGCTTGACTCATCAGCATATTTCAAAGACTTGGCCAGCAGTTTGAGCTGTGATGGAAGAGGTGAGGCACCATTTTTCTTGCACACCCACCAAAGCCAGTGTAATGGATCCAAGCCTGCTGACTGACCACAGAGACAGATTAAGATATGTGCTACGATGAAGTATTAGCAGGTGTTCGCCTCCAATTGTCTTCATATTCAAATAGCAGCACATTTTTCTTTCACTGTATTCACCACCTTGGATCAGATAACACAACAATTTATTTAAAAAAATTGTAATACAGCAAATTTGTGACTCAAATAGCTTATTTCCAAAGGAAATAATTTCAATTTTTTTAAAAAATCAAACAAGATATTAACATTGCCTAGCGATGAGTCTATCTATCGATCTGCGAGGTAGCAGTTAGCATGTTACCATGAGCTAGCTAAGTGTTACAAGATGAACATATTATTGTTATACAATACTGTACTTTCTGTCCATCTTTAAGACACCTGTGCCATTATTCTGTTTTGTAGTAGCCTTTTATTGTGGCCAGCCTCTCGAATCAGCATCCCGATATGCCATACCTGTGAGGTGGATGAGGTGGTGAGGAATTCTGATGAATATTCACCAACACAGACTTAAGACAGATTTGAGAACAATACTTGAGAGATACTTTTGTGTACATAGAGAAAGATCTTTAGATCTTTGAATTCCACTCATGAAAATCATCTATCCATCTATCCATCTATCCATCCATCCATCCATCCATCTATCACAAAGAGATCTAGCAGCTAGCATTTTAGCGTTAGCAAGCTAAGTGCTAGAAGAAAAACAGTATTTAAAAATACAAAATATTATATTTTCAGACCTTATATGTCAACTCTATCAAGTCAGCATATCTTAGAAGTAATAGCTGGGAAAGCTTGTGTGTGCTAGCTTGCGTAAACAGCCTCTTGTGTTGAAAAGCAAAAATCTCACAGAACATTTCTCCTAAGTGTGGTGCCAGTTGTTGTTTTAATAAGTCGGATTCCTTACATGTGGTTGAGCCTCGCTTTGTTTTCGCTTATGCTAAATTTGACTTCAGACAAATTTCCAGTAAGAACGCGGTTTCGCTTTGTAAATCCTTTGGCTCGTTAGCGTGGTTCGTCATTTGTCTCGAGAGCCATCATCAGTGTAACTTTTTGGTGTTGTTGTTCTTGGTTGTCCAATAAAAAATTACATGTATGAAACTGAAATCCATTAACGTGCGCTGTCATCAAATACTCTTTAAAAAAGACCAATAAAGAAGCCTGAAAATCCACACAATAGCTACCTTAGCAAACAGCTAGCTTGACGCTGCCCATGCTGTGTTGCATCGCTTCATTAAATCACTCTTTGTTTAAACACAAATCTATCCTATTTTCCTACAGATGCTTGAGGAAGGTATGCTACAAATGTTTTGCAAGTATCTTTGATAATTTAGGCTAGCTGTCATCGCCTCTGTGATGGATGAAGTCTCAATTTAATATCCCCTTTCATTTCCTCACACTCGAATCATTGCCTCCATGTGTTTGACTAACAACTTCCAACGCGTTGAAGTGTTAGTATTGTGCGAGATGGATTGAAACATGTGGCGTACATTTACCTTTGGAATGATTTTTACTTTAAGTGCCACAGCGTGATGGACCAGGAGTACCTCTTTCTTTAAAGGAAGTTGACAATTTGAAGTGGCACATAATGACTTGGAGATTCTTTCATGTTTGTTGTTGGTCTATGTTAGCTTGTGGTGAACCGCACTGTATCCGATCTGTCAGTGTCAAAGGTGGCGACAGTCCAAACATGTTGTTCTAATGTCAGAGAATCCAAAGTCATCATATCCTGCTTATTTTTTTTGAATGGCTGCTGTGTTGCGCAAATGTCCTGACAAGTACACCCATCCGATGCAATACAAAAGAGCCAAAAATCAAAGTGATCATCATCAAACGGAATAAAGATGTTACAGCTGCTTGACTGGAATGGAACGTCGTCTTGACCTTGGACCTGATCCAGAGATTGGCGCTGCTCCAAATGAACCCCTCTCACTTGATTTGTGATACACATCATGTCAAAGTCCTTTGGCCTCGGTTCCAACATCACGTACACGTGTAAGGAATTATACCAAGACGCCACTTCCTCTAAAGGCTTTTACGCTGAGCTCATTTTTAGGGTACCTTTACGTAGTTAGTTTCCCTCTTAATGCGGTGACTGGGTCATAGCAAACCACGTGACAGCTGTCTCTTCTCTTAATGGTCAGTCATTAATACACAACATGAAGAAAAACTGACCTTTGTTGATGACATACATAACGATCCAGCAGGCTACAAGACAAGTTACTTAACATGTTCACACGTTCATGCTAAACCGAGGACGTGTTTGGTTGGTCACCGGTTTCCAGTTTATTAGCTGTAGTTTCTTCAACATTCTGTGGTTGACTGGTTCATTGGTCAGTTGGAGCAGACCGCTTTTATGGCACAACAGAACCTCGCCTTCGTTTGGAACCATACCGAGACCAACTCTTCTGAATGGTCAGGGGTCCCCAACCACCAAGGCCCGCTTCATAAATACTACAGATATAAAAAATATCTTATACTCCGGCGTCACATCGGGGTCAAGGTTGGACGCACATGAACATGTCCTTCCTGTTTGTTGCGTCCATTCTCATGAGCCAAACCATTTGTCTTTTGTTTTTTCAGATAAAAGTGAAAAGGAACTGCTAGGGTTATGAATGATAAACCGATGCGACTGGATGTCTGGTTTGACAAACGAGAGATTTGGCTGAGCCGGTAGCAGCCATAAGTCCTTACATTAATCAGTTGTGGAGACATACACCGAGTAATGCGAGAGAAGCAATCAGTTGACAGATGTTCATTCAGCAAGTCTTTTTTTTGGTATGTGTCTAAAAATAAATACATTTGACATGTTATTCTGTTATGTTTATTTTTGCTAATGCCTTACAGCATGCTTGGGGATATGATGTACTGTTTTACACATTTCAAAATACTGTAAGAATGCCACTTTCATATAATGTGCATCTTTATTTTATAATGCAAGATTAATGTCTATATCAACAAACATTAGCCATAGAATGGAATCGAATCCTATTGTTTTCACACTGCATCGAATCATTCTGATTTTAAAATATATAGTTTTTGAATCGTATTGTAGCCTGTGTATCTAGATTCAAATCAAATCGTCTATCACAAAGAGATTTACATCCCTTGGAACTAACGTTGCCACAATGGCATTGACGACGTTGTTGCCATTCTTCTCTGAATTTGGTTAAAAACATGCCGCTCCTGTCACCGACACACCACGTCACACACATCAAACCACACTTTTAACATACCGATGGATGAAGGTTGGGGACCAACGGTCGAGAACATAGATTCTCATACTGTGGTACACGTCCCACTGGTGATACAAGGGTTCCATCTAGTATTACCCTATTTGGTATTGGACCATTGAGTCTGTGCGATGTGCAAAGCTTTTAGGCACTACAACTCCAAGACACAAAGTGGCAAACACAGACTGTTTTTGGCAGGATGTGTCACACAGACAATGTTTGCTTGGTTTTAGGATATGACAACATTGTGGCTTTGGAGATTGTTGAGAAGGCAACTCAACAAACCATCTGTCGCTGCAATGACTGGCTTGTTCTCTAGAGTGCTCATTGAAAACAATCCATACAGCCATCAATTTTCTATACCTAGTCGGCTGAAGGTACATGAGAGTCACCTGGTGAGCCACTACACTGTTCAAGTCGTAATACCATGATCATGACCATCTCTAATGGATTTAGGCGGATGGTCGTAGCTTGTTATTCACGGTCAACTTTGGTCAAAAGTTGTGTCGAAACTAACTGTCGCTGTTCATGATGGAGTTTGCACAAGAATTAATACAGTCTGAATGACGTGAATGCGTGTCTTTCGTCAGCAGGTCTATCCATGCAGCAATGACAAGGAGTGCAGTGTGGGAAGTTATTGCCACAGTCCTCAGCAGACACCCTCTCGCTGCCTGGCATGCCGCAGGAGGAAGAAGCGGTGCCATCGAGACGCCATGTGCTGTCCCGGCAATCGCTGCAATAACTGTATGTCTCAGAAACTTTTTAAAAAAAGTAAAGGTTTGAGTATCTTTTTTAACTTCTGCTAATGCTCTTTCTTTACTAGATATTTGTGTGGCTATGTCTGAGAGTGTGATCTCGCCTCATATCTCCGCCTTGGATGAACACAACAAGCTCTCTGCTAAAGACCACAGCTGGAGGAAGAGTGGGAGAACACATGCCAAGCATTCTCTCAAAGGTACGACTTCATCTTTAAACGTAACCACAGGACCGCCTTTCACATATTGCGTGTCAGCTTGTTTAAAATGGACACGCGCTGTACGATTCTAGACGTTTTAAATTGCAACTCACACTGCTGGAGCAAATTCCCTGTGACAGAAAGTCAGAGATAACTGGAGCACTAGATGTCTCCAAGCAAAGCCACAAGCTATGCTGACAACTGCCTCACTCCTCATATTTAAAACTACGTGAAGCCAAAGTATAGGTTGCCGTGAACAAACCACAACCCCCAGCGTTGTTTCTGCACTTAGTGACGGTCATTAAAACGCAGACACAAAACACTGCGCGACACCACAGAATGCAAGCTTGTCAGAAAACTAGCTAATAAATCGCATGTCACTAGATCTTTTGCCTGAAAGGGTGCAATTTTATGTAGTGCCAGTTAAGACATTTTCCAGCAGAATCACAACTCGAAAATGGTCTGTACTTTCTTTTCCAGGACCAAAAAGGTGCAGGTATATTCCAAAGAAGTTACGATCAAGTGTGGAGTGTGAAAAAGCAGAACTTTTGAGGGTATCACCTCCATGCTCAAATGCCCGTTTTTTTCCTGAGTGTGCCACTGTCTGCAGACCAAATCAAGACCTAGATGATGTTGCCCATACAGTTGACATTTGTCCGACACCGGACAGTCTAAACAATAAATGTGCATCATAGCATCTTTAGGGATACATTGACACAGAAAGATAAAATAAAACATGGTGCCAATCTAGACAATTTCTAGCAAAATCTCGATTCCCAAGGAGTCAAAAATGATTTATACTTTCCAAAGACCAAAAAGGTAAAGGTATGTTCACAATTTGTGTCTTGTAATGTTAAGGTCAAGGGTGCCAAAGCAGATCCTTTGAGGGTACCACCTTCGTGCCCAAGTACCCTTAAAGACAAGACAGCTCAAACAACAATGGTCCATGACCCAGGAACTACACGATCTCACTCATACGCTCATGCATTGTTGCATCATTGCATCTTTAGCGATCCGTTGGATTGTGGCAGGAGTTCTGCCCTCAAAAGGTTGTGCATTTGTACTTTTACATCTTGGGAACATACCTGTACTTTTTTGTTCTTGGAAAAGCAGGTACAAATAACAAACAAACAATTTTTTAACTCCTTGGGAGTCAAAGGTCTGCTAGAAAATGTGTAAATTGGCACCGTGCTTTATTGTTTTCTGACCAAGAAGATGCCATTGCCATCTTTGGAACATACTTGAACGTTTTTGGACCTGGAACAAGTACAAAAAGTTACCTTGGAGTCCAGTAATAAAGTCCAATAATAAGGCCTACAAGGTACATTGGTTAATATTGTACCAGAATGACCCGTAAATTACTCCTTAAAATGTTTAACTCCAGCCTACTTCATCTCGTACTTCCTGTCACAGGCCATGAGGGTGACTCCTGCTTGCGTACCTCTGACTGCTCCGAGGGCTATTGCTGCGCCCGTCACTTCTGGACCAAAATCTGCAAGCCGGTCTTGCGAATGGGCGAGGTGTGCACCAAGCAGAGAAAGAAAGGCTCTCACAACTTGGAGATCTTCCAGCGCTGCGACTGTGCCAAGGGCCTCTCTTGCAAGGTGTGGAAAGATACCACCTCCTCATCCAAGTCCAGACTCCACATGTGCCAGAAGATCTGAAGACGCAGGAAGCTAGCCTCTCGCTCCATCTGCTACGGAACTTTTATTTTATTTTTATTTTTACTGAAAGAAATGGCATATACAGTAGACAGACAGAAGGGACTGTGTGGTGCCTTAATTCACCTCTATGCCAGCTTGTGCTGCTGTGGACTGAGTCCAGGCTGTGAGAGACCACAGATGTCTTTCTTCAAGCTTTAAGACATTCACAGAGAAGCCACATTATTATTTTAATTACGATTACGACCGTCCAGTACATTCCTCATGATGCTGCAAAATTCATTTGCTTTTGAATGCCGTGTGAGAGGTTTTTCCATGTAAATTTTCATGCACTATGCAATGCATACTAAACTAATGCTGTTGTGTGTGAAAGAAATTTAATAATGTCAACAAGAACAACGGTGAATCCAGGAATGAAAATTATACGTATGAGTTCTTTGACTAAAATAAACACACGCCATCATTAGCTTAGCCTGTTGCTGTCCCTCAGCTCTGGGCCCTCATCTATAAAAATGTGCATGGAAATCTGACTAAAAGTCTGCGTGCGCCAGAAACCCAAAATGTGCATACGGACAAAAATATTCAGACCTATAAAAAGTGCCGTACGCACGCATTCACCCAATTTGTGGTTGATAGATTCCACCTTGAGGAACTCCACCTCACGTTACGCCCTTTCCACACCTCCACTTCACCATAGAAGGTCATTGCAAAGTAACTCATGAATGTGGCGTCCATATTTAAAAAAAACGACGAGGATGAAGAAGGGGAATGGGAATGGAGGTGGAAATACTGGAAAAAGTATCAGATTTGGAAGACACGGCAGTGGCATAACAAATAAAAGATTGAGTGACAGCACGTCCGCGGCCAGTAGTGCCAGTTAAGACATTTTCCAGCAGAAACGGTCTGTGTAATTTACTCCACCCCAGGCCCTCCTCCAGATACGCCTCCCGCCAAGCCCATTCCACTGTGATTGGTCACACTCCCACGTGCTCCCGAGGACTTCTGGACAGATGCCGAACCCCACTTTTTAATTTTGCCGGTACAGGAGTTAATAGTAAACAACGATTTATCTTTTTAAGATATCCGCTTTTAACATACAGCCATATGTTTTTTGTCCAATTACTTACACAAAATACACACAGTTAAAACACTAATAAATTGTTACTTACAGCTTGCTCTACTGACTCTTCAACATGACCAAGTAACGTTGGAAAGGAGTTGGAGGTCAGCAAGAGTTTGGCGGATAGTCCAGCTTCGTATTGGCCCACGTTCACAAGACAGTCCCGTGTGAAGTGCTGTTGACAGATGAGCACATTTTTCTCTTTCTGACTGGGAATCAGCAACTCCAACCACTTCTGCCTAATGCTTGCCTCTTTAGGAAAGCTAAACAAAACTAGCTTTCCCGCAAACCAAACAAACATTTCCTGGGAGCCATTGCTCAGTGTGCTAACACGGTGAAATCTTTGACAACAGAGCGGAGCACGGGGAGGGGCAGGCCTACAGCGTGTAACTGGGCATGCCCATATAAGGAAGTCCAGGTTGCGTTGACGTCAGTGGAACTCGGTGTTAAAAAAAACCTCTGTAAAACACAGCATGCAGAGCCATCCAAAACTGCTTTCAGGGCTCACTTCCAAATGCGCAAACCTCATTATCCGACACGTTAGCATTGTTTAACACGACAATACAACATTGTAAAAACATTTAAAGGTCAGAAAAGAGGAAAAGCATAATAGGTCCCCTTTAATTGACACTACATTTTAGCAAAAATTTTAAGGTGGACGCAAAGACTCAAAACGGGGATGAAGTTATGTTGAAAAATAATTAACTATTTAACTTAATGATGACAGTAACACCATCAAACTATTAGGTATATTTTAGTTATTTTATATGGAACTAATGTTGTGTGTTATTTCAAAGCGCAACAAAAGAAAACCCCATCATTTGTAGAAAAAGAAAAGAGTAAGTTTACACACACGGTCCTGACACTATCCACACTAATAAAGGCTGTGCATGGTAAATAAATGTTGCTACAGATGACAAACTTGACATATGCAACGAAAAACTGCCTTATTTTTGGATAAATTGTCCAAAGAAAAGAAACAAATGGACCACTGAGGACTATTAGCTCGGTGTCTTGTAAAATTAAACCCTATACAATTATTTAATTGAAAACCTGATGTTTGTTATAATTAATATTAATCGAACACATAATAATATCATGATTATAAAATAAAATGATTAAGTATTCAAGAACTGCGTTGTGTTTTTCATATGTCTTTTAGTCCGAATACTATACACTTGTTCGTAATGGTGTTTACGATAAATGACAAATGATATCCATCAGTGTCATGTAAAATAACAACACTTTCCACAAATGTTTTCAGTAAAAAAACGGCGTGATATTTTAATGCAATGATGGATACATTTTTATTGGCTTCCACTGCATGTTTATTTCTAACGTATGATTTCACGGCACCGCTTGAAATGTGTGTCGCATTTTTGCCATGTCTCTAAAAAGTGCGTACTCACGCCCGGTTGTGTTTTTATAGGTGACATACTTTGTGTGGAAACCGCTTATGCAACTTTTCCGCCGCATTTTGTGCGTACGCAAGCTTTATAGGTGAGGCCTCTGGACACTGCTGCAGTATTATATCCCACAATCTCTGTTTTTTCGCTGTCCTCTGTCTCCATTTGGATAAAATTGCTGTGTTGTAGTGTTTCTGACTGATTTCATTTGTCATTATAGCATTTGAGCATTTTAGCTTGCCCTGTCGCTTTAAATGTCAACAAAGTAAATACAGGAGATCATAATCTTGTGTCTGACTGCATTAAGTTTGTTTTTCATGAAGTGCCTGTGCAGAAATGTCTATTTTCACAAGCAGTAGTCCCCATTTTTTATCACATCCTTTTTCTTGTCATTTTGTAACCATTTATAACATAGATAAGCTCTTATATTGTAAATACAGTGGAGTCGATGATAATGTATTTAAGAAACAGTGTATATCATGTACATATAAGAAGATATAAAGCCTAAATGGCACCGTCAAATAATCTAGGTGAGTGAAGGGATGAAATGGGACTGAACCATACAGTAGATGTTTTAAGGCTGATTATATACAGTACTTGGCAGGTGCATCATAAACGACAATTGCTAAAGGAGCCACAACACACATTGTGTAAATGGTATGTACATGGTGTCCAATTAAATATTGTTTTATGTGAATAATTCGTATTGATTTGCTTTTTACATAAGTACAGTGATGAATTAAAGAATGTATTTTGTATTAATGGACTGAGTATTTTATTTTGTGTCGGACAAAATCACATCAACCTTGGTGAGTGATGTTATGTAGCAAACCGATGAAAGCGGTTTCGAATCTGAGAGTTTAATCTATCAAAGCCATGCATTCGGCCCCAGTTAACACCTCCTGGTACATCACTATCACTTCACTGGATATGGAAAGTCAATATCTGAACATGATTACTGCTGGAAAAACTGCTTTAATGCAAATTCATCAAAGCTGACAGGACTGGATGTATGTGCATCTTCAGTGATTTTTAAATTTGGGTGAACAAGTTTGAATTGATTTTGGATTGTCTCTAATGTACACAAGGTAAAAATTATACATACAATGTAATAAGTGGTCCTGGACGTGCCAGGGTGTTACAGGCCAACCATTAGTGAGAATGATTTAAAGCAGCTGATAGTTTCTCTTTAGCAGCATAAAATTATTTGTACAGACAGGTAGGTAGGTAGGTTAGGTGGACGGATGGATGGACAGAGGTTGGTAGGTACGTATAACTAGGGATGCACTGATCTACAGCCGATCGCGATACCTGACTATAGATACAATTCCTACACCAGAGGTCTGTTTGCTTTACTATGCAACCACAGCAAAAGAATATCAGCAAATGTAGCGAGAAGAATATCAGCGAGCGTAGGTGTCTCCACACATGCAGCGCTGCACGCACATACAAGTGCTTCACCTCACGTGGCACAACTTCCGGGTTACTACATCATCATTGCTCATTTTATATGAGACTGGTAGTTTTGTGTTGTTTATTCTGTATGTCTGACTGCGTGTGCTTGTGTGTGTGTGTGTGTGTGAGGCGCGAGTGAGGACAACGCCTGCAGTGCATGTGTGGAGACAACTACATTTGCTAATGCTGTACTCTTTTGGCTACTACGTTTTCTGATATTCTTCAAGCTGCTTTTTTTAACTACAACAAGCTGACAACATTAAAGCGCAGACATGGCTCATGGATTGGTAATCTCTGCGGGTGGTATCGGCTCGTTTTTTAATGAGTTTTTATTATTAAGGGAGAAAAAAAACAAACCTACATGGCCGTGTGAAAAAGTGATTGCCCCCTAAACCTAATAACTGGTTGAGCCACCCTTAGCAGCAACAACGGCAATCAAGCATTTGCAATAAGTCTCTTACAGGTCCCTGGAGGAATTTTGGCCCACTCATCTTTGCAGAATTGTAATTCAGCCACATTGGAGGGTTTTCCAGCATGAACCGCCTTTTTAAGGTCATGCCACAACATCTCAATAGGATTCAGGTCAGGACTTTGACTAGGCCACTCCAACGTCTTCATTTTGTTTTTCTTCAGCCATTCAGAGGTGTACTTGCTGGTGTGTTTTGGATCATTGTCCTGCTACAGAACCCAAGTTGAGGTCACAAACAGATGGCCAGACATTCTTCTTTGACGAGCTTTAAAGTTCTTTTTGTTCAGCAGTGGTTTTCGCCTTGGAACTCTGCCATGCAGGCCCTTTTTGCTCAGTGTCTTTCTTATGGTGGCGTCATGAACACTGACCTTAACTGAGGCAAGTGAGGCCTGCATTTCTTTGGATGTTGTTGTGGGGTCTTTTGTGACCTCTTGGATTAGTCGTCGCTACGCTTTTGGGGTTTAGGGCGAGCGGGGGGCGGGGTGGGTGGGGGTGTGTGCTTCGGTGTCCGGCGGGGGGTCGCTCTTCTCGTGGGTCCTGTCGTGTGGTGCTTGCTTCTCTGTCCCTCCTTGCTTGCGTACTTCGTGGGTGTGGCCGTGCTCCACTCTATGTGGGGCCTGGTTCTCTTCGTTGCTGTGGCTCCCTTGCCAGCCGTGGTTGTGTGTGTGTGCGGCGTGGGCGTGGTTCCTGCTGTTCTGGTGGCGGTCAGGTCTGCCTGTGGCTGGTCTGTGGTGTTTGGCGGTTTGGGGGTGACACTGTGGACGCTGCCTCCGGTGGGGCTCCGGTGTTGGGGGTACTCGGGGTATTGCCTCTCGGGGGTTGGATGGGCCGGACTGGGCGTCCTGTCGGGCCGGGTAGTGCCTGTGGTATGTCCTGTGGCCCGTGGCTTGCCCGAGCCTGTACTGTGGTGAGTGGTCTGTCGGTCATGTGTCCTTGGACCCCCCCCTCGGTTTGGGTGGTTTTGGGGTGTGGACTTGTGGTGCACTCATCCTTCCTGTTCCGCTGCACCGGCTCACATACATATAGGACTTTGGGGGGTGGTCAACGGTTGGGCGTGATGGGGGAATGGAGTTGCCTTGCGGAGGCTCCTTTGCCCCTGCCATGCCACTGACCTGTCGCCCCTTTTTTCTTTTTCTCTATCCCCTCCTGCTCCAGTCTGGCCGCTCCAAATTTGCATAATAACAAAACATCAAAGCCAAATAAATTCTTTATGACAGCGGAAGTGTATTTCACACTTGTCCCTGGCAAAGTAAATGTGTTGAGCGCGTGAGGGCATTTAGATCAACAATTATCTGCCTTAAAGGCTGGACAGGACAGGGGAAGAAAAAAAAAATGACGGTGTTGGTGTTGAGACAGAACATTGGCAGCATAGGTATAACTAATATGTACGTGGGAAAACCGCATGGAAAAAAAATCCAAACGGTACTGCAAAGATCCTCTATAAGACAGGAGCTGTTTTTAAGGACCTACTGCAAAAATGCTAGTCAGAGATCCTCTATATAGTCGTAGCACTCTGCTGCCACTGCAAATATGCTAGTCAAAGATCCTCTGAGACAGGAGAGTATATTGCTGTTTCTAAGTGCCTACTGCAATAATGCTAGTCAAAAATCCTCTACTGTATATGGCAGGAGTGCTCTGCTGATTTTCAGCTCCTACTGCAAAAATGCTAGTCAAAGAACCTCTTTATAAGGCAAGAGAGTACTGCTGATTGTTAGGGCCCCCAGGAAAACAAAAACTCTAATCAAAAATTCTCTATGTAATAAGAGGGCTCTGCTGTTTTTAATGACCTACAGACAAACATTAGTTAAAATAATTTTTCTATGGCAAGTGTGATCTACTGATTTTACTGAGCACTCTGCTGTTTTTAAGGACCTCCTGCAAAAACACTGGTCAAAGATCCTCTATATAACAGAACTGCTCTGCTGTTTGTATGGATGTAAGGAAAAACTCAATCTAATATTCTCCTTAGGACAGAAGTGCAAAAATGTTACTCCCAAGTTTTGAACTGAACTCAAGGTCTGGTCTGACGTCATTCCTGGGTCGGTTTTATCTTGCAGGCCGCCACTTGACTACCCCTGATTTACGACAATGCTATATGCAATATGAACATATTTCCATATGTTCCAGAACATTTAACGAAACCACTTTGCGTGTTTACATGGCCTCAAAGGTTTCACACAGATGTTTGATGTGGACATGAAGCACATCCAAATACTTCATGCGCAAGTTATGAATGAGACAAACAATTTCCACATCTGCACAACAGCTCACATGCATGCACAACTTCTGATCCCCCCCCAAAATAAAAATAAAATAAACACAACGGCCTCATTTGAATTTAAACACGCTTCCTGGCTTGACGGCTCACCAAAAGTATGTTTTTGTCTTAATGACTTTCTAATGTGGCGATGCAAAACTATTGTTCAGAGGCTACAGTACACTGGAAGCCTTTGGGAGGAATAACAACACTGCACAAAATGAACCGCAGTGGCGTTGAAAGAGGAAAAGGTTTCAAAGCAATGCTAATAACACCCCGCGTCTTTTGACAGCAGCAGCTTCTATTTGAAGAAATATAGTCGTTGGCTAATATCTTCTGTGCATGGAACATGAAGGATGTGTGGACAAATATGCTTCTTAGTTCAAAAGAAGTAGCCTCAACAAGGGCTGTCAAGAAGAAACCAACTATCCTTTCACACTGACTTTCCAACCAACCAAAGTGTAACAGCGGCGGGACGGCGCCTATGTATAAGGGCATTATGCACAATGTCAGGACAGGGGTGTGAAGTTCAACATCCAACACTCACTTCTCCGGCTCTGTTGTGTTGAAAGCAATTGTCGCTGTCTGACAAGTAGTTTATACTGTACGTGACACCAGGCGCTGACGCTGTCTGCTATGTCGCTGTGTGAAAGTGCACACAGTTACAGCATATAGCCTGCCTTTGCTGGGTTTTGTATGAAAAGCACAAGCCAAAAAAAATAAAAATGGTGCAGAATTTTATAAGTGTGAATTCATTGACATGCAGATTTATTGCAGATTTATCATGGGTATTTTAACTTAACTTCTTTTTACACTTGTGTGCCAAATAAAAATGTTACATCTCTAAAGTTGAACGCCCTATGATGTTGTTCAATTTGGAAATGAGCCAAAATTTTTGTGAAAAAATGCCTCGTAAATTACATAACAACATGTGTTGCATCTCTAAGACACTTAGTTATTAAGGTTAAGGCAGAGCATTTTGTTTTTTCACAGTGGTTAACTTCGTACACTTGTATGACAGTTAAGAATGTCAGAATGTGAGGTGTGTGAGGCACATTGTGTATACCTCTAAAGTTGAACACCCTATGAGGTTGTACAATTTGAAAATTAACCAACATTATTGTGAAAACTAAACTCAAGTCATGAAAAAAACATCTGTGTAGTTTGTGTATGCAATACTATTGTTCAAGTTAATGCAGTGTTTTGTTGTTTTTACAGTGGTTAACTTCTTTTTATGCTTGCATGAAAATTAATAACAAATTAGATGCCACCTTTGCATTACATTGTTGCAGAGGTGTGGACTCAAGTCAAAATTTTGATTTGTTGACTTGACAATATCATGGTAATGGTAATGGTTTAATTTTATTTGAACATGCATACAAGTTACAATGGAATACATCACATAGTACAATTCGCAGTTCCACATGTCCAAAAGGAGTAGGAGGAAGCAAAGCTTATTTAATCCTACCCCCACCCATTTTACATCTGTTGCAGTACATTTATTCCCTTCCTGTATTTAATGTGATGTTTTTAATACATACAAAAGTGATAAGTAAAGTATCAGTGTGGTAATAATAAATAAATGATAATAAATACAAAACAGACTTTTCTTCCTTGTATTTACCAAACATCAACTGCTTGTATTGTTTCTTGAAATCGCTCATCTTGGTGCTTTGTTTGAGTTCCTTACTCAATCCGTTCCACTATTTAATTCCACATATGGAAATCCTGTCGGTTTTTAGCGTTGTTCTCGCGTAGTGTGTTTTAAGTTTGGTTTTTCCCTTTGATCATATTTCTCCTCTCTTGTAGAAAAGTATTGTATGACATTTTTGGGTAGCAGGTTATTGTTTGGTTTATGCATAATTGTAGCTCTTAGTATAAATTTTAGTATTTGTGATTTTATAAAGATTTGTATGTTTTCTATACGCGGAATTATGCATTATCCTACAGGACATTTAGCGAGTGAAGATTGCTTTTATAATTATTACCCCATATCTTCACACAATAAGTTAGATATGGTAATAGTGTGAGTGATTTTTGGTCAAGGACAAATTTTGCTTTATTTAGTATTTCTCGCCACCTTATGTTGTAAATTGTTTATGTGAGATTTCCAGCTCATTTTTTTTTTATCTATTATGATCCCCAAAAATGTATTTTCATTCACCCTTTCAATGCTTGACTTGTTTTGTCTTGACTTGAGATCTGACTTGGACTTGCATGTTTTTACTTGGGTCTTGACTCCAGACTTGGGATTGAAGACTTGAACCTTGCAAACATTGGGCCTCATTCACGAAACGTTCTTATGCACAAATGTGTTCTTAAAGCCTTCTTACGAAGATTTTTGGCATTCACGAAACGTGTTCTTAACTCACAGTTCTTAGATCTAAGAACAAATTCTACGAACGCTCAGGAGGACTCTTACGCACAAGCAAAGCTTGCACTTTCAATGCGCAATCGCCCTCACGATGGATTTTGCAACCTGATCCCAAAAAATTTAGTGCAAATAAAATATCCCAACAATTATTTATCATCAAAACAACCAAAATATACTCCATGGATAAATATATATTCAAATCCCAATTCATCAAAAAAAAAGTAGCTGGCTGGACGTGCGCTGCACAGAGAGAGAATGTAAAGGGACCATTAGATTTATTTGCTGAAAGCCACGAATATTTGATGTCCTGCTTCAGGCTTCAGGCTTCCCTCTCTGTTCTTGCTGGTGTGCAGGATCATCAGAATAACATCGCAATGAAACGTGGTGTGCCTATTGCGCACGTAGCACCCCCAGATAACGACATGCGCCCCCAGCCACGTCATGAGCCAGAGCACGGGGCTGCTGTATTAATTAGGCAGCGTCTAATCAAATGTAACCACAGAAAAAATAAATTGTCACACACAAACTATGTACAATATTTTGACTTTATTTTTCCATCATGATTGTGTAAATATTTTCTAGAGTTTCCGAAATGGTTTGGTTTCTGATTGATGGCCCGCCTCCCGTTTCCTCCAGATCCCTCCGGTGCAGTCCAATCTTTTTTTTTGAGTCTATTTTAAGTCAAACTCTGCGGTGGTGCGTTTCTCCGTGGAAACGGCATTTATGTTTCCTGCAATGGTGCTCCATGCCGACTCTTTTTGGATGGCCTGATGACCGGTGGATACACGTGAAAATAAGGTGGTCTTGTGTTCGCTCACTCCTTGTAAAAGCACCTCTATTTCAGTAGAATTGAACTTTTTCTTTCGTTTGTTGTCCAGCTGCTCCTCAGTCTTGCCCTTGCGCATTGCCATCTCCGCCTCCAGCTGCCTGTTGTGCACGGCACATTTTTTACCTTATATAGGAAATAATAGGCGGTGACCTATGCAAATTAGGACTCACATGCACGGGCATCGCAGTTGGCATTCATCAACCTAAGAACACCGGTGCGAACGATTATTCCTACTTAAGAACGTGTCGTGAATGTGGCGCAGTTTCCAACCCGCGCCTTCTTAAGTACACTTCTTAAGAAGACTTTTAAGAAGATGTTCGTGAATGAGGCCCATTGTCTGTAACATTTAATCATGGCCACAAGTTGTCCTTTCAACAGATATTTTTCTATTTCTGTTAGTACCTACAGGAAAAATGGTTTTGAAATCCAAACAAATCGGAAGTTTGGTTACCAATATCCAACGTGTTGCCTCAGTAAATCAAGCTTGCGGGAAAAAAGTCATAAATTGTAGCACAAATTTTGACTGAGTGAGACCAGCCTTTCTATGTGTGTGTATGCCAAGAACCATCTTCCATCCTGTCTGCTGCAGCAATCCTTCCCGAGGGAGCGCCTTTTTTAAGATGAATATGGCGTCAAGCGGAATCAAGCGCGATGCTTTAAATACACAAGAGGACAACAAGCAAGCGTGTTAGGAAAAGTGCAGCATGTGAATATGTTTAACAAGGAATGCAGGATACGCCATGAGAAATTCACAGCCTGACTTTGATCGGTATTCAGGGCTTGATTTATGAGGCCTGGATGGAAGTTTGCTGTGCGTCTTTTATTGGCCATTCAAAGGTAGTAGCTTTTTTTAAATTATAGGTGAGGCTTGTAATGATTCCCTTGCCTGATATGTCCAAACACATTAGTGCGTACTAGTGAGAACCAGCACCAGCAAAGTGAACTGTGAACTGATGCTGTAAATCACTTTTTAGCGCCTGCCTGGCCTTTTTTTAAAGAAGTAAAATAACCTAGATTTCCTATTGTGTGGATTGTGTGTATGCAATCATTGCTTTTCCATAATTCTATTTCAGCCAAGCGTCAGAAGTTTTGTTTTGACAGAACTTGGCGGTTTATTTTGCCGGAAGCGCCTGGACGTTTTGTTGTGTGGCAGGATGCTGTGGCTGCTGTTGTTTTGTTGCTGCATCACCATTACCAGTGGTTAGGTTGTGTTGTGTTGACTCGTGCTAAGACAACATTCATCGTTATTTCAAAATGAGTGTAAACCTTTGATTTGTTCAGATTTTCAAACCATTTTGCCACTTAGGAATAAGGGCGATGTTCAAACTGCGATGTAGCATGGGTTGACTGTATAGTGTTTTTTTTCTTCATAAAAAAGCCAAAGAAAAAGCATAACATGCAATTAAAAATGCACAGTTTTGGAGCAATCGGACGCTGCTGCGCGCTTGCCCCTGTCGGCCACTGTATAGAACTCCAAAGTTAAGTTTTACGCAGAACCTCACGCTAGTGCAAGGGTCTTTGTATTGCGTAAAATATCTTGGTGTTTCTAAGCCATGCTGTGTTGTTGTCCACAACAGATAAGGCCACTTGCCACATTTGTCAAACATGCACAACCCGATACCGGCTGCCATTGTGCTTCTTTCAAACAGCTCCAAAACGGGCGACACCGCCCCTCCTACTCCTGGGGGACACGCTTTTAACCCTCACCCCAGTCCCACCTCGCCGTGATCCCTCATCTCTAAAAAGGAAGCTTTGTCACAACATCCAACTTTAGCAGTTTAACTTGATAGTTACCTTTGAGTGGTGCTGGGTGGCAAAGGGTACTATTTCCTCCAAGGCAATTACCGCAACCTTCCCATGGAAGATCCCATCTCTATGTGTCGGTCTATGTTGGTTCTGTGTCCATCCCTTTTGCTCTTTTGGATGTCCCAAGAGTGGAACAGTCAAAGTATTCAAAATGTAAATTTCCTTAAGTGTAAAAATAAGTTAACCACTCATAATATACTACTAAGACGGGAAATGAATGACAAAGGATGCTGGCATAAAGCGAGTCACCTGGCAAAATACACCTCACATCTCTTTTCTTATTATTTAAACAATTCTTACATTGCACTAGTAAAAAAAATAATAATAAAATCCTCAGTTAACTTCGATAAATTGATTGAAAAAAAAAGACAATTTCACTAAATAATTCAAATTTTAAAAAACAATTTATTTAAAAAAAATTCATAACAATACAGCAATACTTTTTACTGGTCAACGTAATACATGTGGTGTAGAACCACACTCCTACATCCTACACTTGTTGCTAGGCAGACTTTGTGGAGCACAATCATTCCAGTGATAAAGTTCATGGCTTTACTTTTTTTTTTTTTTTTACATTCAATTCTTGTGTTCTAATTGTGTTTTTAATTCTTATTCACGTACCCCCTACGGCAACCTGCGTACCCCACGTTGGGAAACTAGGTCTTAGCATATCTACATGTGTTGCTTTACAAAATATCTAAATGGCCTGAGAGCCATTTGTGCTCTTACATTTATTCCTGTATGAATTCCATGGGCATATCCTTCTTCAGGAAAAGTCTTCTTGCTTTCTTTTTAGTTTTAAAAGTCACTTAGCTGTGACTCTCGCTCTCTGTAGAAGGACAGCAGCAACAATGCATGACGCCACCCAACCAGGTCTATGAAGGATTGTGCACTTAAAGCAGTGGTCCCCAACCTTTTTTGACTCACGGACGGGCTTGTGTTCCCACAAGGTTCGTACATTGTAGCGATCTAATTTATCTTACGTCTGGAGTTTTTCCAGAGAGATTATTACATCGCTGTTTGACGTGTGTGGCAGTGTGCTAGCATGAATTCACTTGAGACAAATGTGCACTTTAGCACTCAATAAGTCATCAAAACTTACCTTTATGCATTCCCACATAGTATCAGCATTTGAGACCGAATATGAGGTGAAAGAAAAATGGTAAAAATACAGTAGTAGTCTATCTGTGTGGCGAGAGAAAGTTAGCACACTCACAATGGACATGCGTCAAGTGAGACAGATGTAACAGAAAGAATCCGGCCACTTTTCAAAATAAAACACCATGGAAATTATTTTTTCTTTCTGTGCGGCCCGGGGGTTGGGGATCACTGACTTGGAGGGTACATCCGGCTCACGCAGCCTCATCTCAGGTTTCTGCCATGTATTTGATCAGGAAATGTGTGTGATTTGTACTGAAGAAAATGCTTAAAATGATTGCAATCATCCAGAGAATACATTCATAACAGTTCAAAGGACAAATGTAAACATTTATTGCACGTTATCATTATTCATTTCTTATTTTCCATGAGAGCCTCGCTTACCTCCCGTGACCTGAATCATCCGCTGAATCATACATGTGCATTCTGCCACTTGTTGCTAAGCAGAATTTGTGGAGCACAGTCATACGTGCCCTGTGGTGCAAATGGAAAACATGTAAAGACTGAAGAAAAGTGGATGTCATTTGGTTGTGCAGATACTGTATACCAGGGGTCTCAAACTCGCGGCCCGCGGGCCATTTGTGGCCCGCCAAGTCACATTTTGCGGCCCGCGATTTGACAGGAAAGACTACTGTAAATGCGGCCCGCAAGGTCTAAGTTAAGCCAATGATGCTCACAGGGAAGGAAAAAAAAGAAAGAAAAAAAAGAAAAAAAAAAAAAAAAAAAAAAAAAAAAAATTCATGACATTACTTTAGACGTAAATTCTTCCCAGAAATATATTTAGGTAAAATTTCAAACTTCAGGGGCATTCGAATTTAGTTTGTCAAGGTCTTTGAATATAATTAGCCAATTTATCCATCCATTCATCCATTTTTTATGCTGCTTTTCCACAATAAGGTCACGGGGGTGTGCTGGAGTTCACAGCTCACTTATGGGTGAGAGGCGGGGTACACCCTGGACTGGTTGCCAGCCAATCGCAGGGCAGATATACAGTACCTGTAGACAAACAACCATTCACACTCACATTCATACCTATGGACAATTTAGAGTCACCAATTATTGTAATTTCATGTAATTTAATAATTTTATTTCATTAAGTAATGATTTCAATTGCTACCCAGAAATGGACATGTTCCGAGGGAGGCAGCGGACACTGATTGGGCCATATTCTGTGTCTCCATTGTCTAGGCGGCTGATCGGAGCTACGGCCGTAAGGTGGTCGGTGCCTGTCGTGGTGGGAATCCCAGAGCCTGTTGGTGGAAATCAGCGGTGAGGGATTCTGTCAAGCTGAAGAAGGAATCCTATCGGGCCTTTGTTGGCCAATGGGACTCCAGAGGCAGCTGACAGGTACCGGGCAGCCGAGCGGTTTGAGGCTCTTATATGTTATAGCATGTAAGATACTGTATGTTATAACATATCCAAATTTCTTATAAGCAGTTTAATATATTTAAAGAAAAAAACAGCCTACATCTCAGCTTTCTGTTGTAGTTGTCAAATTAAACCAGTATTCAACATTTCAACAATTACTGCTGGCTGAGCAGTTTGCTTCTTACTGCTATTACAACATTGGTTCTGTTGCTGCGTTGTGCAATATACTGTAGCTACATGTTGTCACGCCCTGTGAGGTGCCAGCGTGACAGTTTGTTTATTGTCCATTATTATGCCTCTGTTCCTGTTCTTTATTTTGTAATCTAGTTCCTGGGGTTGGCGGAGAATGACGTTTGGTATCCGGGGGGGTTGCTACCAGCAGCTGTGCGACGGGTGACGCACAGCCCACACCTTCTTTGGCAAGCCAGGATGCACAGTTCGCTGCTGCTTTACGTCAGGCCGAGTCGCTTCCTGCCTTCACGCCAGGCTGAGAACAAGTTGCCTCCTGCTTCTGCATCGGCTCCACGGCTGCCTAAGGTGCTCTCCTGCTCACCTGCGTCAGTGGCGCATGAGCTGCAGCTGCCCAACTTCAGCTCTTCGACAGCCAAGCAATCAGAGGGGTCCTCACCACGCCGGCTTTGCTGGGCTCGCCGTCCCGGCCGTCTCCCGGTGGGGTCCTGCCGGTTCTGCCGCGCTCGCCCTTCCGGCAGACTCCTGGAGGTGTCCTGGCTGTTACGCTATGCATGCCGTTCTGGCCGTCCCCCAGAGGGGTCCCACCGGGCATGCCGTCCCAGCCATTTTGGATGTCTAGGATCCGTCTTACATTTTACCTGCATTTGGGTCCTGCTCTCTGCATTCTGGGGTTGTCGCTACATACACGAGGCCAAGACATGACACATTTACTGATAATGTCGTTAAAGAGAGCTGAATTTTACTTTCCACTCTCTCATGCACTCCATATCATTAAATAGTTTTTTTTTCTGTTAAATGTTACATTAACAGAAAAATGTAACATATATATATATAAAATATTACAAAAATATGTTCCGCTGTTTGTACGGCAAAACGGTGCTCAAACAAAGCATCCACGCATTGGTCACTCAGTCTCTGTGAAAACTGGATAGTCGTTCTTAGTGGACACTATAGACAGATTACAACCAATACTTTAATCCTTGGATCATAGTTAATATGTGTCCATCCATCCATCCATTTTCTATACCGCTTTTCTATATATATATATATATATATATATATATATATATATATATATATATATATATATATATATATATATATATATATATATATATATATATATATATATATATATATATATATGTAATAGAGTTTATATTTTTCTGCATTTATTGTTCTTGGTGCTACTGTTTTCTGTTGATTCTGTTTTCTAGCCATTCACACACACACACACACACACACGCACACACTGACTGTCCCTTGAGGGCGATCCTCTTCCTCTCGCTCAGCAGAGAATGAACGACTTGCAAGTGTCACTGTTTCAAATGTCGTCTGAGCGGAAGTGGAGCTGCGGGCTGAGCCCATTAGTCTTCCCCAAGCCCATTGACTTAAAAAAGAAAGACTGACGAGTGCAGAGATATGGCCCCACCCAGCCGGACTCCACTGACGTGACATCATGTCTCTGTCACGGTGCAGACTGCATTGTTGGGACTGACTCCCCACCTCCTCCCTCATGTTCCTCATGTTTTTCTCTCGCTCCCTCTCTCCTCTTGTCTTCCTCTCTCTTTCCATTTCTGCTTTTCACAGACAACAAAGGGACGCCAGAGAGGAGGCTGGAGACACGGTGCCCCTCTCTGGATGTTTAAAAAGACACCTCCGCTTTCCGGCCTCAGCTGCACCTGAACAGAAAAGCTCTCACACGGCACTTAAGATTGCATGCTTTACATCAAGGTTATACTGCCTTTTACAGCATTCTGTCTGCCAAAAAAAGCTCCATAATATGATGAATACGAGTGAGTCCTGGTGAGTGTTAGAAAATAAAACATTGGACCACAGCTATGATATGGTTTAGCTGTTGTGGTTATGAGGGGAAAAAATGAATGAGGCAATGTTAAATGAAAGGAAACGATGCACTCTCTTACAAACGCAATCCTTAAGCGTACTTGTGATAACTTTACAAGGTTTTACTTCAAATATACAGAAAACCTACTGAAAAACGCCACCTAGTTTAGTCGTAAACTGAAGCGGTATTTACTGTTCCACTCCAGTCCTGTAGGTGGCAATAATGCCCGCTACAAACTGGTTGCCTGCCAAACAAATGCAAGGGAAGTTTATAACTTTATTCTTGTAAAATAACAACTGCTTTCTTGTACTATTACCAGATATTGGGTTTCATAACATTAGGTTATCTTCCTCATGCTATTGCAGCTTTATTTCAGCAAAATTGTATTATATTCTTGCAATATTACAACTACTTACAAATAAAAAAATATTTTAACAGTGTAAATATTACAACTTTACTCGAGCAAAATTCCAACTTTTTCCCCCCTGCAAAACTACAACTTCATTAATAAATGATAACTTTAGACCAACAAAATAACAACTTTGCTTCCAATAAAATTACAGCTTCCTACTCATAAAATGACATCAACTTAGATGACTCTCAGATTACAACTTTATTCCTCACAATTAAAACTTTTTCATAAAAAAGTCCCACTGAATGTTTGACTTTTTCTATAAAAATCCAACTTAATTTTCCTACAATTTTTTTCAATGATTTCAACTTTATTGTGGTAAGATTGCATTAGTACATTATGTTAGTATTAATTGGTATTAAATGTATGAATTAGTTTTCCCTTCTGTGGAGCATTAATATTCCATCACATGAACACAGCTTTGAAGCTCATAAGATTGTGTAGATGTACCTCAGGCCACCTTAGTGGTCAGTGAGTGTCGTTTTGGGTGTTGGGTATTGATTCATGTTGACACTCCACTACAACTCACAGGGAAAATCTCCAGCACCTTTACGGTGATTTTACACATTGGACAGTTTAAAGAATCCCCTTGCAATAAAACGCACTGTTAAAGATTAAACCTGGCGTTTCCTGTCTTTGGGCTTACAAAAAGCAACGTGCAGTCGGGCTCACATTTCAGACGTCCATGATTTGTTCACAGCTCCGAAAAATCCATTTTTTTATTCCACATGTGGTTTCATTTCAAATGGCTCCAATGATCCAGTTTCCCACCAAGAGATGAGACTATGAGAAGGCTTTATCTCGTCTCCTGCTAAATTCAGATTGATATGCTGTTGCTGGATATGGGTTGTTACTGCTACTACACAATGACTACAATGGAGGAGTCATCACTGTCATTGATCGTGTTTAGGATCATATGTCATTCCTAACAGACTTATACATCACTTACAGTATGAGTTTTCACTTAGAATTAATGTGCATTTCGCCTTTTGAGCACTGGATTATTTAAGATACAAACTTGGTCTACGAGTTAGGTTCTATCAAGCGTATAAAATTGTAAAACATGCATGTTAGCACAGACTAAATTGTCTTCAAACCAAGAGTATTTGACGTTTACACAAAACATGTACCAGGGGTACAGGGGTATAGACCAGGGGTGTCAAAGTGAAGCCATTTGCGGCTCGTGGCTGTTTCTTTATTGGCCCGCGGTACATTCTAAAAATATAACTTAACAACAGTAAAAATGCAAAAACAGTAGGAATTTTACAAGGATAAAGTCAAAATATTAAGAGAACATTTTTTTTATCGAAAGGGAAAAAAATCGGAATTTCACAAGAATAATGTTATAATATTATGAGGTAAAATCGTCATTTTTAGTCGTGTCAGGTTGAAATCCAAAAAAAACATTAAAAGTTACAATATTAAGAGAAACAATTAATAATAAATAATAAATAAAGTTGTACTTTTAGGAAAATTAGGTTGCAGAAAAGTTACGCTACAAGAACAAAGTCAAAATATTATGGGAATAAAGTCATAATTACGAGAAGAAAGTTTACGTGAAGTTGAAATTGTTGGAAAATTTTTAAAAGCAACAACAGAAATGGAAAAAACAGCTATAATTTTATGTCAATAGCGTCAAAATATTAAGACAAAAAAGTTTTATTCTAATGGGGAAAAAAGTTGTAATTTTACAAGAATAAAGGAAAATTTTCATTTTTGTACAACAGAGTTGAAATATTAAAGGAAAAATATATTTTTTTAAAAGGTGTAATAATATGAGAAACAAACAAAACTAAATAAAGTGGTTATTTTTGGCAATAAAGTCAAAATATTATGGGAATAAAGTCATATTATAAAAAGATAATTTCTGAAGATTATTTAAGAAGAAAGCTGAAATATTTTTTTTTTAAATGGTAAAAGACCAAAGTTCATATTCGCTTGTTTATCGCGGTTCACGGTAAGTGACTTTCCGCAAAGTCGAATTCAATATTAATAAACTGAATATTTTGGTAGTTAGAGCATAGAAAACCTTTTTATGACTTTCTAAATATGGGTTTTAACATTTCTAGAGCCCTGTAGACATGAAATAGACATGAAATAACACCCCAATCGTCACTTTTACACTCCTATTATTCCTTGTTTACTTCACATTGCGCAGGACAAGATTACTGCCGGAGACGTAACGGACGGCTGCTGCTAGCAGAGTAAGCTAGTGAGCTAAATAGTTAGTCTGTCCAATTTATTGATTCTAAACTTAAGAAAGTCTTTCAAACAGAGAGGGGAAGAAGGACAAAGAAGCCAAAAACTTACCACTTCCACACGGAATGAGAGGAGAATTTTTTTTTAATTCGATCTCACCCATGGCATGTCCATCTCAGCCAGACTTGGCTCTGCGGGCTCAGTAGCCGGTCTCCATGCAGTGTGAAAGGTAATGTAATCTAACGTCATGTGTCATAACATTCGTGATGCCTCGTGACCAGAATACTACATATAACTTGACTTTCAATATTTTTTGACTAATAATAGGCCATAGTCAACCACAAACAGCGATCATTTATTAATTAATTATATTTAGAAAAAACGCAATATAGTGAGGGAGCGATATTCGAACGGCAATACGATATAGCGGGGGGTGGCTCTAATAAGCTTTTTCACCTATATCACAAAACTGTGATTCTGTTTTTTCTGGAAATATACAAGTATATAACTTCATAGCATATCTACATGTGTTGCTTTACAAAATATCAAAGTGGTCCTTGTATCTGTTCAGTATGCTAGCTTTGCAAGCTGCACTTGCCCATCATCCACAATCCTAATGTGAAACATGAACATGTCTTTCTCTTTTCTGTGTGTTCTAAAGATGTGTTCTAAAGAATGCACATAATGGGATACACTTATTACACCTATAATGCCTTCTGAAAAAAACCCACCAAAAAGCACCAACAACACTTCATTTCCATAAAATGTGACGTGAATATTAACGAAGCTAGGTGACTTACTTATTATTATTGTTAACATTGTTATGCCGATTGAACTACGTTACTGGCGTATTGACAGCTTGCCTGACCACACCAGCTCGCTACTAGCCGGCTGGTGACTAACTTCACCACACACTCACCCGCAGCACGTCATCGCTATGCTCACAATGCCTCAAGCTGCTACCAAAACGTTAGCTACATGTTGAAGCTGCTGCTACTGCTGCTGTGTTTTTATTTTTGAGTTTGGAAAAGTTAACACTAGGTGTAGGCGTTCATTTCTGTGTTGTGAAATCAATGTGCCTAGGAAGGAAGTTCCAAAGGACTTTCAAGGACTTAAAAGGACGAAAATACAGCAAAATACTGTACGTATAGCATGTTATCATGAATGTACCTGTTACTAAATGTTTACAGCATGACCAGCAAGACCATAAAACCTGGCAGTAAGTTTTTGGAGGTGTTTTAATACTGTACTGTTGTAGGCGGCATAGGTGTGTTCCATTAAATGCAACAATGACCTGTTTCTTTTTATCTGTTTTTATATCTTTAGAATGCACAGAACAGGGAAAGACGTGTGTTTATAAGGATTGTGGATGATGGGCAAAATTCCAAGAAAAGTTCAGTTTTCCTTTAAGTCAGCTAAGTGAACAAGTACAAGCAATAGGCCAGTGATGGTGACCTTAAAGAAGTACTAATCCAGCATCGGCAGGCAAAAGGTTGGCGTATTCCGACAGAGACAATATATACCTTGGTAAATCCAAACCAAGCTTCATCAGAAACTTTATCCCACCCTGTCAAAACACACGTTTTAAAGTCACAAGAAATTTTACAGAATACGGGCAAGACAATGAAATATATAGAAAATGCTAATAGTATTTTGAACATGTGGTGGCTGGCACCAGACGCCCTTACGGGCTTGCCGGGCCGACACGTGATCATTATTTAACACTGCCATGTTTTCATTGGAAAAGGAAGAGATAAAAGTGTGCACGTTGTGCACGTTGTCTTGTATAAGCGTCCTTGCTGAACCACGCAGAGTAATCACTTTTCTTGTCTTTGGCATGCTATCATCGAAAAGACTCACTTGATCCAGGGATCAATTTTACATGATTTGAGAATAGACAATAAAGGTCTAATGAGGCTTTCGGGTCCGCCTTGAGGTCAAGTTAATTCATGATGGCGTAGCTACGCTCTATTGAGGCTTGGCTTTTTGTTGCAGGATTTGTACAATGGACAGAAAATTGAGCTTGGCTAATAGCGAGGTGCATATCAGTTGGGTGAGGGACCAGGGATCAGCCTTCAGTCAACCTGCATTTATGTCATTTTTATGTGATTGATAAACCATGATAAATGTCAGGCTGCACTTTTACTGACCCACAGTTGAGTTTAGAGACTGTCACTGATGCCGCATCGCTGATCAGGAGATAAAGCTCAATAAAGCTGTGATGCTATCTCACTGCAGGCCTCAGATTATGTTACAAGGGTAAACAAAAAGTCACTGCATGCTTACTCCTACACACAATCATGAAAATTCCTTCCCAAACAAACTACAATGGCTTCCCTTCATCAAATGGACAGGTTTTCTCCATTGTTAACCTGTTTTATTAGGATTATTCCTCATTCTGAAAGGCCTTTATGTCTGTGTGTATGACACTAGATGTTCGACAAGTGTACACGCCTTGCAGAAGACGGCATGGGAATCGCGCAGCACTAAAAGGATGCCCGCATCAGTGTGTCCCATGGCGACGCTTAGCCAAACACACTGCTGTAATAGACAGCGACTCACGTTGCACCGTCAGGTAAAAAGAGCATTGTCATTGCATTGAGGTCGCTCCATTTCCAGACCGGACACCAGTAATTTCTCAAACAAACACAAAACAACATCATTCAAAGCCTCCAGACAAAGGCCAGGAGACCCGATATAATAATTGGAGTCAGGTGAGTCTCAGGAGGCAGTCATGACCCGAGGAGACAGCTCCTGGACCCCAGAGGTTTTTGGAAAGGGCGGGAGGAGCTGGAGTAAAGGTTGGGGGGCTTCAGCCATGTGTATCAGTTGATGGTCAACGGGGTCACGGCTTGAAAAAGAAACTCATGACATCCAGGGGCGGGGTCGCTTGACAACAACTGTCATCGCTAAGCGCTCGATACAACGCCTGAGGCCTTGAAAAAGATCAGGACTCATCCTGATCTTTCTGCACACTGACTGAATGTTCCAAAAACAGCAAGTTTGATTCCAAGATCAAAGTAGCCCAAAACGGTGTTAGAAATTCCAATGAGTCTCTATGAAGCCCCTGCTGACTTTTTTCTTAAGATGTTCTTTAAATTCGCTCACGCACATCCAGAACGACAACTATGAGCTTCTCAAAAACTGCAGTAAAAATATTTTTTTAAAAGGTGTTTCAAGCTGACTTATACAGTGGTGTGAAAAGGTGTTTGCCCCCTTCCTGATTTGTTTTTTTTTGCATGTTTGTCACACTTAAATGTTTCAGATCTTCAAACAAATGTAAATATTAGTCAATTACAGCACAACTGAACACAAAATGTAATTTTTAAATAAAACATTTTATTATTAAGGGAGAAAAAAAAATCCAAACCTACATTACATGGCCCTGTGTGAAAAAGTGACTGTCCCCCCTTTTAAAGCATAACTGAGATTAATGGAGATTTATCAGTCTGGAAAAGGTTATAAAGTCTTTTCTAAAGGTTTGGGACTCCAGCAAACCATAGTGAGAGCCATTATCCACAAATGAAAACATGGAACTGCAGTGATCCCGTAGCCTGTGCAAAGTGACTACTGTGTTTTTCATGTCTCCAGGGTTGTAATAATGTTAACTCCCCGTATTTAGAAAGCCATAAACACTTTTTCAACTACAAAAATATTCTGTCAATTAATATTGAATCTTACTTAGCAGAAATTCACTTATCGCTGTATCTACGATAAACAAGGAAAGACTATTTGATTATTATTATTAATCCATGAGATGGTTCACTGATTGGCAGGAGCATTGATTTTCATGCTTTTCTTACAATGTTTTCTAAACAAATTAATTACACCTTTCCCCATGTTTTAAACCTGGGGTCTCAAACTCGCGGCCCGCAGGCCATTTGCGGCCCACCAAATCGTATCTTGCGGAACGCGACTGGACATCAAAGAGTAGTATAACTGCAGCCCGCAACATCCGGGCAAGCTCAGTGTTACTTCCATACTTACAGGGGCAAGTAAACACCAACACTGAACTAACAGTGGTGTTATCACATGAACCGGGGGAGGGGTGGCTCTAGAGTCAAGGGCCACCCCTCCCTTCCAGTCTTACGGTGTAAGATATTAGCGTTATTGTGAGCCATGTATTGTGAATTGTATCGTATCGTGAGGTACCCTGAGATTCCCAGCCCTACTCCCAATACTTGATGCGGCCCAGCCTCACCCAGACTCTACCTCCACTGGCCCCCAGTGAAATTGAGTTTGAGACCCCTGTTTTAAACGGTTCATCTTATTAAGAAGGTTGTCTCTAGCCCATGGGTGTCCAAAGTAAGGCCACGGGGTTTCAGCCTGCGTCTGATGTTTTTATTGGCCCTCAGGAAAAAATAACAGCAAAAATGTAAGAAAAAAGCAGTAATTTTATATGAATATAGTCAAAATATGAGGGAGGAAAAAAAATACATTTTAGATGCATAAAGTTGAAATATTAAAGAAAAAACAAATGTTTTTTAAAGTCTCAAAGAATAAAGTTTCAATCTTTGGAAAATTAGGTTGAAAAAAGTTATAATGTAATGAGAAGAAAACAAACTATTATTGAAATAAAGTCATAATATTACAAGAAAGGAATGATGAGAAGTTGAAATATTTGTAAACAACAGCATAAATGGAAAAATGAGCCTAAAAGGGTAATATAAGGAGAAAAACTTAACACAAAGCTGAGATGCAGGCTGTTTGGTCTAAATACATATACTGTGCAGGTACTGTAACATGTTAGCATACAGTACCTTTACATGGGCTGGTTTACAAAATGTAACATATCAAAGTGGCCCCCGCATCCTTTGATTTTTCAGTATGCGGCTCTTGGTGGAAAAAGTTTGGACACCTCTGTCTGAGCCTGTCATGCAAACTAGAGTAAAAAAATCAAGTGTTCTACTGTACTACATTAGACTATTTGTGTTTTACCAAAATGCTAAATACACAAAAAATAAGGCTGACTGGCTCATTGGTACTTGGAGAAAAACCTCATAGTGGTACTTTTTGCATGAGAAAAGGACTTCAAAGCAGCCGATGATGATCTTAAAGATTTGTGAGCAAGACATCTGTCAGGCACAGTCATCGCAGAGGTGTTTTTCCCTACTCAGAGCCAACCACCCAGCCCCCCTCCTTGGCGCCTGAGTTTGTTAGCACACAAACAACCAATTTGCGGTGATTCAGTGGCTTGTCAGGTGTAATTTTTAAGGGGCTCTGAGGTCATGTAGTCAGTGTAGTCACGATTATTAGAATATTGAATATTGACCAATATTCTGGGAATTAATGGTGACATCAAATTTGTCACTTAGGAAGCCAGGAGCCTACCATTTGAGATAATGGGGAGGGGGTAATCTTGCGGCAGCAAAGAAAAAGAAGTCCTGAAACAAGAGAAAAAAATGGTCAATTATGATTTTCTTTGTTGCTTGTTTGTCAAGACTCAGCCATTTTTACGTTCTGTTGTGACTCAAACACCAAAAAGAGAAAATACATCAAATTCCTCGAAATGAAATGACGAAAGCATGAAGCGCTGCATTGTTTGTCCATGTGCAATATAGCAGATTTTCTGGCTCATGGAGAATGACAAGATGTTAAGATGAACAACATTTGTCTTACAAAAGTGACAAAAACATAATGTTTGTCCGTATGCTAGTCGGAAGGCTACTTTCGTGTTTTAGGATTAGGAGAAAGGGACTCCCTCCATTTGTGTTGTAGGGGAGAGAGAACGGTTACATCCAGACGCTAGAACAGGAGTGTCCAAAGTGGGGCCCCGGGGCCATTTTATTGGCCGGCATCACAGTCTCAAATATCATTTAACAAGAACAAAAAAAAAAATCCAGCAAAAATGGAAAAACCTGCACTAATTTTAAAAGAATAAAGTAAAAATACAAAAATGTAATTAACAAAATAAATTCAGAATTAAATAACATCTCAATATTGGGAGGAGAAATATTATTTTAGCAGCAGAGAGTTGAAATATTAAAGAAAAAAGGCATTTGTAGCGCCCTTAGTGTTACATAATAACCATAAAGCTAATGCCACATTTAGGCTAGGTTCGGAGAGATGGATACCTTGTTCATTTCAATGACTCACTAAAAAGAGTCGGGGAAGCGAGTTGTGGATAAGTTGAACAGTGAAAACATTTATTACCACACAATAAACTGGCAACATGAACATGATATACAATAAAAGAAAATAAAATGTTGAGCTCTTAAAATAAATAAATTTAAAAAATAGGTTGTGTCCCTTTAAAGTGTGCGTGCACACTGCTCCTTCTTAAGTGAACCTTGCATCCTTTCATTTTTCAGTATGTGACCCTCAGTTGAAAAAGTGTGGACACCCCAGCCCTAAAATGTCACATTGTCAAACAAATATGAAAAAATCTTTCTTCATTGTAAATAAATAGCTGTCTGTCCGAATGTTAGCTTGCACGCTTCTTCTGGTTCATGGAAAATGGCATAACAAACAGGACAGTACCATTTGCATTCTGGGGTAGCGGTAATCGTTTAATTGTGGCTCAAGCGCCAAAAAAAAGGAAGTGCGGAAAAAAGGTTTTGAAAAATTGTCAAACATTATTTTTTTTGTTTGTTTGTCCATCTGTATTCTCAGAATCAGAATCAGAATCAGCTTTATTCACCATGTATGTTACCACACTAGGAATTTGACTCCGTTACAAAGTAAAAAAAATAGTAAATACAGGTTGACAAATAAAGGAGAAGAAGGAAAATACTATACTGTACATATTTAAATAGAATATGTACATAATTATGGAATTTACAATGTTACAGTTTACAATTTAAAGTGTTACTTCTAGAACAGCATATAGTCCTGTGATGGAGGGCTTTTCGGGGTCTGGGACAATGGTGAAAAGTTTAGCTAGCAGACTGGTTTCTGCTAGGATTAAAACTCATTAAAATACTCAAACTCCAACAAAAGGAAAAAAAAATACTCTCAATAATGTGAAGAATGCTTAATGTGAAAGCGTTGTACAGTTGTTCCTCGCTACATCGCGTTTTTTCAAAAATTACTTAATAAATGATCATATGTAGTATTCTGGTCACTAGGTGTAGGTAATGATACATTAATGGGACATTACCTTAGATTACATTACCTTAACACTGCAGGTAGTCAGCCATGGTATATCCGACATGATAAGAGTGACATAAAATTCTCCTTCCATTCCGTTTTTGGCTTCTTATTTTATCGTTCTTAACCACACCGTTTGAAACAGCTGCGATAAACGAGGGACGACTGTATTTTTTCGCCCAAGGCAACGTTATGGTTCATGAAGATGACATAAGATGTTACGATAAACTATGGCAAATTGTCTTACAAATCGTAATTATCATGATACAAAAATATTTTGTTTGTTTGTCCGTATGCTAGTTGGAAGGATACTTTCACGTTCATGGAGAATTACGTAAAGTTAAAACGTGTTATTATGTAATAATTAGGCAGATTAAAGTACAGTACCTCCATTTGGGTAACAGTTACATCCTGACTGAAGCATCAGATTCATCCAAGTCATAAATAGCTTTGTTTATCTTCCCGAATGTTAGTTTGCAGGCTACCTGTGGCTCATGTAAAATAACGCAAGACATTAAGACAAACAGTCGGGACGCTACCATTTGCATTCCGGGTAGTGGAGGAAACAGTTCCATTGCAAAAATCAAAATTTTTATTTTGATTTGTACAAAAATAAAATGGGTTCTCACCCCAAGCGCCACCCTTCCCCAAAGTCTCATCAGAATCGGTTTGTGTAGTTTTTGCAAAATGCTTTGAACATACAAATAACAAATGTGTTGGCCACAACAATACCAGACTTCGCCTTTTACTTGGCAGAGCTAATAACAATAATAATCTTAATAAATGGAATTGTGATGATAGCCAAGTTTTTGATGACTTTTGGCTTCAATGTTATGATTTTATGTCCCCTCCAGATGTAAAGGCTTTACGACCAAAACCCAAATCTTAGCGAAACGTACTCGGCATGAAATTCTAACATCCTTCCACTGATGTGAGACATAAACCTTGTGTCCTGTTCTCAAGTCAGGCAGTTGTAAAATATACAGCTAATATTCTGTCTGGGGTGAGGGAGCAACATGTTTTCGGATGTTTTTCTGGTTCGCTGGAGTTTCTGCTTTGATTGTGTGCATATGTGATTCAGCGCTTCCTCTCATGAACAAAAGATTTTTAACTCACCAAATACTCTGAGCAAATAAACCCAATCAGCATGCATTAAAACAGGAACTTTATATCTTATAACATGGCGACAACAACATGGGACAATGCACATCTTGCTTGTTTATAGCAGAAACAGCTGCTCTGAATGTTATTCAAGACCCAGCAGGATTACATGGTGCCTAATATCACATATGGTCATTGACTGCATTTGCTTTGTGGTGCTATATTGTGCTTAAATAAAACCCTCAGAAAGGTAAACTGATCTCATTATTCTATAATTAATACAAGACAAAAAACAAGCATGAAATGAGAGCTCCTTATTCAACTCTGTCTCTGTAAATCAAATCATTTTGTTCATGGATTCTTTGGAACAAGCCCTCACTTCTGGCTGCCATACCCATTGAGCACCTCACCCTCTATGCCTTATAAAGTTAAAAAAAGAGCCTAAACTTGTCTTCTTTACTCTAAAAAAGGTTGAATTTGTCCAAAAAAAATGTACATACAGTAGGACCACTGCAGTTACTATTTAAAAAAGACACTTCCCTTTTCATGTAGGACTTGCAAGATTTTTGGTTAGCATCTAGGGCAGTGGTAACCAACCTTTTTGAGCCCAAAATCCCTGGTCTCAGCCATGAAGCAAGGCAAGCTCCACCCACCTCTCACATCACTGAGATATTTTTATATGCCATTTTTTTCATTTTGCACAAAGGTTTTAAAAAAGTGATACATGTTTGGAAACAAAGCTTTGTGTTGTTATTGTGAATTGGTGGGGATGCTGCAATTGATCGTCATTTTCTGATAAATGCCTTTCAAAGCTGATCGCAACAACCGATCCCCGTATGGGGACGACATGACAGTTCATGTCATGACAACGCAAACATGACATGAATGTGAATGTGTGCTGTGTAGGGTTGCCAACACCCGTATTGAGCCAACATGGGACGCACTTGGTCCCGTATTACCTCGAGAATCAACATTAGTCTATAAAACCGCAATGGTTTCATTTTGACAGCTTGACGCAGGCTACGCCAATTGATGCCACCTAGGGATGACCCGGATACTTGTTTTAGACGCGTATCCGTTACGGATAATGCATTTTTGATGAGTATGAGCATGAAACGAGTACAGTTCGTCATCCGTAATACTGATCAAGGAAAATCCTCATTGGGCAACTACTTCATGTATTCACTCTTGGTGTTCTGACTATTCCTAGTTCGGAACTTGTTTTTGTCCCACGGGGAAGCCACAAGTGGATATCATGTTCATGAGGTACGTACTAACTTTTTCAAGTATCACTGAACAATGTGCTCTCTTGTTGTCATTATACTAATTAAGTCTTGTGCCCAGCCGTATGATGGTGAGACTATGACAGGGTTTAGTTTTGAGTAGCTCACAAAGGGTCAAATAATGTTTGCTTCAAATCTTAGTAGTTTTTCAACTTAAATGTTCAATTCAGACTTCATATAATGACAAATGAGCACAAAATAGCATAAAAACAATGGCCATACTGTATGAGTGGAGATCTGCTTGGTAAATAAAGTGGTAACACTTTACACTTACAATAAGGTACACAAAATCACAGTAGTGAATGGGGAACGAACCTACCAAACTCTTACCCTAACCACTACTCATTAGTTAGTCATTAGTTCTTCATTAGTTCCTCAGTAACTACTCTACTCATCCGTGCATTATTAGTTTGTCAGTAACTAGTCAAAATTTATGTGCCTTAGTCATTAGTTCTTCATTAGTTCTTCATTAGTTCTTCATTACTCCCTCAGTAACCACTGCATTTTTCTGTACCTTTTTTGTGTACCAATGTTGCCAGTCATAAATAAAAAAGAAATAGTTGACAGCTCTAATAGTGATGAAAGTTGGAGACCCCTGCAACCGGGACACTCAATTTATTCTCTTTTAAGTTAAGCAGGGAAAATTTCTATTTAATAAAGATATTTATTTGTATTATTTTATTCAGTTAACTACCTTATCTTCAACTAAAAATTAAATTATTGAACAATTAATCTCCCATGTATTCGTATTACTCCCAAACATGCATAAAATTAAATTCAGGTTTGTGTCAAATAGTACAGAAATCATTTTACAAAAATAAAGGCAAAACAAACTTAAGAACAACAAAATTAAGAAAAACTATCCACCCACACATTTATTTTTCAATAATTACCGACAGTATTTGCCAGGGGCCTTTGGAATTGTCTAACGGCAGCTTTGGCCAATTGCACTCATCATAAATACATTGAAAAATGTACAGTTAATCCATGTGATTGGTATCGGTATCGGGTGATCTCACTCATGGAAGATCGGTGTCGGTATCGGCAGCATTACACCCTGATCGGAGCATCCCTAGTAATTGGTTGTTGGTGTCAACATTTTGGCTTTTTTGCATTGTGACTTTTGCTCTGTTTTTACCATTTTTGCTGTTGTTGCAGTGTGACTCGGGTCAATGACAAATGAACCACGGGCCGCACTTTGGGCCCCCATGCTTCTGTGGCTCTTCCTCAGAGTTTGACCCGTGGCATCAGCTCTATGAGCGAACCACTACTCTATTTACTACTGTTGTTGCGGCACGTCACGAGGTGCACGTCACTCAGCACTTGTTGCTTGAAGAGGGTAGACAGTGTAGCGTGTGCTTTCACCTACGGGTTTTGGGGACTGGGTTTAGGGCCGGGGTTGGCGAGGTGCGTGCCTGGAGCGTGGGTGATGCGTACAGACATCGCTGTCAGGGGTCAAAATGCATGCCTATTGGCTGGTCTGCTGGTCACTCACCGGGAAGGGAGAGCATTGATGTGATAATGCATTCATTTTTCATTCAATATTTTTAATGATCTACTGGCAAAGTCCCAAAGATAAATGGGAAGGTGACTCCTGATGAGGGGATTAAATATTATCTGCTTTGTGGTTTTCCTTTGGCTTTTTGCAACAAAAGGGTGCCAGTAATGGCAACCATAGAACTGAATACAACTTACATTGAAAAATTAGCTTGTAAAACACTGCATTTTTTTAAACGGTCTGTCTTGGCTGCTCTGTACAATACTGACGGAGATGAATAAGCTAGTCTTTTGATGCCCCAGGAATACATCTAGGGTCAGTCCTAGGCCCCATGTCTGGAGATCCTTTGATGCACCAGTCAGGTTGCAAAACTCATGTCTCAGCAGCCTGTTTTTAAACATTCTTGGTCCAACAAACCACATCCTCATTGGACATTTGTTTATGACCCACATTTCTGATTCCAGTCTGACTTTTCATCACTCAGCATGTTGATTAAAAGAAATGGCTGCCCAGTATGCCTCGGTTTAATGAATGGATCAGATAAGTGCAAACAAAGCTGAAGAGTAATTATATAGTCATATAATACTTCCTTCGTCCCAGCATCCTTTTACACACAGTGATGAGTCAACATGATGAGAACCATTCCCTTTGCTGCTTCAGATCAGCTCCAATGTCAATGGAGAGACGACAACTCAACACAATAAAAAGGTCAGCTCAAGTTCACCACCTCTGGCTTTCCTAATGAGGGAAACAATGAGTTGTAGGGATGGCTACTTCTGCCATCTGGTGGCTGTAGTTGACTGTGTCAGGGTGTTTTTGGAGCTACAGTGCAGGACAATGGAGCTTCCTGTATATCCATGGTTGGTTTCTTGAGCACACTACTCAAGAGATGTTATGTAAGAAGATATTGCCTGAGATGGGCTCCAGTCCATAAGGCTTTAAAGGACAAGGATCTACAAATACAACAGTTATTATTGTCCCTTCAAATGTGGACACTTGCTCTGCTCGGACAAGCTGCAGACAAGGTTTATGACGTCCCACAGCGCTCGTCATAGATGTTCAACACTTTGAAGGCCTGGAACATATTGGAGTGAAGTGCAGTGAAGCAGCACAAAGCCACACACAGAGGAGCATGCAAGAGCTTCTCTTTCAACTGCAGCCAGCAAGAGTCCATGGAGGTTTGTCTTTCCATCAGCACTCTCCCCACCCAAAATGTTCTTGCCCATCTTGAGATGTTTTTCCAAACAATGCTGTTGACCATTTTCTTTTTTTTTTATTCCAAATTCTAACCGGTTGTATGGAGGTGCTTTTTCCATGATTAGAACTATGTGACAAGGCCCAGGATTTTCTAAAAATGAATTCAACTTTTGACATTAATAATTGAGGCTGTTCATCAAATCTTGGACTTTTAACAAGTGCAGTCACCTGTTTGGATGCTGTTCAGAATGAGTGGGGTCATTGCTGTAACGAGATAAACCAATGAAGGAAATTTCCTTTTGACGTTATTCATCTCACGGCTTAAAAATGTAGATATTTGAAGATATGAGCATGAAAGTCCTGTACGTTTGTCTTGGGTTTATGACAGGTAGAGACCTGAAAATGACTACATGCCGATTTAGCCTTAAGATTCAACTACCTCGGTCATTTTTTCCCAGCTACCATTCAAAATAAGGTCCTCTGCCTGAGTTATAACAATGTTGGAAAATTTGAACAAACAGTTTCAGTTTCAACACTTGCCTAAAAAAATGATTTGGCTGCAGATGCTTGCTTCATGATTGTTTTAAAATTTAGAATCAGAATGTCTGGTTGACATAGTTCCAAAGGCACCAAATTCATTTAGATCAGCTGTATCTGATGAGTTGCTTGGGTTTCCAAAGAAAGTATTGATAGTTGCAGCTGAATCGAGATAGGTAGATTGGATCTCCAGACCACAGTGGACCACCCTCCAACTGACGCTTAGATTACTGTAGATGTAGAGAATGTAAACAGCCATAATCTGTAATTGTCAATACTTAGGGTGCCATAGCATTTCACTATTTATACTATTGTAAATCCTTTTCCGAGAGTAGCAGGTGTTACAGGTAACATTTACTAGCTTTCCCCTGAAACTATAGCTTGGTAAATAATAACTAAGTTTTTTTTAAATGTAATTGTAGTTAAACAGGAAATGATAATATACAGTATATACAGTACTGCATTACAATTAACAGTATTAACATTTTTGTACAAACGGACCAAAATGAATAGTCTAATTTTATTCAAAGGTTAATTTGGTAATGAATGGAAGCTCCTGCAAGCTATTTCTATTGGATTATAGCTTTTATTTATGGCAAAATACTGTAATTCCAAACAGAGCACAGTGTTTGGTCCCACATATTAAAACTGACAACTTGAAAGTGACGTGTGCTGGACACGTTGTCTAGTGGTCGCGTGCTTACTTCTGGGAAAGTGCTTAGCCAAAAAAGGCAGTTTGTAAGCGTCGGCGTGATGATGGCTGCTGTTAATTCTATTTTGAGAGCATGGTACTCACTTGAGGTTTGTGAGATTTACAATTTCTCTCTCGATCTTTCTAACTAAAACATATAAGCTGCTGAACGTTCCAGCAGAGCGGCTTGTTTTTAAATCATCAACTGGTTTCGTCATCCATCACGCTAAACGGAGCGTGGACAAATGTGTGGTTGAATGTGGTCTACTTATGGCAGTGACACTGTTGCTGACCTGTGACAAATGTTTTTACAGTGTGGAAAGTTAACAGAGGCTTTAAAGACCGTGGCTGCATCCCTGTGCGGTTCGGTATCTCTAGACCTTAGCTCTCTTCTTCCACAGGGGACGATCAAGCAGTGTATGACATCGGGAGCACCGTTGAAAAGTTTCTGCAAAATAGGTTTAGGTTTGTACCAAAACAATCACAAAAGCCGAACATGAATGGACACAATCTACAGGATGAGGAGAAAATCATCAAATTAGAAGATGAAAACACTTTATTGAAAGTTATATACTTCCATTTGTCACAACCAGAATAGCTTGCCGCCTTCTTTATTTGATTCTGCTGTTGCTCAGGGTTTGGGCTCTGCACACACCCTTGCCCGCCACTTCAAAAGCAGTCCCCTTGTAGGTCGCCACACACTCGCCATCCGTGCGGAGGTCCGGCTGAATGTGCTCCCACACTTTCTTCTTGGGGTTCAGCTCCTTATCGGGTTCACCTGCAAACAGTAGAGCTCATTTTCACTGATGGGCCAATTATTTAAACGAATAGTACTAGTTACTTTCCAAAAATAATTCATTAACAATTACACCATAAATATATTACTTACCAGGGATAGTCTCTGGCGTGTGCCATTGAGAGCTTACCATGCAAGTGCATAATAAAACAACCCGCTTGTGTTTTGTGTTGAGTTTTGAATCTGTGAAAGCACCTCACACGACTGGTGTAGAATGAGGAAGTCTTGTGTGGGTGTGGAGAGGACGTAGAGACTGATCAGTGTTGCCAACTTGGCGATCACTAAATGTGGCGACATATCTCAAAAGCGACTAGTGACAAATGTAACAACTTTTTCTGGCATCAGCGAATTTTATGGTATTTGGGGACTTAAAAGTAAAAGCACGTATTGTTGTGCAGTTTGCTTCTGAGCAGCAGAGGGGGCTGCTGAGTATTTCACCCCATCCCAAGGTAGTCACAGTCAGTACACAGCAGAGTGGACCTCTACGCATCTTTGGAACACGCATGCGTGAGGCACGAAACCGCCGGCATGGATCTCGGCCTGTGTCACTGTGTCAGAACATGTGATGGAAGAATGTGTGGTAAATGACATGAAATGCCACATTTTACCGTCAGTAACGGTAATGTTGGTAATTTAGATGACATGCTTTCATTGATCTCCAAGATTAGATTACCTGTTGCTGGAAAACAATGCTGTTACACCCAACACTGCTCATTTTAAACTACTTGTGTGTGCATACTTGTAGAATACGGTGTGTCACAAAAGGGAGTACATCCCTCACATTTCAGGAGGCAGTACATGTGTAAGACAATACTATAGAAATGAAACTTTGAAAGTATACTTTCAATGTGCAGCTTGTGTAGTACAATTTTACTATTCACTGAATACATATACCTGTACATTGTCTCAGTGATTCCCAGCCACTGTACCATGACAGTGTTGTCATGAGAGACTTTTCGCATCGTGCGAAATTATCAAATTTCACTTATTTGGTCTGGAATATTCTTGACTACAAATCTGTCTGTTCGTCTACCTATGCCAGCACACCTGTTGCCATTCATAAAACTTTGTTTGGTAGTGTGCCGTGAGCCTTTCGAATTTAAAATTGTGCCTTGGCCCAATAAGGTTGGGAAACACTGGTCTAAATAGCTGGCAACACAAGTGAGTAGCAAGATAATTGTGTCTTGCATTTTGGTGTTAGCGTCATCGTCTGGGGCTGCATGAGTGCTGCGGTTCATTTGAGGGGAAGTTGAGTTCCAACATGCACTGTGACATTCTGAAGCAGAGCATGAGTCCCTCCCTTGGGATGTCTCCTCCAGACCTGTACACAACTGAGCATCGGTGGGGCATCCTCAAGTGGAAGGAAGGAATGAAGGTGGAGGAGCGCCATGATGTTGAACATCACCAGATCTGTGATGTCGTCATGGAGGAGCGGAAGAGGATTCCAGTAACCTGTGCAGCGCTCTTGAATTACATTCCCAAGAGGTTTAAGGCAGTAACAATGGTGCTCACACTAAATATTCACACAAAGGACACAGTGTTGACATGTTCATTGTGAGGTGTACTCACTTGTGTAGCCAGCGATTTAGACAATGGCTGTGTGCTGACTCATTTTGAGTTGATTTTCTAAAACGTTGCCCCTTTAGAGGAAATGATAAAATGTTTGCTGAAATGTGAGGTGTGTAGTCGCTTTTGTGAGATACTATACATACACTAAGTGTGGTTTATTTCTCCGAGGAGGCCATTTCTGCCGGTCCAGTAGCAGCTATCACATTTGATGAAGAGTGTGTCTGATGACTGACATGCTCACGTTCTTAAAACTTGGCTGCGCAAATGCAAACATAAGAATTCAGTGGAAATGAAAGGGCTTGCTAAGAGAAACAAAAAAACTTTGCATCACACTGTGTGTTTGTGAGTTTGTGTGTGTGTGTGTGTGTGTAAACACAGAACAGTCCCAACCCAAACATGGGCCACCATGAAAGCAGTCTTTTCTTTAGTCCTTCTAGTGGTCATACGAACTGATGATTCTCAGATGACTGGCGAAAGCAACATTTTATATGACTGATGCAGCTCGGCATTGAACAACAGCCCCATGCTGTATTTTGTTCGGGGGAAGCTCAATCATAAGACAATGAAATACAAGACACTGTCAAGTCAGTCTCTATTGTAATGTGTACTTAGAAGGTTGGACCAAACACAACAGAAATCTCATTTCCGTAAGTCCGGCAGTTTATCACAGGTCATTTATTCGCTAACAAACATCACAGAGGATCTGAAGGACGAATTTGAATGACAAACATGCCCTTTTGTTCTGGCCTTCCTTCATTTAGCCCAGGATAACAGGTGCAACCGTTGGGGGGCAAAAAAGGTACCTGGGAAGCCCTGGAAAGTGACTTTGTCTCCTGGTACAGCACCGTCTGGTGGATCAAGGATTTCCACCTTGTCTGGAGAGCTGGCACACATGACCATGGCCTGGGATGTCACTCTTCCCATTTTGGCAGGCGTCAGGTTACACAGCAGAACTGCCATGCGGTTCTGCATCTGTAAGGAGGAGGCAAGCTTGGTTACCATGAATTTGAAGTAAGGATTATCTGTGGAACAGTCAATGGCCAACCAATACAACTACGGCTGTAGTCAACATCCTCCTATTTATTAACTTCACATGGCAATAGTTGCATTTGATTTGAAGTATCATGAGTGGTCAGCACACTCCAAATCATTATTCAAGTTAAAAAATAAGTTATATCCTCAACAGACATCATTAGAAAGAAGCTGAACCGTCGAGAATCGAACTGTAACGCCAGGAGGAAGCGTGTACCTGCTCCAGAGGTACATGCTTGACCAGCCCGCTGACCACAGTCTTGGGTGAGGGCTCGCCAACATCCACCAGCTCCACATACAGACTGTCTGTATCCGGGTGTTTCTCTGCCATTACAATGCGTCCAACGCGCAGGTCCAGGCGAGACACATCCACCTTGATGTCCTCTTGACCTGCAGATGGCTGTGGCTTTTTCTCTACGTTAGACAACAACAGTCAGTTTGTGTGTGTATTTACGCCAGCGAAATGTGGACTACAAGTATTCTCAAGATGTTTGGGATAAAAGCATCTGTGAGTGCTTTCATGCTAGTTTAGCCAATACGCAGTCTTGAGTTTTTACGTTTTTTTTTTTTTTTTAAAAGCCCTGCACCAACAAGCTAAAAGAAGGGACGCACAAATGAAACAAAGACGGGCATCTGCCAGGAGTAAAATTTAATCTCTTCCAATGAAAATGGAGGCAGAGTGCCACCGATGGCAGCCACAAGCAAAACAAAACCTTCTCAAACAAACAGCTGACCGAGAGGGCCTCTGAAGATTTACGCACTTTAATCAAACGCCAATAAATTCACTCTGGTTTCATGATGAGAGGGGGCTCACCGTTGCACGAAATACTGCTTTTTAGTTGGAGAAACCAATCAACACCTGATATGAGCTTTTGAACCAAAGATGGTTGCATCTATTCAACTGCTTTAAAAGCTTCATAGTAGAGCAACAATGAAATACACATCGTGTTACTTGATGACATCAAAAGTTATTTGGTGGCACGTCACGACTTCAAAAGGATTCATAATTGAAAGAATGTTAATTTGCAGTCCATCTGTCACCTTTTTCCTCCGGCTTCATTTTGGTGTCATCACACGTGGGAGAGCTCTGGACAGCGGCGGCAGCAGAGGTGGCAGAGGGTGCCAGAGCAGCAGGATGGGGAGGAGTGGCATTGGATGAGTACTCGACACCGCCTTCGACTGATGGCCCGGATACATCTAGCTCTGTGGTAAAAAAAAAAATATGACTCGACAATCACAAGCTTCACTACTTTAAAATAAGGTTAAGACGTGTAGCGAAGCCTTAATTCAATTGTATTGTTTTAGTGGTGGGCATATAGATGTGGCGGGCTCATCTAAGTTAGAATGTTAGAAGCATGTCCTTGTTATCATGTCCATGATGAACCCACACAACATCATGAAAACTTGGATATTCAAAAGATTTTCTTCGATGTCGCCCCTGCTACTTGCTAACTTTGTTAGCACACACTGTTGTTATGATCAAGGGCGCCATACCCGGGCGCGGCTGGAAAGAAGTCCTGGAGCGGAGTCTCGAATAGACTACATCAGGGGAGTCAACGTTTTACAAGAAAAAGGCAAAATATTAAGGGGAAAAAAGTTGTAATCTATTTTAAATCAAATTGCAATATTATGAAAAATGTCATATTAATACCATAAAGTTGCAATATTAAAGACTATTTTTTAAAGTTGTAATATTGTGAAAATGTTGCAGAAGATATGTAATAAGAATAAAGTCAAACTATCTTGTCAATAAACTCAGTTACGAGAAGAATATGTTAAACGTTTAAAAGTTGAAATAGTTGAAAAATTTTAAGAAACAATAGCACAAATTGAAAAAACATCTGTAATTTTATGAGAATAAAGTCACAATATTAAGAGAAAAAAGTTGTATTCTAACAAGAATAAAAACGAAAAATAATGTCATTTTCGTAATAGAGTTGAAATGTTAAAGAAAAAACTATATATTTTTAAAAACGTAACAACAAAATATTAGAAAAACAAAACAAACTAATTTTTGGAAAATTAGTTTGGGGAAAAAGTTATATGAAGTTTTATATTATGAGAATAAAGTCATATTACAAAAAGAAAATTTACAAAGACTACTTAAGAAGAAAACAGCAAAAATGGGAAGAAAAAAGAGAAAAACTCAAAGCAGAGATACAGTTTTTCTTGAAATATATATTTCATTTTTCAGTATGTGGCCTTTTGACACTTTTGACCTACATGTATTAAGAGTGCTGATATTGGAGATTTTAGATGCAGGCCAATATTGATATCATATCAGACCCAATCAATACCTGATCAGAATATCCCTAAAAATGGTCTTCTCACAAAAGTGGAGCAAACAAGTGAGACATGATACATCTTTACTCATGTTTGATGCTCGTAAACAATATTTGATCATTGAAAAGTATGTTTTGCCCAATAAGAGACCTCTAACAAGTGTCAATCAAAACTGAAATAATGGGAGTCCGTTTTTAAAAACTACTGAGAAGTCTACTTTACCTCCTCTATTCTTTTCTCTCTCCAGCAGCTGTTTTTTCAGTTCATCAATGTCCTGCTGCAGTTTGGCATTCTCCGCCAGCAGTTTCTTCTCCTTTCTGAGGTTGGCCTGGATGGCTGCAAGGAGGCAATCTCTTGTTACTTTCCAGGAAAACCACGTACTTTAGGAACTACAGCAAACATTCTACAAAACAGAGGCTATACTTTCTACTTACATGCATTTTCCTTGAGCAGCTCAACATGTTCCTTGAGGTACTCAATGAGCATGTCAGCCTCAGCTGTTCTCTGCTCCAGCATTGCCAAAGGGTTGGGACTTGACATCTTGACCAAGGAACAACCAACAAACCTGTGAAGGGAGTGATGCGGGGGGACACCATAAATGGAGATATATACATACTAATGTGGCATGAACAGCTCAGAATCAGTAGCTTAACACTGTCAAAACGCTACCTAAAGATTTGAGTTAGACACGATGAGGACCTTTTGTGTCAAGTTTGGTTATACGGTGTTGTGTTCACCCTGAGGATAAGTGCAGGTAAAAAGGCTAAATTATAGTAGCTGTAGTGCAACGGCAGGAACACAGCTAAGAGCATTTCATTGACAAACGACAATGCTTCCACAAACAAAGGACAGCGGACCTGAACTAAATAGGGAAGTGACTCCAACGTAAAGCATGTGAAACAGAAAACAGGGCAAAGCGGGAAATGATTACAAAATAAGAATCTAACCACAGTCAAAGTCAAAAGTCAATCTGAGGGATGGGTGGCAGGAGGACCAGTGGTGGGTCACCGGTGGGCCCTTGCGGGGGACGGCCCGGACAGTGAGCCTGGCGGAGCTGGCAAAACCATTCCGGGGGTTGGGTGGGACGGCGGAAGCTTGGCCGTCGAGGGACTGGAGGTGGGCTGTAGCAGGTCGTGCGGGGCAGGGGAGCACCTTGAGCGACCATGGAGCAGGTGCAGGAGCTGTCGGCCTCCTGTAGTTGGCTTTGCGTGGAGAAGAGGAAGCGCCTCGGCCTGACATGGAGGTGAGGAAGCAGGAAGCGTCTCGGCCTGATGTGGAGTGGAAGCATCCCCACCTTCTCCAGGTGGGGATGGTGCCCCCGAAATGTACGTCCCCCGATGCACAGCTGGACGTACTAGCCTCCCCTCATGGGGTGGGCTTTGGGTGAGTCTGTGGCTTCATGAGCCGAGATGCAGGAGCAGGAGGAGAGCTGACCACTTGGTGTTGCACAGGTGGAACCGTGGGAACCGGAGGGGGACAGTTTGGGCTAGGAGTGCCTTAATGCGGGAATTGGAATGCGGCCCATCCCTTGGCTTTGCACTGGGAGCAAGACGGAAGGTGCGGAGGGCGGCGGAAGCTTGGAACGCCTTGGCACGGAAATAGGAACGCGGCCCACCTCTTGGCTTTGCACTGGGCACAAGATGGGAGATTAGGGCGGTGGCACCTTGGAATGCCTTGGCAAGGGAATTGGAACGCGGCTCACCTCTTGCCTTTGCAAGCAAGATGGGAGATGAGGGGGGTGGTGGGAACTAGAAACGCCCGGGCATGGGTATTGCCCACCTCTTGGCTTTGCACTGGGAGCAACACGAGGGGTGGCAGGAGATTGAAACGCCTTGGCGAGGGAATTGAAACGCAGCCCACCTCTTGGCTTTGCACTGGGAGCAAGACGTGCGTCGGCATCATGGACGGTCAGGTGTTTCTTTGGCAAGTCCAGGATACACCCACACCATCAGGATGATGGTGCAGCCCCCACACCGTATCTTCCAATTCCTCGGGAGTGGACTTTGCGCACTCCTCTTCCATCGCCTTAAAGACCTGTCAGGTCCATAAGTCTCTCTCCATGAGTTTGTCTTCTGGTGGAAGAATTCTGTCACATCTGGCTATGCGGCGTTGTGTGTTGACCCCGAGGATGCAGAGGGCAGGACCAATGCAGTTAAAAAGTCTATTATAGTTGCTGTAGTGCAACGGCAGGAACACAGCTAAGAGCAGTTCATTGACAAACGGCAATGCTTCCACAAACAAAGGACAGCGCACCTGATCTACACTCAAACAAGAATCGGGTGCGAGTGATTAACGTAAAGCATGTGAAACAGGGAAAACAGGGCAAGGTAGGAAATGATTATAAAATATGAATCTAACCACAGGAACTAGGACATATCACGCTGACTAACTCACGGATCGTGACATTTTGGTAACCGTCCTTATTTTAAATATGAATGCGAATGCTTAAAAGGGTCATTTTTTAAAGGTGGAAACAGAACAAAGATTTATTGTTCCAAAATGTGTACTGTACAACCATGACATTGCCGTGCCTTTTGGATGGACACCCAAAGTGACAAAAACGTGATCTCTGGCCATAGGGTGTGTAGATGATTAACAGTCAAAACGACAAGAGAAACATTTTTAAGTCCTGAATTTTTTAAATCAAGTTTAAATAACGTAGATCACAGAAAAAGAGCATCAATATTGTACTGTACTTTGAAGTTTAAGTTTACAAAAAAAGAAAACGTCTCACATTTTAAATTGAGCTGCTGAAAAACAACAGCTGGCTCTTGATGAAAGCCAAAAATTAAAAGAGCTGGATTTGATAAAAAAAAAAAACCCAAAAAACAGGATCATTACACAGAGTTAACTGATTGAAACAGGACCAGCAGTGTACCAAATGATCTTATTTGGAGAGGCATGAACAAGAATTTTGCGTCAGCTTTGTTTTTGCTTGATATGCACTGTATTCCATTAGTAAATACGTGTAGCCCTATGCAGTTTATTCTTAAGGTATTATATAATATTGTTATCGAATGTGAAATAATTATTATATTTTTATGTCATTACCGATATTGTTTGGGATTAAATAGTATTTTGTCTGTTGAATGCTGTTTTTTATGGGGTGTGTGGTTTGTTTGCGCTGCAATTAATTATCCTGTGGATCAAATCGATCACAATCTAGTCAATGTTCTGCTATTGTGATGGGGGGGAGTGGCGGGAAGGAGAAAATAAGTAGGGTGAAGAGAGAAGGCAACTAACGATGCAAGAGGGTTAGTTGTGTTCCATCTTGGTAGAGGTGAAGAGAAGACTTTACTGGTGGGCACGGGAGAGTGTTCCAGCTTCATTTGGAGGTAAAAACTGGACGTTGCCGTGGATGCCGGCGCTGAGCTTTGTACCACTACAGATGCAGACAACATCCTCCTTGAGGGTCTACCATCTCGTCCGCCATTGCTTCGGCCAGGACGTCACTTGGCGACTGAACTGTGAGTACTCACATTTTCTTTTCAGCCCTATGGAGTGAAGCGGCTCTTTCGTTTTTGGCCACAACGTTCCCAAGCATCGACCAGGTCTGCAATGTGGTTTATCGCTCATGAACTGACCCGTTATTGTGCACGGGTGTCGTGTGATTTTAGGTTATGCCATTGTTAACAGACAAAGTTAATTTTGGGCTTTCATTTGTATATTTTTTGTAAACAAACATTGTTTTGTGGCTGAACCCAGTTGCGAATATAAATTGGGTGTAGTGCTTTTATTTGATTATTTTGTTTTCCTTCCGCATTATCTATCTTTATCGGTAAAAAAAAATGTGTAATAAACGTCATATGTAAACACAAGGATTACTGCACATGTCAGCATCTTGTAATTCACTATGGTGAATACTAAGGGTAGCCTACTACTATACTAGGGGCAAGGTGCCAATTGTATGAAAGTGGGATTCTTCGAGTATTTTCAAATGTGTGAGAGCACTTCATATCCCCAAGCATGCTGTAAGGCACTGGCAAAAATAAAGTCGGATAACACGTCAAATGTATTTATTGTTTAGACACAGACCAAAAAAAAAGACTTGCTTAGTGAAAATCTTTTTCTTTGATCAATCCCAAACTTGAAATGTCATAATAATATAATAATGTAATAATGTCATAACAATGTGCATGCAACATTTCCGACTGAGCATGATAGTGTTTTCAACACTCTGGGTAGGTAAGAAAGGTGGAATATTTAAGAGTAAACAAGTTACAAAGCAAAAAAGTTACCATACTCACCTCTGTTGATACTTTATTGATCTCCAAGAGAAATTCACATTTCCAGCAGCTCTGCAAGAATGTCATAATGAACTTAATTACTTAAATCACAAAATAAAAACAACCAAGGCAACGAGATACAAGAAAAATAATAGAAAAAGAATAAATAAATCACGTCAAATTTGTAGTGCAATAGAACATAATTAATAATAATTCATCATAATAGTGATACATTGTAATTTAATACTTTTAAGTCCAGTCCTATGTGTGTTTTTATCGCTCCCCCTCTGTTGTGTTGAAAAGACACATGGCGTGTGGGAGAAATTATCTGCTCAGACTTTCAGTGGAGCAGGGCAGTGATAGTAATCTGCCACTGAAACTGCTCTTTTGTCGGGTGATGCTGCTGTGCATTGGATGTTGCTGGTTGTCCATGGTAGAAAGGAGCCTCCTCAGTGTCCTTCGCTGTGCCACAGATGTCAGGCTGTCCAGCTCAGTGCCAATGACAGAGCCTGCCTTCCTCACCAGTTTGTCCAGGCGTTTGGCATCCTTCTTGAGGCTGCTCCCCCAGCACACTACTGCATACAGGAGTGCACTAGCTACCACAGTCTGGTAGTAGATCTGTAGCACCTTCTAACATACATTGAAGGATGCCAGCCTTCTGAGGAAGTACAGACGGCTCTGCCCTTTTCTGCACAGAGCATCTATGTTGGCAGTGCAGTCCAGTTTATCATCCAGATGCACTCCCAGGTATTTGTAGGTGTGAACCACCTCCACACGGTCACCTTTAATGAGGTACTTTTGACAGGTACTGGGTGTGTCCTGTTTCTCCTAAAGTACACCACCATTTCCCTGGTCTTGGTGGTGTTGAGGTACAGGTGGTTTGTGTCGCACCAGTTAACGAAGTCCTGCATCAGTTTTCTGTACTCATCCTCCTGTACATTCCTGATACATCCCCTGATAGCCGCGTCGTCCGCGTACTTCTGTACATGGCAGAGCTCAGAGTTGCATTGACAGTCGGCCGTGTACAGTTCACTGCGGTGCTCCTGTGCTGCTGGTCAGTGTCAGACCTGCAGTACCCCAACCGTACGTGCTGAGGTCTGCCAGTCAGGTAGTCTGTGATACATGCCACCAGGTGTGATCCTACTCCCATCTGTGTCAGTTTGACCCCGAGGAGCTGAGGTTGGATGGTTAAAGGCGCTGGAGAAGTCCATAAATGTAATCCTCACAGCACCACTGCCTCTGTCTAGGTGAGCGACCCTCTGTCCAGGTGAGCGAGAGATTGGTGGAGCAAGAAGATGAAGGCATCCTCAACTCCCACTGCTGGTATGCCATCTGCAGTGGGTGGAGTGCGTGGTGCGTCAGGGATATCGGCCTGTCATTCAGCTGACCAGGATGTGGTCTAGATGCTGTTGGTATAGGTGCTCAAGTTTTGCGCCCTTGTAAAATCTACAGACGTTCCAAACTTTGTTGGTTTTTTGGGGGGTGCGGAGGTCGTTGAAAATCTTTTGCGGTGATTAGCTTGGCGGTGAGTAGTAAATAGTCGTAAGTAGTGGTGACTCGTAAATCCTTTCGATGACAGCCCAGGCTCTGCCGTTGTTTATGAGACACTATCAACCAATTGCTTCTCTCGCGATACCTGGTGCATGTCTCCACAATCGATTAATCTAAAGACTTATGGCTGATTATTATCGACACAGGAAGCTTCCACCGGCTAATCAGAATTATTCTTTTGTCAAACCAAATATCCGGTCACATCGGTTAGCATAAACAACCCTAGTTACATCAGTGTCCTTCATGAAGCAAATTGGTCTGTAGACACTAACAAAGGAGCATATTGACACTTTGCAGGTGACATGATTGGGGGATGTCATTATAGATAGAAATGATTACAACTGTACATGCTTTTAACACATCACATTGCAACATGTGACTTGTAAGTTTGGAGATGTGCGATGTGGCATCCTTTGATGACAGTTTTAAGCGCTTCATAAAAGCCACTCACCAATGAATCAGTAAAGTTGTGCTAATTGTTTTCCAATAGTTTCGATAACTTGATGTAGTTGTAAGACACCACACCATGTTTTCTATATATTATGTCAAATTCATAGACAAGCAAGCCGCCACGATTTTCCCCACAAAACACATACGCGCACACACAAAGTTTCAAATGTTAATGTAAATAAAACCTGCGATATTACAATCAGTTCAGCTGACGAGACCCAGGCCAACATGTTAACAACTTACAGATGCAGACAAGTTCGGGACTCCTGGCCAAGTAAACACTGGTGTGCCCAGCCGCTCATGCAGTAACAGTGGGTATGGACTATTAGCAAAAACATGCGAGCCAATCGATGATCTTGTGGGCGGTCTAAAGGGAAATATGCTTAAATTTTTCCGCTTGGTCCTAGTGCCTGATATATCTCAATTTCCATTTAATATAGCATAACATTGTAATGCGCAGAATAAATAATGAATAAACGGCCGTCCATCGGTTGGGACAAACACATTATGTAGCCGGGATTTACATGTTAACATCATGCCATGTCAAAGATTTTTGTAATTTATTTAACTGATTTGACTGTAACTAGCACACTGAATTAATGCTGGATGCAGCCCCTGAAAGATGCCCAGCTGGGGGCTTTCACATTCTTTGCCTCTGCTCTTCCCCATGATGTCCGTGGGAGCAACGGCCATCCCCACACTCCGAACTCCATCAAAATCCTGGGCCGTTTCGAAATCCTAAATACTTTCACCCACCCCAGACTGTGACTTGAAAACCTATTTTATCTCTGATGTATGTACAAGTCGCATTAACTTGATCTTAAATGAACCATAACTAAGATCATTGAAATAGTTGCAACAATCGAGTAAAAATAACATGTTTAACCAAATTGTGAATGTCATTAAACTCACTTATCTTCAGGTACTCATCATACCTTGCTCCAGAGGTGATTGCTCAGGGCTCCTTTCACCCAAGTGATCCTTCCTACGATGGAAGCACTGCGAACCTCGGGACCCAAAACAGTCTGGTCGCTGGGACTTCTGCTCTTTGAATTGTGTGCTGTAAGAACCACTAATTACAAATCTTGATAAACTTGATTTGTCAAGTTTGCAGACCCACCGATCTTTTGTTTAAGGGTTGAAGACTGAAGTTCACTCTAACTCGCGGTGAGATTATATTCTTTTACCTTAGAAGCTCTTGTGGGCTTTGTGAGATGTCTGCTGTGATGTTGCATGTCATTTTACTAGGATGTATGGATGACATCGTCACTGTCCTCGCTGAGGGGCATGGTTGCCTGGAAACCATCAAGGTAGTCTTTAAACCTCATATCATGATAATCATATAGAATATAGTATGGTGCTTTCCATTAAAGCACCATAATACCTAAATCTAGGGATTTTCCCCTAAAATATGATAACATTTTACAAGACTTGCTCAAGTCTTATGTGATGTCACATAAACTCCAGGGCTTCAAACTCCAGCTTTTTGTGCTAATGGAACGGAATTTGAAATCCTCTAATTTAATTAAACATATTTTATGAAGTTGGCTATTGACTACATTTTTACAGGAGCTGCCCGATAATGTTCAGGACTTACGACAGAAATGCTTGGCCTTCCTTTCAAACTGTGTGTAATTTCCTGTTTATCAAGACGCTAAAGAAAAAAGAATCGAAAAAGTGACATAATGTAGATTCAGATACATTCAATACATTTTGAAAAAAAAAAAGATCCATCTCTGTGTGCGACGTCACAGGCCGACCCCTGCTAAGCTGTTCGGGGACCCGGTGTTCGATGGTGTGTCTCACCTCTACATGCTGTTCAAAAGCCGGTGAGCCTCTTCTCATCCTCACTGTGCTGTGCACATCTGGAGCTCCCAGAGTAAATTTTCAATTTTTTCAAAGTTCTGAATCCATATTTCACCTTACACACCAGTCAAAGGTCAAATCCTCTACCTCTATTGACTAACACTAAGAAATTAAAGGAGGAAAAAGGAGGAAATACAGGAATTCAACAACAAACTTGACACATGGTGTTAATAACAAAATCACATTGCCTGCAGCCTCACGATCAAACCTAAAACTACACTTTAAATTATAAATTAATTGTTATAAATCTGTTTTTCTTCACAGTTCTATGTTTTTGCGTCACGTGTACATGCATACATATAAGATATACTATAACAGATCAACCAAAAAATGTGAATAATGGACGCAACCACAACAAGTCCTAAAAATGCCTTTTTAATAACATTGACACCATGACGCTTACAGTTATTAGATTATTTTTAAATGCAGTTTTGTGTATGAAGAAACATTTACAGGCATACATTATACAGCAGGGATAACTAACTGGCGGACCTTAACTATAGTCCAAAAATTGTTTACGTATTCAAGTTTTAATGGGGAACTTCCATTTTGACTGGCGCGTCATTTTTTTAAAATTTATTTTATTTTATTTTTTTGGCGCTTCATTTTTAGACCTGATGGGACTATTAAATCAGATCAGAAAATCCACTGACCAATTACATACAAGTTAAGCTACTCCATGTGATACTACTCAGCCAATCAAATATGCGCATTTCAGTCACTAAACATTGCTAATTTAATGAAGAGCAAACTGAGTGAGCTATGCGGAAAAGAGGACTGCGAGACGATCGTCACCTCACCTCCATCTACTTGGTACTCTCGAAGAAGAGACGAGTGAGCAGTATACAACGGAAAAATAAATACACAAGAAGAGCAAAGTGGACAGCGAGATAAAGCTTTCAACCCACAATGGACCCACTCATTTATATTTATTCTTCCCTCTGGAAGCACAAAACCTGTCTGTCTCATATGCTCCGAGACCGTGGCACTCGTAAAAAGTGGCAATGTGACACGCCACTATGAGACATTGCAGAAGTTTTTGATCAGACGTACTCGCTCAAGTCTGAACTGAGGTAACAGAAAATAAGCAGTCTCAGACTCCAAAATGAGCAATCCACCCGGACCCTGATCGTGTGTAGGTCAGTGGATAACCCAAGGTGTCCAAAGTGCAGCCCGGGGACCAGCTCATATTTTATTTAAAACTGAGATTTCAATTATTTAAAACAATGTAACGCATTCAAATGAGATTCTATCTAGGGATGAGCCGGATACTTGTTTTAGACGAGTATTGGTTACGGATAATGCATTTTTGACGAGTACAAGCATGAAACGAGTACAGGTTGTCATTATCGTGATGAAGGAAAATCCTCATTGGGTCACTACTTATGTATTCTTTCTTCACGCTCTGTGATTGGACACCCATTCCAACTGACAGACAGGTAACAGCCAGTTGAATGCTAAATGACTGAGTTGGGGTGTTTACTTTACCCAAGAGCATCTTTTCGCCCCACAGATCAAAGTGGACATCTCGCGGTGCGCCAGTATGATGAGTAGCTGTCGTCTCCAAATGGTCGCGTCAAGTTCAGGCGGGTCTTGAAAGCCTGGGTGGTCTCCCATCCCGACATTGTCTACTGGCAGGGTCAGTCCAAGCCTGATACACTTCATCGTCTTACTTCATCTTTAGCGCCACTTCACTTTGGTTACTCTGCAGTTGCAACCTTTTTGCACCTGTGTTTACACCTTGTGCTTGGTTGGCCACATGGGGGCAATCATGTACTGCTTTGCATAGTTGCACACTTCAGTATATCGGATGGTTTCAACCGCCACCAAGAAGTTGTCGTTATTGTTTTGCTGTTGTTCGGCTCCCGCCTACAATTTCTAATACATTAACCTGGATTTTTTTTTTTAATTCCCTTTGCCATTTAGTTTGGAGTATTTGGGCCATATTGAAAAATTATTTAAATTTGAGTATAAAAAAAAGAATTAATTAAATTTAAAAAATTATGTAAGTGGAATAGATCCTACACCCTAAAAGATCTCGGCCATCTGGGAGGGGCTCAGTGTAGAGCAGTTGCCCCTTCGGACGGCACCCTGGTGAGGGGTTCTGGGCATGGTCAGCCGGGAGGGATCATGTCTTACAGCTGGGAATGCCTTGGCATCCTCCCAGCGGAACTGCAGTCTGGGGTTCCCGACTAAGACTGCTGTCCCTGCGAGCCGGACCCGGATAAGAGGAAGAAAATGGATGGATGGATGAATGGATTTTAGAATTAAGTCAGAAAAATATGAGAATACAGTCGTCCCTCTTTAATAGTGGTTAATTGGTTCCAGACCCGATACATGAATTTTCGCTATATAGGATTCAATGTTACTAAATTGAATATTTTTGTAGTTAGAGCATAGAAATCCTGCTTGACTTTCTAAATATGTTTTTTTTAACATAATTAGAGCCCTGTAGACATGACATCACATGTCTATAATCACCTTTACACTCCTATTATTAATTTACAACACATTGCACAACCCTTACGTTGCAGGGACTCGAGACGGCCGCTAGCTAATGAGCTATCCCGTTGTCAAATTTATTTTTTCTAAACCTAAGAAGCCAAAAAATTACCACTTCCACACAGAATGGGAGGTGAACTTTTTTTCACTCTATCATGTCAGACTTCATGACTTTATGCAGTGTTAATGTAATGTAATGTCTAGTGATGAGCGAGTACACCACTATCTGTACAGTATCTGTATCTGTATTCGGAGTGGGTGTGGCTTAACCAGAAATGGGTGGGGCTTAGATTGGCTTAGATATTTTAAGTCTGAAATTGACATGGATTGATCAGAAGTTGCTATATTTATTATTTTATTATTCAGCTATTTGTGTATGTGTGTAAGTGATCTGTAAGGCTTCATTATTTATTTTTTTTTAATGATCTGTGTCAAGTGGGTGATTCATGCAAACATACAGTGATGGCAAATAATCAGTCAGCCTTGTTCACTGTATTTTTCTCAAAAGCACCGCGTTCAATACTACGGGCAAAGTTTTCCAACTGACTTTACCTGAATATCACCAGCCAAATTAGAAGCAAGCCGACGGGAAAAACAAGCCGACGCAGCACGAGCCGTTTACAGCTGTCTTGTCAAATGCACCGCGCACGCAACGAAACAAGTCTACCAACTAACTTTAAATATACAAACCAAAATAGAGCGAAATAGAGAATGTGAGTTGGAGTCGAGCCAAGCAAGCAGAGAGTCACTGTCTGTATTGTGTCTGTGTGTGAAAGAGTGACAGACATGGCTCCTTTCTCCGGCTGTAGCGAGTCTGTCTAGTGGCGGAGTGGCGGTCGCTGTGTGTGACTAGCCTATCACAGAGCGTGAAGAGTGAATACATAAGTAGTGACCCAATTTTTTTTTTAGGTTTTTCCTTCATCACGGTTACGGATAATGACGAGCTGTAAACATTTCATACTCGTACCTAGAAAAAATGCATTATCCGTAAGTAGGCTCATCTCTAGCAATGTCTGTCTTTTGTGTTATGACTGCCGCCTAGTGACCAGAATACTACATATCACTTATATTTTAATGTTTTGACTACCAGCAATAATAGATCATGTGTACCACAAAGCAGGTATCATTTGATAATTTTCTGAAAAACACGATATAGCGAGGGAGCGATAATCTGTAGTCATGATAACAATAATTATGTCAAAATTTCATGAGCAAAATGTGGTCATTTTATGAGAATAAATTAATATTGCAAGAATTAAGTATGAATACTCCAACATGATTATCCGTATGTATATAGGCACTGTAATGAGTGTTGCATTTGTGTGTGTGAGAATTTGGACATTACCTATTCAAATTACTTTAAAATGTAATGTATATATATTTGAATTTATTCTTACCCAGATTGTGCAATTGGCAGTATTGGCTATTATTGTCAAGAAATGGCGTAAACCAGTGTTCGTATCCCAGATGGAGAGAGCACAAAGTATATGTGGAACAAAAAGTTTAATACAAAAAGTGACCTCAGGAGTAAAAAATACGAGTAACAGAATTCAAAAATATACTGAGCCCAACGTAAGTACTGGGTAACAAAAAACGCTGATAGGACAAAGGACTAGCAAGAAAAAATACACACACGCAGGTAAGGAACTGACAGCGCTGCTGAAAAAAACACTAGACAGGAATACTAAGTTAGTACTGTAGCACAAAGAAAAACACCACTGCTGGATATAGACAAGCAGGGACAAGATACAGTAACAGGTAATGCTAATGACCAGAAAGAACCACACACAATGAGGCACAACACGAGGAATGGTTGAACGGACAGCGAATGAAGTCCAAGGAACTATCTGACATGGAATGAGTCTCTCTGCCAGGCATAAGGCCTGATGAGTGATTGCCTTCAGGTGTGCACTGGTGGCTCCGCCTCTGCAAGACCAGCAGGGCACTGGAAAACACAGCAGACAGGCGGCAGCAGATCAGCAACACAGAACATGACAATTAATTCACAATATATATATATATATATATATATTTTAGATGGAAAAGTGAGGAAATTGTTTTGTTTCGCCCCCCAACTTTTTCCTGGAGGACAATTCGCACGTCATCCAAGGTGAGATGGACAAAAAGAACCGTCTCTATTCTTGTGTTTTTGTCATGATACTGATCTTGAGGTGTTTTGAGATTGCTACTGGATATTGTTTTCTTTACATTATCAGTTCCCTCTGCTGCCTCCCTGTGTTGTTTTGTTGGGCTACGCCAGCATGCTGAGGGAGAGAAATGCAAATGCAGGATGAGGAGCACAGTTCAAAGACAAATTATCATCACCTGGAGCAGAGCAATGGGCCAGCTGCTCAGTGTTGATTGCATTGTTTTGGCTCTGTGTTGTTTCGAAACTGTGAAAATGAATTGAAATCTTTTTTTAATGGATTCTGCAGCTGAGGCACATCATGTGGTATAGGGAATAGGGAAATACGCCGTGTTCCAAATTGTGATGCAAATGCTATTATTCTCTGATTTTGCTAAATAGTATAAATTACAGTCATCATCATTTTTAAGTCATCAACCTTTTAGAGTACAATTTCAATATTTAACAAACCTCCCAATGATAACAGTATTTTTTTCAAAAGTAAAAACTTGAAATGCACTGTTCCACATTATTATGCACAACAGCGTTTCAAAGCATTTCACTGGTTGTTAAGAACGGAAAATGGTCATTTGTTGAATTTGCAGCATAAGGAGGTCATTTACTGAAAGCAAAAGCTATTTCAATCACTTAACAGGCCAAGTTACATGTTTGAGATGACCTTCGCTATTCTTACTTTTAACTTGTGAGTTTTTGGAGCGCTTCTCCTTGAATGTTTTCCAAGATGACAGAATAGCCTCCTACAGCTGCTGTTTTGTTGTGATCTGCCTCTCACCCTCATAGATTTTTTTTTTTTGCTTGACGATGCTCAATAGGTTCTCTATTGGGGTGATGTCAGGGGAAAAATGGGGCCAAACCATGAGTTTCTCTCCTTTTATGTCCATAACAGCACAATCTTGGTATGAATTGTCTTGTGTACCCTAAAATGGCCTTATTTCCTCTGTTTCCTAAATGTGTGCCTCCATAATGTTTTTTTTTTTTTTTTTTTTTTTTAAACAGCCACCTTTTTATAGAATTTTCAGAATGTGGATGCAAAAAAAAAGCTACATTAGCACTCGAAGGGGAATTTTTTTTTTTTTCCATGGAGAATCGTGTTGGAATGCTTGCTATTAATCCAAGTAATTTGACTTTACTGACCATAAATCATAATTTCCACTATGAACCTAATCCAGAACTACTGTAGGTCCAACACAATAGGACATCACTGCAATAGGAAATACACTCAGTCATTATATCACTAAAGGGAGAATAAATCACTACATTTTCAAACAAATAGCCCCCAGTTGGACTGTCCTGTATAGTGCTCACTAATGGAGATTTTAACATATTTGTAAGCCAGCTTTCTGAGAAATGTGAAAATGCCTGATTGTAATAGATGAGGACCATGTATCCAACCGGGCGTCTTTTAATTGTTTAAGATACTGTAGGTCAAAAATGCTCCAATTATAGCCTGCAATGAGGACGGGCGGGGTGTTAATTCGAAACAAAAGAGAATTTGAATAAGGCGGTTATTTTCAAACAATTTAATGTTTTAACTTGAATAATGATTTAGAGTGCATGAGAAAGTGAAAAGTGCTTTTCATTCAGGTTTTCAGTTAATAATGAAAGAACAGTAGAAAGAAATGCATTCTGAAATACAAAATGTGAGTTGTGGACACCAGCATTTTGTTACTTTTCTGGCAAACAAGCATATTTGCTTTGTTTGGGTTTAAATTAAGCTCTGAAAATAAATGTTACAAAAATGAGTAGCTCTTGGCCATTTTCATTTTGTAAAAGTAGCTCTCACAAGGAAAAACGTTGGTGACCCCTGATTTACGGTATGCATATGCGCCTCAAGTAATGGCCTCCAGTAATAACTTATTTAAGGCATTAAAAAAAGGCAGAACATCATCAAAATTGAAGAAAAATGTCCCATCTAGAGTATTGTTACAGAACTGAATTTGAATGGGCCTGTAACCTGTGATTTGTCAGAGTAAAAAACATCCAGAATAATTCAATGAAGTCTTGTGGCGTGCTTGGTGTCCTCTACGATATATCCTGAAGCCAAAAGCAGACCTCACATAGCTCGCCGCCAGGGGTTTAATTCAGGTTGTTTTCATTTGGCCACGTCTCCCCTCCCGGGTGCGCCTTTTACGCCCCCTCTAATCCAATCTGGCGTCCGTCCTTTCTGTCCTGCCGTGTGAAATTGAGGCTGCGGCCGGCGGCGCTGCTTATCGTTTGTGTGCACGGAGCAAGTCGACGGACCTCTCTCCAGCTTCCCCCCCAATTAGATGTCAACCAACTGGCCCATATAAGCCAGAGATGGCTGCCCGTGGTACACCTGGCTGGTGTGTGGACAGGAGGTTCATTAGTGACTGCGCTTCAGTGTGTATTCATGTGCTCTAATTTAGCTTTTATAGATGTCCTCAAGGGGGGGATTGAGAGATTACAAATTGGCATAATAAGATTAATTGTGAGTCATACTCAAAGTCAGCAGTTTTGCTCCTTTTTTGCTGTCTGTTCCTTCAGGGCTTACAGCCAAGTGTTCAGTCACTGACTAAGCCTATTCCTTTGTGCTCATTTTGTGCAGAACAAATGCTTCCTTATCTGTAAAAATGTTTTCTCCTTGTCTCCCACAGTTGTACGCCATTCCCTGGTTCCTGACCATGTTCACACGTAAGTTAAGCTCTTTTTTTGTCCCACAGTGTGGCTGTGATGTGGCAGTGAGCACAGTCCATTAGCATCAGTGGATGCTGTGAGAGTCTGCTTCCATTAACGGAGCAATGAGTAAATGAGACTGAAAAGGTCAGTGGCTCCGGTGGGGATAAGTTAAGCTTCTTTATTGGCTGATTTATGCATATTTTGTGGACCTTTCTTCAAGCTACCTGGGGAAAGATCAACAGCCCTCAAGATGCTCATGAGCACATTTGAATTGATCTTCTTTAAAGCTAATCTCTATTAATGAGGGACGGCTGTATATCTAATATATAACAATAAACTGTGTTTTTACAGTACAGTACAATCGAGCTTCTGTGAAGATCCATGGTTTGGTTCTAGAACACACTGCTCAGAAGAAGTCTCCTAAGAAGATACTCCCTGAGATGGGCTCCAGTCCATAAGGCTCCAAAGGGTATCGACAAGTATCGACAAATACAATGGGTATTATTGCTTTTTCAAATGTGAAGCCACTTGTTCTGCTTAGATGACCAACAGAGGAGTTGGCGAGGCTTTATGACGTCCCACAGCGCTCGTCATAGTTGTCCAACACTTTGAAGGCCTGGAACATATTGGTCATTGTGAAGTGTGATGAAGCGGCACAAAGCCACACACAGAGGAACATGCGAGAGCTTCTTTTTCAACTGCAGCCAGCAAGAGTCCATGGAGGTTTGTCTTTCCATCAGCACTCTCCCCACCCAAAAAATGTTCTTGCCCATCTTGACATGTTTTTCCAAGTAATGCTGTTGACCATTTGCGTTTGTTTTTTTTATTCCAAATTCCAACCGGTTGCATGCAGGTGGTTTCCCATGATGGAAATATGTGAAAAGGTCCAGGATTTTCAGAACATGAATTCAACTTTGACATTAGTTATTGAGGCTATTCATCAAATCTTGGGACTTTTAAAAGTGAAATCACCTCTGTTTGGATGCTGTTCAGAATGAGTGGGGTCATTGCTGTAACAATGAGAGGTACCTGAGCAATCAAGAAAAATTTACAATTTTGACCTCGAACACCTCACGACTTAAAAATTTGGATATTGAAGATAGGATTAAAACCTTGTAACTTTAATCAAGTTTGGCTTACGTTTATGACAGGTCCTGAAAATGACTCGGTCATCTTTGGCCAGCTACCATTCAAAATAAGGTCTTCTGGCTGAGTTATAAGGTAACAATGTTGGAAAATGTGAACAAACTGAGTTTCAGTTTCAACACTTGCCTAAAAAAACAGATGGTTTGGCTCCAGATGCTTGCTTCATGATTGTTTTAGAATTTAGAATCAGAATGTCTGGTTGTCATAGTTCCAAAGGCACCAAATTCATTTAGATCAGTTATATCTGATGAGTTGTTTGGGTTTTTCCCCTCCCCACTAACCTCCCCATTTCTTCTCATTTCCAGTGTGAGGGCCAGGGGAAAGAAAATATTGATGATAGTTGCAGCTGGATCTAGCTAGGTAGATTGGACCTCCAGACCACAGTGGACCACCCTCCTAATTGAAGCTTATAGATTACTGTCGATGTAGAGAATGTAGACATCCATCATCTCATATGAACAAATGTACTGTTAATTATCAATACTTAAGCGAGCCATAGTATTTCACTTTTTTTTTCCTCATCGTGATGAAATCCATTTTCAAGAGTAGCCATCGTTTATTGCAGGTAAGGCATTTACTAGAAGCTTTCATTTAAACTAATGTGTTTTAATCATGTTTTTTGCCCTTTAACCTATTGCATGGTAAATAATGATGATATGATTTAATAATGATTAATTTTTATATATATATATACAGTCAAACTTGTCTATAGCGGCCACTAGAGGGAGTCTGCAAAAGTGGCCGATATAGACAGGTGGCCTCTATAGACAGGTTGGCGTCCAGTTTGAATGTTGACCAGTAGAGGGCACTGCGGACTGCGGACAAAAATTGTACAGCACTACTAGGCTTGTTATTATCATGGTTTATGGTTCATGGTTTTAATTCATCCTGAACATGCATATGAGTCAAACAGTAGCACATCACATAGTACAATTCACAATTTTGCATGTCCAAAAAGGAGTAGGAAGAAGCAAAGCTTACTTAATCCCACCCCTCATCAGTTTCACATCGGTTGCAATACATTTATTCACCTCTTGTTCTTCCAAGTGTACTTTGTAGGTCTACATGACAATGTAGTGCAATCATAGCCAAGGTTTTTACTTACTAAAAGGAAGCTAGAGGCTTAATAATAACTGATAGAATATATCCACGACCCACAGAACAAAGCTGTGCTAGTAATGTCGTACGCTTGTTTTTAATATTTTACTTTTTATACGGCAGTGTCATTACAGCTTTAGTTCATCGGGAAGTGACGGTGGGCGTCCCGAGCAGGAGAGCTAGGCTCAGTGCTAGCTGTGAGTTTCGAGAGAGTTGGGAAGTGTGTTTATGTTGGCGTGGATGTAAAGTCCTGCAGTGTTCTCCGCTGTTAATAAAGCCATTAAAGTGCATCGGCGATGTGAGTCTCTCCTTCCCCACAACAAGCGGCATTACAGTATTGACCAGTGCACACGAGGAAATAAAGGGTGTCCCTTTGTACAGGCATTGGCTGGACAGCTATGTAGTGGGGCTTGTTTAACCTTTGCCTTGTGGGCAAGCAGGAAGGAGAGACGATGCTGAGAGATGTGTGTGTGTTCTGAGCTGCTGTCTGGTGGCCGCGTTCAAAAAATAAAGTTGGCAGAAGCAACAGGAGAAGTTTCCTTCTTTGCTTCGGAGCTGAATAACACTGACAAGTTAACAGACTAGTAGCGAACGGAAAAGAAGACGGCTTTTTTGTGTCGAATACAGAAGATGAGGACTTTGATGGATTTGTGGATGAGGATTGATCAAAAATAACATGACTACATTCTAAAATACTTCAATTAAGTGCAACCGAACTCAGTTTTGCTCCCGCTGGCTTTTTAAAAACATATGCTAGCATGGTTTTAGCGTGCAAGCAGTATTGTATTGTAACGTCGTCGGGAGTACGTCCTGTTCCCAGCCTACTTTGCGGACAGAGTATTTTCCTAAAGGTCTTGGGGATCATCAAGATGTTTTCTGGCAAAATTGAGACGAGCCTTAATGTTCTTTTTCTTCAGCAGTGGTTCTCATCTTCAACCTCTGCCATGCAGGCTGTTTTTGCCCAGTGTTTCTTATGGTGGAGTCATGAACACTGACCTTAGCTGAGGCAAGTGAGGCCTGCAGTTCTTTGGATGTTGTTGTGGGGTCTTTTGTGACCTCTTGAATGAGTCGTCGCTGCACTCTTGGGGTCATTTTGGTTGGCCGCCCACTCCTGGGAAGGTTTACCACTGTTCCATGTTTTTGCCATTTGTGGATAATGGCTCTCACTGTGTTTCGCTGGAGTCCCAAAGTTTTTTTGTCGAATACAGAAGATGAGGACTTTGATGGATTTGTGGATAAGGATTGATCAAAAATAACGTGAGTACATTCTAAAATACTTCAATTAAGTACAACCCAACTCAGTTTTGCTCCCGCTGCCGCATGCATGCTAGCGTATGGTTTTTTTTTTTTTTTTATTGTAGCGTCGCTGGGAGCACGTCCTGTTCCCAGCCTACTTTGCGGTAATGTTTTGGTGCAAATGCTCTTAGAGTTACATGTTTGACCAGGAAATAGCAAGCTCAAAAGAAGACGGCTTTTTTATGTGGAACAACTGACAGTTTGTGTGGATCTTGTGAATGATTGTGACTGAGCTAGGACTCAGTAATTAAAGTCTACACACGACGGCTTCATTGATTGAAAAACGAAACTTTTTCGTGCATGAAGCTTCTACTTGAGTTGGTAATTTGGCTGCTATATGCAGTCAGATATTGACCAAGGGAGACAAAATGGGTGGCCGCTGGCCGCGTTGGACAAGTGACTGCTATACACAGGGTCTATAACATGTAAATTTGCTGGGGGGGATTTTTCAGTGGCTGCTATAGGCAGATGGCCGTTCTATACAGGTGGCCGCTAAGACAGGTTTGACTGTATTTCACTTTTTTTTTTCTCATCGTGATGAAATCCATTTTTGAGAGTAGCCATTGTTTATTACAGGTAAGGCATTTACTAGAAGCTTTCATTTAAACTAATGTGTTTTAATCATGTTTTTTGCCCCTTAACTGTTTGCATGGTAAATAATGATATGATTTAATAATGGTTAATGAATTACTATATATATATATATATATATATATATATATGCACTCACACTCAAAATCTTTATGAAAGAAAAAGTATTTATGGCCAAATGCTGTTACAAATTGCAAACCGAGCAATGTGTGTGTTCACTCATATTAAAATGGACAACTTGAAAGTGATGTGTTGTCTAGTGGTCGCGTGCTTGCTTTTGGGAAAGTGCTTATTTGCCAAAAAAGGCAGTTTGTCTGGACATTAAGCGGCAGCGTGATGATGGCTGCTGTTAATTCTATTTTGAGCACATGGTACTCACTTGAGGTTTGTGAGATTTACAATTTCTCTCTCTAGCCTTTAAACTAAACACTTGCTGCTGAATGTACCAGCAGAGTGGCTTGTTTTTAAATTGACTGGTTTCGGCATCCACCACGCTAAACGGAGCATGGACAGATGTGCGGTTGAATGTGGTCTACTTATGGCAGGGATACCGTTGCTGATCCGTAACAAATGTTTTTACAGTGTGGAAAGTTAACAGAACGTTTAAAGATTGTGGTTGCACCCCCAAGCGGTTCGGTACCTCTAAACCTGGATCTGTTCTTCCACAGGGGCCGATAAAGTAAAGTCCATGACATAAGCGGTTGTTGACATAATAGCTTCGTAGCACCCTTTGAAAAACCTCTTCACAATAGGTTTAGGGATTTCTTGCAACACAATCACAAATGCTGAACATCAAAAGCTTACCTCTTCCCTTCTAATATGGACATATCCTCATCTACAGGATGAGTATTAGGACTCATTAGGAAGATGAAAACACTATTGAAATCCTTCAAAAAAGTTGGATATTTTCATTTGTCACCACCAGAATAGCTTGCCGCCGCCTTTATTTGATTACGCACACACCCTTGCCCGCCACTTCTTATTCAGCCACTTCATAGGTCGCCACACACTCACCATTCATGCGGAGATCCGTCTGAATCTGCTTCCACACTTTCTTCTTGGGGTTCAGCTTCTTATCGGGTTCACCTGCAGTAAAGCTCATTTTCAGACATGGACAAATTAATGTCAAAATAATTATAATTACTAGTTACTTTCCGAAAATAAAAAATAACAGAATGACTCCTTGACTCCATGTTTGTCACATTTGTTTCAGATCATCAAACAAATTTAAATATTAGTCAATGACTACACAACTGAACACAAAATGCAGTTTTTAAAGTAAACTAATTAATCACACCGCCCGAACTTTGCTGTAGCGTTCCTGGAGCGGTGAAAAAAATTAATCAACGTTCGTAACCGCGCACAAAATGAGAAAAAAATCTAAAACACGGGCGTTGTCCTAGCGGTGCACCGCTGAAGCCGGCGTTGCTTTAGCGTTGGTTTAATGGTGACGCGAGTGTTGATAGAGCGGCGCATGCGGGCAGGTGGCATCCTCATGAAGTGCTGGAAGGCTCGTGGATCCTCATTCCTCAGCTCCACCATCAGCTTGTCATACAGTCCATGTTCAGACCTTCTCAGTATCCACTGTCTGACCCACACTACTCTGTCTCTCCTTCTTCTCTCTGTTCTCCTGTCAACAGCTTGTTGCAATCTCAGGAGGTTCTGATTCTGCTGCTGGACGAGTGCGCCAATCATTGCAAGTCTCTCAGCATCCATGGTAGTAGTTTTATTGTAACTTTGAGCAAATTCGATATAACTGAGGTCTGCACTCAACGGCTATTCCAAATGGGCTCCTGGTCCATTTCTCCCCGTATTTATAGCCAAATTCTGGTCCCCCTCTGACACCTCCATACCAACGCCAAACCGAAGTTCATCACCGCAATGGATCGCTGCTTCAACGCCTGACACCGTTCCAGCAATCCCGTGTCTGCACATAAAACGCTTACTACCGCTCCACCAAAGTTTTGTGCAACGTTTAATCACCGCCCGGGCAAAGCTGGCGAATCAGCAGTGGTCCAGCGTTCAAGATTTCTGCGTTGGCGTAGCGGACCCAAGCGTCCACGAACTTGCGTCTAGCGGCGCCAAACTGACTGACTGGGCGTTGTTGGAGCGGTGATGAAGTTTGCCATGGCGGAAGATTGCCCGCTCCCCGCCACTCGAAATATTTTGTGCAGCTCAAAACTTTCGGAGCGGTAGGAGGGACCATCAGCGGTGGCCGAGCGTATACGGCATTGTCTTAATGGGGGCCAACTTCTGTCAATCGGTGGTGAACGGCTACGAGCGGTGATTAATTTTTTTCACCATTCCAGGAACGCTACAGCAAAGTTCGGGCGGTGTGACCGGGGCTTAAGGAAGAAAAAAAATCCAAACCTACATGGCCCTGTGTGAAAAAGTGATTGTTTCCTAAGCCTAATAACTGGTATATATGGTCAAGTTTTCTCACTATGTTGACTTAAATTATGAAGCATGATTCCGCACATAAATGTCTTAATGTCTTATTTCTTATTGGAAGCTTTCTATAGCAGCCTGAGTGGGCATGTGAACCAAGGAGTCTAGAGTTAAAACAGGAGCGCCGATCGGCATCCACTTTCATACTATGCCCTGCGCAGATTTGGCCGCTATTATGGTGCGCAGAATCCAGAAACTATGCATTGAAAACATGTCCTCAGTACACTGCTCAGCTATTAATTGCTCTAATCGACGGTCCAAAAGCAGTGGCGGAGTTACTGAGTGGCCAGTGGTGTCCGGCCACCCCACTGGCCTTCTAGACCACAGGTGTCAAACTCAAGGCTCGCGGGCCAAATGTGGCCCGCGAGAGCAATTAAATAGGTCAAAAGCGTGCTTTGATGAAAAACTACATTTCTCACAATGCCTATCGACTACAATACGAAGTGATGGCTTACTGCCACTAAACGGCAGTGTCTCCACATCAATGCCAACGAGTTGAATTGACAAATAATGATCCCAAAATGTCCAGGGAAAGAAAAGTTGACACTAAAGACCATTTCAAGAAAGATGGGAAGGGGGGGTACTTGTCTGTGCTTCAAGGAGAAAGACTGGTATGTCTTTTCTGTTACGAAGCGGTGTCGGTTATTAGAGTACAATCTGCATCGGCATTTTGACACTAAACACGGAGCTAAGTAGGCCAAAGCTAGCCTTCAAAAAAAGCAACAAATTGCCCAAGAATTAGAAGGCAAACTGCGGTTGCAGCAGAGTGTGGTCATGAAATCCACAGCCAAAAACAATGCGGCAGTGGAAGCTAGCTTTATTGTGGCTGAAGAAATTGCCCACGCTTCCAAGTCTTTTTCAGAGGGAGCGTTTTTTTGAAGCAGTGCATGCTGAAGGTCTGTGATTTGGTGTGTCCCGACCAATTACAGACTTTTAAAAAATATCAGTTTTTAGGTTAGTTACTAACCTAAAAACTTGACCAATATACTGAGTCAACTTTTATTTTGTAATTTTTTGTTGATTACATATTATATGTAGCTGCTGTTGCAATTATTTAGTATTTGCAGGTATTATGTTTGCATGCAGACAAATTATTGTAGTCAAACCATCAGTTGGATGCAAGACTGTGTGCAGCCTTTTTTTTGTAAAATGCTACATCTGTCATTCATGTTGTTAGCAGCTCACAATTGTTGATTCTATTCCATTTTAACTTTGACATAAGCGTTTGGAACAAAGTTAATGTCATCACTTGTGTTTTATGCTATTTTTCTTAATTCACTTGAATAGTTTGATCCTTGACTGATGGAGTCGTGTGGGTTTCATAAGTTGATGAATTCAAATGATTTATGTTATAACTGAGCAACAAGTAAAGATATTTTTTTCTATGCAACTGTAATGTTTGTCACCTGAATAAGTAATACATGTAGAGTTATTTAACATTAAGGAGTTGTTACGCTTATTTTACATTGCATTCCATTACATTTAGTTTTATTTATAAGTTACATCTGGCCCACTGAGGACAGCCATTATGTCGATGTGGCCCTAAGTGAAAATGAGTTTGACACCCCTGATCTAGACAATTCAGGTATCAGCTTATTGCCACCCCTATGTGAGTAATGGTCTCACCTTGGCCACCCCAATGAAAAATTTCTGGCTCCGCCACTAACTATTGGGGCAAAATCTCAATATACAGTAATGCAGTATAACGGTAGACCTGCACCATCCACCACAACTTCAGTAATAACATATACAAGTAGTCGAATTATTACATTCTGACAATGAAAATAAAAACTGAGCATGTAGAAGCTTAACCAAAAGTTTTTTGTACATACAGTACAGATCTGGAAATTTGACAATGTTGAATAACTTCCTCTTGTATGCCGTGCCAACAGGGCCTTCTTCACTAAAGGATACACTCGGAGGATTTAACTGTGATCACTTGTTCAACAGGGCAGTTATGGTTTTGACATGTGCTGTGGAGAATCTTTTTAGTAACAGGTGCAGATGCTGCGCGAGTAATAAATTGAAGCTTCCCTCCAATGTCATCAATACATCACATTGAATATACAGTCTTATTCTGGGGTGCTCAACGCTATTTTCAGCCTGCGAGCTACTTTTAAAACGAGTCCCAAAGATCTACCTCCTACCATAATATATATCTAAACGGTAAACTTTTATAAACTGTTGTACTAAATACTCTAGGAACTAAATACTAATGATCAATATGTCACATTCACAGTTACAAAGTAGCATAACCTGAGTACCGATAATGTCAGTCAAAATAGCTATGTAGTGTTCATTAGACACACGGTTCATGTATTACAACCAGTTAGCATTTGCTATCAAACATTACCGATGTGAAATGAGAATGATTATGGAAAAGACAAAAAGGCACTGCAGGTGAAGTCAAGGCAATATATTAAAAAGCCTTTAGCAACGGGCACATTTTCCAATGCATCATAAAATAGTTTAAGAAAAGGGAAGAGTAGGGAAAAACGTGATTGTATAGTGGAGTTTTTTTTTAACTTTTTAGATATAGGCATCTGGCCGCTGACTTAGTTTATCCATAATAGAATTAAGAAAGATGAAAGTTAAATCTGTGTGTGGTTTCAGACGTGACGTTCACCATTGCCGCAGGGCAGCAAGAGCGAATCAGGAGGGGAGCTTAATGTCAGCTGATTGATGTCATATGACATCTACATGGTGACGTTTATGCAGTCGACCCCAACTACATTTGCGATCGACCGGTAGCTTGCGATTGTAATGGCCACCCCGGTCTAATTTAAGCAATAAG